>NC_083428.1:5397377-5710787 GCF_020745735.1 Hemiscyllium ocellatum | reverse complement strand
AGATCTTTTCTTGAACAAGGGGGTTACAACAGCGATCTTCCAATTGTCCAGGACTTTCCCTGACTCCAGTGACTTTTGAAAGATCTCAACAAATGCCTCTGCTATTTCCTCAACCACCTCCCTCAGAACTCTCGGATGTAGCCCATCGAGGCCAGGAGATTTATCAATTTTAAGATCTTTTAGCTTTTCTAGCACTTTCTCTTTTATAATGGCAAAAGAGTCAGCCCCCTGACTCCCTTTAATTGATGGGATATTACTCATGTCTTCCACTGTGAAGACTGACGCAAAGTACTTGTTAAGTTCTCCTGCTATTTCCTTATCTCCCATCACTAGGCCTCCTGCATCAGTTTGAAGTGGCCCAATGTCTACTTTTGCCTGTTGTTTGTTTCTTATGTATTGAAAGAAACTTTTACTATCATTTCTAATATTACTGGCTAGCCTACCTTCATATTTGATCCTCTCCTTCCTTATTTCTCTCTTTGTTATCCTCTGTTTGTTTGTTTCGCCTTCCCAATCTTCTGATTTCCCAGTGCTCTTGGCCACTTTATAGGATCTCTCTTTTTCTTTAGTACATTTCCTGAATTCCTTTGTCAGCCATGGTTGTCTAATCCCTCCTCATATAATCTTTCTTTTCTTGGGGATGAACCTCTGTACAGTGTCCTCAAATATACCCGCAAACGCCTGCCATTTTTGCTCTACTGTCTTCCCCGCTAGGCTCTGCTTCCAGTCTATTTTCATCAGTTCCTCTTTCATGCCCTCATAATTACCTTTATCTAACTGTAACACCATTACACCCGATTTTGCCTTCTCTCTTTCAAACTGCAGATTGAACTCTACCATATTATGATCGCTGCTTCCTAAGTGTTCCCTTACTTTAAGATTTTTTATGAAGTCTGGTTCATTACATAGCACTAGGTCCAGAATAGCCTGCTCCCTTGTGGGCTCCATGACAAGCTGTTCCAAAAAGCCATCCTGTAAGCATTCCATGAATTCCCTTTCTTTGGATCCACTGGCAACATTATTTACCCAGTCCACCTGCATATTGAAGTCTCCCATGATCACTGTGACCTTGCCTTTCTGACTTGGCACGCAGACGCGGGGAGAACGTGCAAACTCCACACAGTCAGTCGCCTGAGGCAGGAATTGAACCCAGGTCTCTGGCGCTGTGAGGCAGCAGTGCTAACCACTGTGCCTCACAGCAGCACTGATGATTGGTAGTGAGTGTAAATCCTATTTCTTGCTAGGCTGGAACACTTTTAATACATATAAATAGTAAAACATCTCCATAACTCTCACAATTTCTTCAAACATCTCAACCATACTTTACTTGGTTGTGTCCTGGAAATTAATATGGAAGTCCTGGAAATGCCAGGGCAATCCTGGAGATTGGGCAGCACCAAATATGCGAGAGAGTTTTGATAGGAAGGCACTGAAGAAACAAGTAAAAGCAGAAATTCCTGGAGAAACTCTGCAGGTCTGGCGGCATCTGAGGAAGGGCTTTATGGGTTTCTCCAGCAATTTCTGTTTGTGTGTTTCAAATCTCCAGCATCTGTAGTCCTTTGTTTTGTTTTAATTTAATTAGAAATTGATTTTTTATTTGCCAGACCTGATTTGATCTGATTTATTATTGTTACATGTACATTTACAGTGAAAAGTTTTGTTTTGCGTGCAGATCATATCATACAAAGTGCACAAGGATGATAGATTAGAGCGAGAAATACAACATTACAATTGCAAAGAGGGTGCACAGAAAGCAAGATCAACGTTAGATTTGGAATTTGAGGGGCCCATTCAGAAATCTGATAACAATGGGGAAGAAACTGTTCCTGAACATGCTGAGTTTCTCCAGCACTTTCTGTTTTTGTGTGTTTCTGATCTCCACCATCCCCAGCCCTCCGTTTTATTTCAATCTTATTGGAAATTGGCATCTATTTGCCCAAGCTGCTACGTTTCTCCAGCAATTTTTGCTTCTGTTCGTTTCAGTTGTTTTAAATTTAAAAATCACACAACACCAGGTTATAGGTGAACAGGTTTTATTTGTATTTCCAAATAAACCTGCTGGACCTGGTGTGGTGTGATTTTTAACTCTGTCCATCCAAGTCCAACTCTAGCATCTCCACATCATGGCATTGTTTTAAATGACCACAGGAATGAGTCTTGACTTTAATTTGATTTTGCCACACAAGGGGAAGCAGTCGAAAGGAAAACCTTGGTCAAAAAATAGACGAGGAATTAGAATGAAGTTTAAATGAATCAAATAAGGGACAGTTGAAGGGATTCCTTTGTCTGGGAGCAGGGGGAGAAGGCGGAACTATTGTTGCTGGCCCTGGTTTCCTTTCCTGGAGGGGGAGGGAGGAGGGGTGAGCACTTCCTGGGGATGGGGCGGATGGAAGATGGAGGACCAGGAGATGTACCTGAAAGTGAAGAAAGGTGAGAGTTTCCTCACAGAACCCGCTCACAATATAAAACACTCAGCGAGGGGCAGCCAGTGGGAACCTCCCCACCCCCCGGGGGAGAGGGGAAAGAATCGGCTGCGGAGAGCGGACATTGCATTCGCGTAGCGCCTGGCGCGTCCCCGGGAAGTGTTCCTCCGCACTTTAATTATTTAAAACAAAAAAAGGCCATTTACAGCCGGAGCGGGATCAGTGACGGTTCGGATATGGGCCAGGTGGGGGAGCTGTACACACCCCCCCCAACCCCCCCAAAAAACCCCAACACTCCTCCCCCCATCCCCCAACACACTCTTTCCCCCATCCCCCAACACACTCTTTCCCCCATCCCCCAACACACTCTTTCCCCCATCCCCCAACACTCTCCCCCCATCCCCAACACATTTCCCCCGCCATCCCCCAACACATTTCCCCCGCCATCCCCCAACACTCTTCCACCCCCAAACCCCAACACTCTTCCACCCCCAAACCCCAACACTCTTCCCCCATCCCCCAACACACTCTTCCCCCATCCCCCAACACACACTTACCCCATCCCCCAACACACACTTCCCCCATCCCCCAACACACACTTCCCCCATCCCCCAACACACACTTACCCCATCCCCCAACACACACTTACCCCATCCCCCAACACACACTTCCCCCATCCCCCAACACACACTTCCCCCATCCCCCAACACACACTTCCCCCATCCCCCAACACACACTTCCCCCATCCCCAACACACTCTTTCCCCCACACTCTTTTCCCCCATCACCAACACTCTTCCCCCCATCCCCCAACACTCTTCCCCCCATCCCCCAACACTCTTTCCCCCCATCCCCCAACACTCTTCCCCCCCCATCCCCCAACACTCTTCCCCCCCATCCCCCAACACTCTTCCCCCCCATCCCCCAACACTCTTCCCCCCCATCCCCCAACACTCTTCCCCCCCATCCCCCAACACTCTTCCCCCCCATCCCCCAACACTCTTCCCCCCATCCCCCAACACTCTTCCCCCCCATCCCCCAACACTCTTCCCCCCCATCCCCCAACACTCTTCCCCCCCATCCCCCAACACTCTTCCCCCCCATCCCCCAACACTCTTCCCCCCATCCCCCAACACTCTTCCCCCCCATCCCCCAACACTCTTCCCCCCCATCCCCCAACACTCTTCCCCCATCCCCCAACACTCTTCCCCCACATCCCCCAACACTCTTCCCCCCATCCCCCAACACACACACCCCCATCCGCAACACACACTTCCCCCTTTCCCCAACAGACACTCCTCCCCCAACCCCCAACACACCCTGATCCCCAACACTCACCCCATCCCCCAACACTGTTCCCCCCCCATCCTTCAACCCCCCATCCCCCAGTATCCTCCCCTTCATCCCCCAACACTCTTTGACCCCCCCATCCCCCAACACACTCTCTCCCCCCATCCCCCAACACACACTCTCCCCCCATCCTCCAACACTCTTTCCCCCCATCCCCCAACACTCTTCCCCCCATCCCCCAACACTCTTCCCCCCATCCCCCAACACTCTTCCCCCCATCCCCCAACATTCTTCCCCCCATCCCCCAACATTCTTCCCCCCATCCCCCAACACTCTTCCCCCCATCCCCCAACACTCTTCCCCCCATCCCCCAACACTCTTTTCCCCATCCCCCAACACTCTTTCTCCCATCCCCCAACACTCTTTCTCCCATCCCCCAACACTCTTTCCCCCATCCCCCAACACTCTTTCCCCCATCCCCCAACACTCTTTCCCCCATCCCCCAACACACACACCCCCATCCGCAACACACACTTCCCCCTTTCCCCAACAGACACTCCTCCCCCAACCCCCAACACACCCTGATCCCCAACACTCACCCCATCCCCCAACACTGTTCCCCCCCATCCTTCAACCCCCCATCCCCCAGTATCCTCCCCTTCATCCCCCAACACTCTTTGACCCCCCCCATCCCCCAACACACTCTCTCCCCCCATCCTCCAACACATTTCCCCCCCCCATCCCCCAACATAATCCTGAGGGAGAGAGATCTTAGTGTCAGTGCGTGGGGAGTGAGGATGGAGGGCCATCAAAGAAAGAGTGTGTCCTTTCTTATCCATGATACACAGCACTCAGCGCCACTTCATTCGACCTGCAAAGTAGGATCTTTGTTTACTCTCCAGAACCTCAATTGCCATTTTATTCATTGTGTGGTATCTTAATTACTTGATTCAATGCCGGGAAAATTAATTTCTAGAGTCATAGAAACATACAGCATGGAAGCAGACTCTTTGGTTCAACTTATCCATGACGTCCAGATATCATACATTAATCCCATTTGCCAGCATTTGACCCCTATCCCTCTAAACCCTTCCTATTCATATACCCATTTAGATGCCTTTTAAATGTTGTAATTGTAACAGCCTCCACACTTCCTCTGGCGGCTCATTCCATGCACACACCACCCTCTGCATGGAAAGGTTCCCCTTTGGTCCCTATTATATCTTTCCCCTCTCACATTAAACCTATGCCCGCTAGTTCTGAACTTCCCTGCTCTGGGGAAAAAAAGACCTTGGCTATTTACCCTAACCATGTTCCTCATGACCTTATAAGTCTCGATAAGGTCACCTCTCAACCTCTGATACTCCAGGGAAAGTAGCCCAAGCAGGGAAAGAAACGGTTAATCATTTTGGACGACAATTTTACACAATGCTGAGAGAACGCATGATCATTTTAAAAATAATATATAGTTATTAAGAAGTCCTGCATTGCTGATTTTAATGTTTTGTCTTTTCTAACAAAATAGTATTAGAAATATTGAAGTGGTAGAAATGTGGGCTGCCTTCAAATGGCTAATCTTCAGTTGAAGCTAAGGGAACACATTTGCCTCAATGTCCCAAACATTTGTGTTATTAAAGTGTTGGCTATGTAATAAAATGTCCCAAATGGTTCTCTTAAAAACAGTTGGCATCAAGTTACAGGAACATTAGGATGATAAATGGAAGCTTGGAGCTAACAGGATTTTAAAGAGTGATTTCAGGAAGGAAAGAGATGCCAAAAAATATAGGGAGGTGGTGGTGTGGATGATGGCACAGTCATCATGTGGATCTGGACGAGATGATAGAGATACAGAGGGTAAGACCATGGAGGGATGTGAAAATAAAAGTGTCAGTTTTGAAATTGCTTAAGTAAGGCCTAAAGGGCCTCATTATGTTTTTTGCAACATGTCTGGTCCTATATAAGTGCAAATTGTCTCAATAACTTTTGTGGGATAAATCATGAGACACAGCTGTCTATCAGAAGCCCCACAAATCTCTCCCAGTTTGACTTCTGCTCTGTTCTCCAGTTACAGATAAATTCACTGAAAGTATGTACTTCTTGGCCAACGAGCCATCATTGGCTCTGTACCGACTGCAGGAGCACGTGCGGCGATCCCTCCCAGAGCTGGTGCAGCACAAGGTGAGGAGAGTTTTAGGGAGCGCTGTGGAATTATTAAGTTGCAGTTTAATTACATCTGTTCCAATTGTGCCATTCACATCGTCCAGTACTGATGAAATATCAATCGAGTAAACTCTTACTCACCTTCCATTCCTCCCACTGCTAGCCCTCCGTTCCAAGTTCCTCTTCCGTCCCAATTACCTTATCAGCAATGCTTGATATTTGCTGTCAGCGGAAACTGTTTCATTGCAGAAACCATAATTTCTCTTAGACAGCTCTGAGCGTCCCAGCTGGACTTTCTGCATGGTGACCACAAGTAGGCTTGTTTCTGACTTTAAAAAAAAAATTCCTCCCCTTCCCACAATCCTCAGAGCCATGAAAACCTGATCACACTGGTGTGACCTCTGGCTAGGATCGGGAAGATTAATATCCATTGAAATTGAGATTACCAGTTTGGCACCCCAGACAGACATCATATAGTTCCCTGAGTCAACAGGGATCATGTCCATTTCTCCTGCAGCATGGATGTTCACCCATGGAGTGGTTTGATTTTTGTGGTGTGGTCCTCTGTGTGGTACACTGATCGGTGTGTGCAGACCGTCCGAGTAGTTGAGCAGTTTTGAGGGAATGTCAGTGTTGACCCTGCAGCAGCATTCTCTTGAATTTTGTTACCAGCTGTATTGCCACACCCCCCACCCACCACCCCGTGTACAGCAGTGATTTCTGGAAACACAAGCTAACGTTACGATCTGTGAGCCGATCATCATGCGCAGAAGATCAGAGCGGCTGCGCAGCTGTGCATTCTAGACAGGGCATTGCCCTACAGACACCCGGCTCCTCGCTGTCTGCTTGTTAGGCAGCAGACGCATGGCAATACCACCACTACGGTAGCTACTCGCCATCCTAACCTGGAAATATATCGCTGCTCCTTCAGGGTCAAAATACTGGAATGCCATCCATTCCAGCATTGTGGGTGTCCCTACAGCATGGGAACTGTGGCATTGTGGGTGTCCCTACAGCATGGGAACTGCAGCATTGTGGGTGTCCCTACGGCACGCAGACTGCGGCATTGTGGGTGTTCCTACAGCACGAGGACTGCGGCATTGTGGGTGTCCCTACAGCACGAGGACTGCGTCTGTGGGTGTCCCTACAGCACGGGGACTGCAGCATTGTGGGTGTTCCCACAGCACGGGCACTGCTGCATTGTGGGTGTCCCTACAGCGTGGGGACTGCTGCATTGTGGGTGTCCCTATAGCACGAGGACTGCGGCATTGTGGGTGTCCCTACAGCACGGGGACTGCAGCATTGTGGGTGTCCCTACAGCACGGGGACTGCAGCATTGTGGGTGTCCCTATAGCACGGGGACTGCGGCATTGTGGGTGTCCCTACAGCGCGAGGACTGCAGCATTGTGGGTGTCCCTATAGCACGGGGACTGCAGCATTGTGGGTGTTCCTACAGCGCGAGGACTGCGGCATTGTGGGTGTCCCTACAGCACGGGCACTGCAGCATTGTGGGTGTCCCTACAGCACGGGGACTGCAGCATTGTGGGTGTTCCCACAGCACGGGGACTGCAGCATTGTGGGTGTTCCCACAGCACGGGCACTGCTGCATTGTGGGTGTTCCCACAGCACGGGCACTGCTGCATTGTGGGTGTCCCTACAGCGCGAGGACTGCTGCATTGTGGGTGTCCCTACAGCACGGGCACTGCTGCATTGTGGGTGTTCCCACAGCACGGGCACTGCTGTATTGTGGGTGTCCCTACAGCACGGGCACTGCAGCATTGTGGGTGTCCCTACAGCACGGGCACTGCTGCATTGTGGGTGTTCCTACAGCGCGAGGACTGCGGCATTGTGGGTGTCCCTACAGCACGGGGACTGCAGCATTGTGGGTGTTCCTACAGCGCGAGGACTGCGGCATTGTGGGTGTCCCCACAGCATAGGCACTGCAGTGGTTCAAGAAAGTGTCTCATCATCACCTTCTCCAAGACACTTAGGGATGGGCAATAAATGCTGCGCCAGTCAGGGATAGCAGCATGCCAGGAACAAATAAAGGAATAATTGGATATGAAATAGGAGAGTAAAGAGTAGAAGGTGGTCATGGTAATTCCTTCTCTTCCACAAATTGGTGGTCAGCCAGAGAGGGGAAGCTGCACAGACCAGTGTACCTGCACGTCCTTGTGTGTAACACGGTAAACGCACAGGGATCAGCTCGCCCACTCAGATGTGGCTATTCCATCACATGCAGGTGACGGCTAAAAACAAACATTTCTGCCCTGACCCTGGGAAGTATCACAGTACATGGTGGGTAAACCACTGTCATGCAGTCACAGGTCCACTTCGGTTTGATTTGGTGTTGATACCCGGGTGTCAGTCCCAAGGAAACCATCCCATAGGATGAGTGGCACAGGGAATGAAGCAGGCATGGTTCTGCTCTGACTAGCTTTATGAAGGCAAGGGCGTTTGATCATACAATGTTGTGTTTACTCAATGATGTTGTGGGTTAGAATGACGTCTTTTTGCTCCCCCTGCAGACAGACATGCAAGGAGTGGAGGAGCAGTGCCAAGGTGCGATCTACACTGTGGAATACGCCTGCAGGTGAGACTACTCAGAAAGCCAAGGCAGTCTTATTTACTGTGTGAAAGGGACTGAGTATAAGGTGCTCATGTCAACCCTAGTTATACATGCTAATTGTTACAGCCTCGAGATCAGAGGATGCTTTGATAATCTGGGCTTCTAATAAGGAAGGTCTGTCTCTGTAGAGTAGAATATCATTTTTTGTTATGTGTACCCCAGTGCAGGAGTACAGTGAAAAGATTTTATAATGGCTGCCGCTAATGGCGCCATCTTAAGTAAAAGTATCTAGGTACAAATCTTGGATACAAAAGAGGGATAAGTGGAATAAAAGGAAAAGTAGTGTCATTACTTACAGTGCCTAAAAAATAAGTTAGAAATAAGATAGTTATAACATAGTTAAAGGATTGACATTACAATCTAGTAAAGAATTTCAAATAGACATTACATTGCAGCAGCCCAGCTCAGCTGTGGTCTGACTAGCTGTGCCAGGCCATAGTCCAGCGACTGTCCAGCTTCCAGTCTGCTGCATGCTCGCACTCAGCTGCACAAAGGTATGTTGCGCTGCTCCAGGACTCACTCACTCCCCATCGTGCTGCTCCAGGACTCACTCACTCCCCATCGTGCTGCTCCAGGACTCACTCACTCCCCATCGCGCTGCTCCAGGACTCACTCGCTCCCCACAGCGCTGCTGCAGGACTCACTCACTCCCTCCCTCGCACCGCTCTGGGACTCCCTCACTCCCCCTCGCACCGCTCTGGGACTCCCTCGCTCCCCCCCTCGCACCGCTCTGGGACTCCCTCGCTCCCCCCCCCGCACCGCTCTGGGACTCCCTCACTCCCCCTCGCACCGCTCTGGGACTCCCTCGCTCCCCCCCTCGCACCGCTCTGGGACTCCCTCGCTCCCCCCCCCGCACCGCTCTGGGACTCCCTCGCTCCCCCCCCCGCACCGCTCTGGGACTCCCTCGCTCCCCCCCCCCGCACCGCTCTGGGACTCCCTCGCTCCCCCCCCCGCACCGCTCTGGGACTCCCTCGCTCCCCCCCTCGCACCGCTCTGGGACTTGCTCCCCCTCACACCACTCCAGGACTCACTCGTCCACCCTTGTGCTGCTCCAAGACTCACTCAATTGACAATAGGTACAGGAGTAGGCCATTTGGCCCTTCGAGCCAGTGCTACCATTCGCTATGATCGTCCACAATAATATCCTGTTCTTGCCTTATCCCCATAACCCTTCATTCCACTATCTTTAAGAGCTCTATCCATCTTTTTCTTGAAAATATCCACAGACTTGGCCTCCAGTACCTTCTGGGGCAGAGCATTCTGCACAGCCACCACTCTTTGGGTGAAGACGTTTCTCCTCAACTCTGTTCTAAATGGCCTATCCCTTATTTTTAAACTGTCCTCTCTGGTTCTGGACTCACCCATCAGCAAAAACATGCTTCCTGTCTCCAGAGTGTCCAATCCTTTAATTATCTTATACGTCTCAATGCATCCTCTCTCATCCATATAAACTCAAGTGTACAAGCCCAGTTGCTCCAATCTTTCAACATATGATAGTCCCACCATTCGGGGAATTGACCTCGTGAACTACACTGTGCTCCCTCAATAGCCAGAATGTCCTTCCACAAATTTGGAGACCAAAACTACACACAATACTCCAGATGCGGTCTCAGCAGGGCCCTGTACAGCTATGGAAGGGCCTCTTTGCTCCTATACTCCATTCCTCTTGTTATGAAGGCCAGCATGTCATTAGCTTTCTTCACTGCCTGCTGTACTTGCATGCTTGTTTTCATTGACTGATGTACAAGAGCACCTAGATCTCGTTGTACTTCCCATTTACCCAACCTGACTCCATTTAGATAGTAATCTGCCTTCCTGCTCTTGCCACCAAAGTGGATAGCCACACATTTATCCACATTAAACTGCATCTGCCATGCATCCGTCCACCCACTTAGCCTGTCCAAGTCACCCTGTATTCTCATAACATCCTCCTCACATTTCACCCTGCCACCCAGCTTTGTGTCATCAGCAAATTTGCTAATATTATTCTTAATACCTTCATCAGTATCATTAATGTATATTGTAAACAGCTGCAGTCCCAGCACCAAACTTTATGATATACCACTGGTTACCGCCTGCCATTCCGAATGGAACCTGTTTATCACTACTCTTTGCTTTCTGTCAGCCAGCCAATGTTCAGTCCATGTCAGTATTTTGCCCCCAGTACTTTGTGGCCTAATTTTGCTCACTAATCTCCCATGTGGGACTTTATCAAAGGCTTTCTGAAAGTCCAGGTTCACTACATCCACTAGCTCTCCCTTGTCCATCTTCATAGTTACATCCTCAAAAACTTCCAGAAGATTAGTCAAGTACGATTTCCCCTTCGTAAATCCATGCTGACTCTGACCTATCCAGTTACTGCTACCCAAATGAGTCATAATTTCATCTTTTATAATTGACTCCAGCATCTTTCCAACCACTGACGTCAGGCTAACCGGTCTATAATTCCCTGTTTTCTCTTTCTCTGCTTTCTTGAAAAGTGGGGCAACATTAGCCACCCTCCAATTCGCAGGAACTGATCCTGAATCTATAGAACATTGGAAAATGATTACCAATGCGTCCACGATTTCCAGAGCCACCTCCTTCACTGAAGATCCTTAGACAGCAACTTCCAAACCCATGACCACTTCCAGGAGAAAGTGAGGAATGCAGATGCTGGAGATCTGAGCCAGTGGGACCTCGTTGGAAACCCTAACTCATTTAACAGAGCAGTGTTCTTCTGACCAACAAACAGAGTAGCCTTTTTTCTCAGCTGTCAAGCCTGTCACTCCAGTATCTGAGATCTGGAAAAGCACAGCAGGTCAGGCAGCATCCGAGGAGCAGGAGAATTGTCGTTTTGGCCATAAACCCTTCAGCAGGAATGAGGCTTGTGGGCCGTGGGGCTGAGAGATAAGTGGGAAGGGGGTGGGTTTTCCTTGTGTTGGGAAGGGTGGGTTCAAGGGTGGAGGTGTGGAAAGTGGAGGAGATGTGCTGGAGGGCATCGTTAACCTCATGGGAAGGGAAATTGCGATCTTGGAAGAAGGGGGACCATGTGGGATTTTCTGAGATGGAATTATCCCTCCTGGGAACAGATGCAGCAAAGGTGGCAGAATTGGGAATAAGAGATGGCATTTTTACAGGGGATAGGGTGGGAGGAGGTGTAGTCCAAGTAGCTGTGGGAGTTGGTGGCTTGTAGTAGATGTCCCCACCCCTCACCCATTTATCTCTCAGCCCTCCCCCAGCCCACAAGCTTCATTCCTGATGAAGGGCTTATGCCTAAAACATCGATTCTTCTGCTCCTCAGATGCTGCCTGATCTACTATGCTTTTCCAATACCACACTCTCAACCATGACCACTTCCAACTAGAAAGACAAGAGCAACAAGTACATGGGAACACCACCACCTGCAAGTTCCCCTCCACACCACTCACTATCCTGACTTGGTTAAAAATCACACAACACCAGGTTATAGTCCAACAGGTTTAATTGGAAGCACACTAGATTTCGGAGCGATGCTCCGAAAGCTAGTGTGCTTCCAATTAAACCTGTTGGACTATAACCTGGTGTTGTGTGATTTTTAACTTTGTACACCCCAGTCCAACACAAATCATATTCCTGACTAGGGAATTTGTCACCAGTTCCTTCAGCGTTGCTGCCTCAAAATCCTGGAATTCTCTCCCTAATGCCATTGTGGGTCAACCCTCAGCACATGGACTGCAGCGGTTCAGGAAGGCAACTCACCGCCACCAGTTTCGCAAAGACAGCTAGGGACAGGCAATAAATGCTGCCCCAGTGTCGGCCTAATTCCTCGGGGGAATTAAAAAAATGCACTGAGGTAGATACAGAAGGAAACTCCTACAACATCCCCCACAATCACTTCCAGGACAGGGACAGTCCTGCTCCGATATAGAGATGGTGTGTTCCTGAATTGTACTTTTGTGGCATATTTCCAGTGGGACCTCGTTGGAAACCCTAACTCATTTAACAGAGCAGTGTTCTTCTGACCAACAGACAGAGCAGTCTTTTTTCTCAGCTGTCAGGCCTGTCACTCCAGTATCTAAGCACTGCGAACTAACCCACTGCTCTAAAGTGAAGGAATTAATTCTGCTTTTTGTTTCCTCCACCTCCACCTCCACTCTCTCTGTAGTGCTGTGAAGAGTATGTCCAACAGTGGGGCTTACTTCAAGAACATTGAGGGGCTACTCCGACACGCTATCAGCATTAAGGACCAGATGAGCTCTCTGCAGAGCCGCAGGTACTGTGAGGGTCATGGGTTCAGCTTGGTGCGCCCATCGTTTCCAGCCCCCGTTTTTTAATTTTGATCATTCCGTTGTCAGCTTGGGTGTATGTCAGGAGGTATCATTGAAATCAGGAGAGTCACGGAACCTCATTATATTGGAGTGAAGGTAGAATTACATTAGATAAACGGTCTGGCCTGACTGAGAAGAGACCTGACAACTTCTTGGGGGAGGAGGGAAGAAAGGAGACATAAAGGTAAATCAGAGCCGCATAGTGGCCATAGCTTGCAATTGCAGTGTGACTGATGACATTGGCAAATTTAAAAGCAACGGTTGACAAACAATTTGCAGTGATTACAGCTGATGTATTTTCTGATTACGCCTTTCTCTCAGCTACTAACAATGTGCACATGGCAGCAAGTGCATATGTACACTCTGTTTTTACAAAGATACAGAGACGTACACTACAAAGACAATGGTGAAGAAATGCGATTTAATGAAACCTCCTGCGGGGATTATATATTTATGATGTTTGATTGAAATTTTTTGTTTGTAGCAATTTTAGTTCTGAGAGTACTGAGTGTCCATTGTGGCATCAAGTGCCTGTTTTAATATTTGTGTCTTTTCCCCACTCCCTACATCCTGTGCTTCTATCAGCACTCCTGCATTTTGTTAGGCTATAGGGTATGAGAGGGAGACCCCAAAAAGTTCTTCTGTATGGAAACAGTGTTTGATTGCATCAAAACCATCCACATGTTTATGTTGCTCAGTGAAAGGTTTTCTTCAGTGCTGAAAGACTATAGTCTGCAGTCCATGTGGCAATCATGGTGTATCTAACTAGTTTCTCCCAGGAATTTTTTAACCTCAGTTTCTGAAGAAATTAAACTTTCACCCTGCCCCCACCCCCGCAGCATTACCCAACTTCTTGTTAGAGTGCTGCTCCATGGATACTTCCCCTCTACCCTTATACCTCAGTACAAGAGGCCATTCTTCAGAACTGAGCCCTGACAGCCAATGGTACCAAGATCCTCAGAATGCTATCTTATTCTTCCTTGATGTCCACTCCACTCTGCCAAAGAAAGATAATGCAGAAATTCTGGTTGATAATTGACTAATTGTGGGAATCATTCTTTTATGAATGAGTCTATGACAGACCAAGAGATTGGATAGAATGAGTCAATATTTCTGGAGGTTAGGAGATTAAGATATAATTTATTGAAATGCGCAAAATTCTCAGCTTTTTTGACAGGGTAGATGGCCTGAGGTTGTTCCTTCCCCTTCCCCAAGAATCTGGAGCTAAAAGGTCAATTTTCAGATTAAGGAGTTGGACATTCAGAATAGAGATGAGACATTTTCTCCCATCAAGGCATCGTGAATCTTTGGAATTCTCTACTGCAGCGAGGTGTTGATGCTCCATCTTTGAGTTCAAGAGTGAGATGGATGCGTAGGTTTCCGATCCTGAGGGAATGAATTGTTTGGTATTAGAGCAAGAGTGTGAAGTCAGGTATGAGCTGTAATCTTATTGGACGGTTTGAGGGGCTAATGACCTATCATTCCTATTCAAGAGTTATTGAGGGCTATGTGCAAAAGCAGGAAAGTGAAGTTAGAGCGTTATCAGATCTGCCATGATTCTCGTTGAATGATGGAACAAACTCATTGGGCTGAATGGCCTACTCCTGTTCCTATGTCTCAGGGTCTATTCATACATCTGTTATGGTTATGACCTGAGATCTACCCTTGGTGGTGGCAAAAGTTGCCATAATCTTACAGAACCATAGACCTGCTCTCTCATTAGAGAGAGGTGACTGGTGCTGGTTTAACCTGAGGGTCACCACACCTCAGGAGAGCAGAGAGATTGAGAAGGAGAGTCCTTATTAATAATCTCAAGCAAGCTATTGAGGCAGTCACCATTTTATTCTGGAGCATGCTATCTCATTACACCTCATATTTTAAATTACTCTCAGTGTCATGATGACCTGAAAGAAATCTATCTCATTCCTAAGCATTTGTGGGATGTTAGATTTTCAGAATCTGAAGGACTGGCTAACATTGTATGTGTGGCAGGGCCAAGTTTGTCTCCCACTTGTAGCTTCATTAAATTGCACGATGTTAAAATGCACCCTCAGTACTCCAGTGATTTTGTTGCAGTTTGGCATTTTCTTTTCTTTCTCCCCACCACTGCATGCAGCTTTAGTGATGTGAGTGTCTGTTACAGTTCCGTTGTTATACAGGCAGTTCCTGAACCTCCCTCCTTCTCTTCTTCCTGAGTGCAGAGCCAAGCGTGCGCCCCTTCCTTTCCAGGTTAGTATTTCTGAAACCGGGAGCTCAACCAAAATCTAATGCCAGGCTTGGGGCCTACGCAGCTTCAAGTAAAGTTGAAATGTGATGAATGCTTGATAGATGCAGACCTTCCAGCTGCCATCATTTTTGAGCATTCTCATAAGATATTTTAACCATAATAAATATGTTCAAGGTTTGCGTAAATAATAAGTATGCCTTTACTTTGTATCGGGAAGGATTAGTGGCAGTCCAAAATTGAAGGCAATGTCTGAATCTGCAGTTGATTTGTTTACACTTCAAGGCTTTGGCTTTATTATCACGGGAATGAAAATTACCTCAAGTTTGGAAGTTCTGCTCGTGTGTCAAGAGTTATATTTTTCTCTCCCATTTCCCTCCCTCCACAGGCTGTTTAACCATCTCCACATTCTCCCCAATCTGTAGTATCAGAGCAGGGGCAAGTCTGTATCGCTAACAAGGATTGTGGACATATTTAAATATCTTGAGCATTTAAGCCCAGGACTGTTGCTTTGTTAAATTGCAGATCAATTGATCACATAGAATAAATAGGTTTGAGGTACATCAAGAGGAAGTGACATCAAACACAGATTTCAAAAGTTCACATACAGGAAGATCGAAGTTAGATCATAAGAAAAAGGAGTGGGAGCCGGGCACTTGTCCTCTCAAACCTGTTCTACCAATCAGGAAGGTCTTGGCTGATCAAATTGTGGCCTTCGTGCCCCCACCCCACCAAAAAAAAATTTTGACTCCTTGATCAAAAATCTGTCTAACACACCCATGACCGATTTCAATAACTCAGCCTCAACTGCTCCCTGGGGCAGAGAATTCCAAACACTGCCAGTCTCCTGACAGAAGAAATTTCTCCTTCTTACTTAGAAAGTGTACTCCCCTCCTTCTAGATTCTTCAATGAGGGTAAACGTGTTCTGAGTGCCCATCCTTTCCAGCCCTATCAGAGTTTTATATTTCTACAAAGTCGCCTTTTATTCTGCTAACCTCTACTGAGTACAATTCCTGATGAATGGCTTAGGCCCAAAACATCGATTTTCCTGCTCCTTGGATGCTGCCTGACCTGCTGTGTTTTTCCTGTGCCATACTTGTCAACTCTGATCTCCAGCATCTGCAGTCCTCACTTTCTCCTAAGTACAATCTCCACCTTTCCTCATGAGGAGAATGAACACAAGACTAAGGAAGGTGAGGATTTCTGAGCTTTGAGGTCCTAGGAGAGAGAATGTATTAAGAGTGAATGCAAGGATTTCAGGGTTAAAGGTAAGGTGAAGTCGCCATAGTTTACAAGACCATCGGACTGTTCTCATTGCAGAGGGAGATGACTGGTAGTGGTTTAACCTGAGGGTCATCACACCTCAGGTGAAGCTAGAGTCTTTTCATGGTAATCTCATCTGGCATGGAAATTCAGTCCACACTGTTGGCATCAATCTGCATCATTTAGGGTTGCAACTCTATTGAATGTATTAGTTTTGTTTATCCGTGGGATGGGAATATTGCTGTGAATATTATTGCCCATCACTAATTTTCTTTGAGAAGATAATATTGAGCCATTTCCTGAGATTGCAGAGCTCTTGAAATGCAGAAGGATTTGGGTGTTCTTGTGCGTGAATTGTAAAAAACATTCAGTGACTGATTAGGAAAGCTGACAGAATATAAGGGAGGGAAATTGAATATAGTGGGAGGAAGGTTATTCTGTACTTGTTCAGGGCATTGGTGAGACCACATCAGGAATACTGTATACAGTTTAGCTTTTCCTTACTTAAGGAAGGTGTAAATGTGTTGGAAGCAGATCACAAGAGATTTACCAGATTTACCTGGAATGGGGGCTTGTCTTATGAGGAAGAGTTGAACAGTTTTAGCTTGTGTCTGCTGGAGTATATAAGACTAAGAGGATACTCGATTAAAGCATATAGATGCTGCCTTGACCCTCTGTGATCTCCAGCATTTGCCGTTTTCAGTTATAACCCTGAGAGGTCTTGACAGGGTGGATGTGGAACAAATGCTGCTACTTATGGGAGAACCTAGAATCCAAGGCCATTGTTTCAAACAACAAGAATTGTCCATTTAAGACAGTTAAGAAGGCTTTTTTTTCCCCCACAGAACATCACATTATTTCAGTTCTCCTGCCATTTCACCAGATTCCCCATTTCTAAACCATCCCCATCTAAATCTCCAGGGCAGGTAGAGAGTGAGGTTAGATACAGAGTAAAGCTGCCCCTACACTGCAGTGTTTCAAATTTCCCAGCCATGTCCAGCGTGGGGTTAGGTATTGATTAAATCACCCTCATGAGTCTTTGGACATGTCTTCCTCAAAAGATGGTGAATGCAGACTGAGGGAGATAGATTATTGATAAGCAAAGGGTGAAATTATTTTTTATTACCTCGTGGTCTGTGAGCATTGCTGGCTGGGCCAGCATGTATTGCTCATCCCTTGAAAAGGTGACGGTGTGCTGCCGCCTTGAACCATTGTAGTCCATGTGCTGGAGGTAGACCCACAATGTCATTAGGGAGGAAATGCCAGGATTTTGACCCAGTGACCGTGAAGGAACAGCAAGTTGGGATGACAAGTGGCTTGGAGAAGAAGTTGCATGTGGTGGTGTTCCCATGCTGTTATTGGGTGGTGGAGTAGACTCATGGGACTGAATGACCTCCCTTTGCCTGGGAAACGTATGTTCATTTGACAACTGAGTATTTTTTATTCACTTGGGTCATGGTCTCACTGGCTGGGCCGTTATTTATTGTCTGTACATAATTGCCGGGTCTCTCTAGCTTATTTCACAGGGTACTCAAGAGTCCATAAGACATAAGAGTGGAAGTAAGACCATTTGGCCCATCGAGTCCACTCCGCCATTCAATCATGGCTGATGGGCATTTCAACTCCACTTACCAGCACTCTCCCTGTAGCCCTTAATTCCTTGTGAGATCAAGAATTTATCAATCTACATTTAGTCAACTACATTGCTGTGTTCCTGGAGTCATATGTGTGTTAGACTGGGTAAGGACGACAGATTTCCCTCCCCAAAGGACATTAGTGAATCAAAGGAGGTTTTACTTTATTCATTTATATCAGTGGTTTCTTACTGTCTTATTTGAATTATATTTGATTTGTTAAGTTTTAAAATTTCCAGTTGATGTGGGGGGATCTTAATTTGTGTCACTGTGTAGTGCAGCCTCAGGGTTACTATTCCTGTGACAAAATCTCTAGGCACAGTAGCATCAGAAATATTACCCCCACACACACTGCCATGAATGGTTGTCCAGCATCTTCATACTTTGTTTATTCATTCATGGGATGAGGGTGTCACTGGCTAGGCCAGCATTTATTACTCAGAGGGCAGTAAAGAGTCAGCAACATTGCTGTGGGTGTGAAGTCACAATGTGGGCCAGACCAGGTAAGGATGATAGCTTCTTTCCCTCAAGGACATTAATGAACAAGATGGGTTTTTCGAACCATCGACAATAGTTTCATGATCATTATTAGACCCTTAATTCCAGATTTCTACCTGAATTCAAATTCCACCATCTGCCATGGTCTCCAGAGCTGGGTCTCTGGATTAATATTCTTGTGATAACACTACTAGGGCATTGCCTCCCGTATGGCACCACCTTCCACAGCCAATGGAAACCAAATGAGCTTTGAACTGGTCCCCTTGAATGTTGTCTTTGACCCGTTTTCTAAAGTTTTCATAATGAATAATGTCCAAACAAAACAGGGACAAAGAAATCAACTTTGATTTAAAGCATTAAGTTTATTTTCCTAGAGTTGCTCACAGCAGAGTTCTGAAAATCACCTTTTTGATTGCTGGAGCCTCAGGGACAATACTGGTGCATTGGCAACTCCTGGGAGACTGAAGGATGTGGCATTTAAAACTACAGAGAGGAAACCAGCAGTGAAACAGGAGAAAGGAAGGTGGAGTAGTTGTGATGGAGACGGAAATGGCAGGTTAGAGATCAGAGCAGCGTTGCACAGGGAATGACCCTTCGGAGGTACTGGTGAAGCAGTCTGAGAACATCAGCAGTACAAGTGATACAGACAAATCAGATTGAAAAAGATTGAACAATGATGAGCCAGTACTGAGCGAAGAGGGAGTGGGAGGATGCCGACTAGATTGGTGGAAGTGAGACAATCTGTAACTTTCAAAGGAAATTGCATTGGTGCTTGAGAGGACTAAACAGGTCGGGCTTCTAGGATAGGGAGAGGGAATGGGAGTGCCTGAATTGGTGTACAGAGACCCAGTATGGTTTCAATAGCTAAATAGCCTCCCTTTGCGATGCAACTAGTGGGTTCAGTCTGGTGATACAGGCGTTAAAGAGACATCAGTCTTTTTGAACAATAACCTGGTCAGGGTGCCGATAAGTTACATTTTCCTGGCTAACAGCACCAGAGTTGAACACATTCAGCGCCTCATTACCAAGACTGCTGGGTCTTGCTGATTAGTTAAGGAGTCAGTATCTCTTCCTTTTTAACTTGTGTAGCTAAACACATGCTTCTTGCTACCCGTGTTCTGGAGGCAACAAGTGAAAATAATGCTGATTGCAACCGGGCTTGCTTCGTGTGTTTTTTTAAATTCACTTGATTGGACAAGAGTTACCAAGTGACTTCTTTTATAAACCACCGCAGGAAGCGGTGTAAAACATGTCCTGAGCTTGAAGAGATTGAGTGGTATGAACATCATGCTCAGCCTTACAAAGTTAGGTGAGTTTGAGGCAATCATTTATTCTTCTTCATTTCTTCCTGATACCTCAATCCGGATTCCACCTCCAAAATACCTGATTATCACTTGACCCAATCAGCAATGTCAAGGGTGCGTTAATGTGACAATGAATCGCTTTATTTGTATTCACACTGAATGGTGAACCCACTGGATCAGACCAATAAAGAGTTTTCCCAGGCCAGAATCGAGGCTGAGGTGGAGAGAGCTGATCGCTTTTGGAGAGGAGGAGCACACGTGATCTCGAAGCCTCCAGAGATGCTGTTGGCATGACATGCCCTCCCTTCCCCACCCATCCACTAAAAGATGTGGGTGTTAGCTGTTGTTCAGAGGAGAGGATTGAGCAGAATTGCGACCCTGCAGGAGATGGAGTAACCCACCCAATTGCCCATGGTCTGGCTGTCATCTTTGGCAGTGAACATTGGTCGGCTGTTTGATGGTGGAGGTGCCACAGTGAAGCCCAAAGCTTCTGTTTGTTGTTCTGGAGTTGCCAAGGGCATCTGTGACCAGCACAAGTAAGTTGACATGAATCTGCATTTGTGGCATTCCAAATCGTGAATTTATTTATTTTGTAAATGTCAAATTCTGGAAGCCTCCTTGTTTGTTGAGGTTGAGATGATGTGTCCACCATTTACACTGTAGAGGGTAATGTGCAGCAATGTTTGTTCTTCTCCAGACGTGTAACGGGGTGGGGGGGTTGGTTTAAACTGAGGTCCTAACCATGGAGGTTGGCTGTGCAGTGACCCTGGCTTGTCCTGAACCTGTTCAGCAAGGACCACTGTCATTGTGACTGTCCAGATGCTGCCATTTGACAGATGGGGCTTGTCACGAAGAATTTGTTGGTGATTCTTTGCTGACACAGGTTCCTTTATATGAGGCAGAGATAGAAGATGGATAGTGATTGTGCTGAATAGATGGATTGTCATGGAATAATAACTGAGAGTGAAAGTCAGGAAAATGTCCTAAAACTGTGGCTTATGTACCATTTGATAGTATTCCAGGAAACGGGAATCTTTCTGTATGTTTTTTGGATTTTATGCTTTTGGTCTCCTGGGATTGGTACTCTTCCAAAAACAGGAAGTTATCACCATGCCAATTGTCACCTCAGTCTTCTCATGAAAAAGATCAGGGAATTGTTTGGATTAATAGATTGAGAGGGGGTCAGCCTCACACCCCCTGGGCTGTGAGGTAAGGGTTCACATGGAAAATCCATCAAACTTTTCCCTGTGGTTCATCAGCTGGAGAAAGGCTCAGATGTGATGCCTTCCTGTGTCATTCAGCTTGATGATACTTTGTAAGACTTGAATATAAACGACAAGTTGTCGAGGACAGCTGCTACTTTTTTAAATAATCCTGGCATTGCAACGTGGAAAAAGTGTTAGTTAAAAATATATACGTATGTCTGCAAAATAAATCAGTATTTTTAGGTTAAAGAGCAGTGTCATTAAGACATGCTTCTCCTCCTTGGATTAATTGTACCTGCCCTTATAAGCAAACAAAAAATTGCCCTAGTCAGTAATTAAATACGGTAAACATCTCCACTTATGCCTGGTGCCTTTTTGGCAGTTTTTGTACCGTTTCCCTTCCTGATGAAGGTGGGACTCCTGCCACTATGGCATTGACCCAGACCTTGCTGCCAAAATACTTTCACGGGCCTCATATTTATCAAAGCATGTGGCAAGAAATGATGCCTCATGAATTGCTCATGACTGTAAGCTGCTGGACTGTATATGCACCACCATTCCCCCCCCCCACCATTAGCCACGTGTATACAGCAGCTTGCCTGTAATTTCCCCCTGAGTTTTGTGAAATTGTTGCATTTTGTGCATGAATTCAGTTCAATGCAGAAAATCAGAATTGCATCTTAACAGCGTAAGTAACTTTTTAATGGGAAGTTTACATTCTTGCTTAATTTCGGCCCTGGAATGCAACAGTTAAATCTGCAGAATCTCATTTCTTTAGGTAGTAAATTGTTAAAGAGAATTTTAAAAGTTTTTTTTATATACATACTTTTCCTCATCAAACCTTTTCTTAATCCAATAATCATTTCCCTCTCTTTACTCCTCTTCTGAACTTTGTTTTAAATTCTGATTCTCCCTTACATCCTTCTCCATTGCTCCATCTGTTCCTTTCCTTAATGTTTGGTTCAGGAGGTTAGTTCCATCATTCACGGAGGTGCCAAATGCCCTATTGCCTACCCTGCCTGAAACCTGCAACATCACAGCCAAAATCTCTCTCCGACCTGAACAGTGAGGTTGTAGGGGAACGGAGGGGGTAAGAGGGTTAAAAAGTCTTCACTAAAGGGGTCATGCATGCTCCTGTGGGATCTGTGCCAGTTTTGCCAGTCACTGCACGAGTCTGATCTCTGCTGGTTGACACCAAACTCAGACCAGTGTTGAGTCTTTTCGACAGATAGTCCCCTTGTGTGCCAGTACCCGCCTCATTTCGTGTGTCACCCCGTCCCAGGGTCCGGAGCAAGGCATGCTGCGTCCTGCCGAAAGCGCCCGGGTGTGCCCATACCCATCCCGTCCCGTTGGCGCAGGCCCGGCGTGACTTGCCGATGTGGCCAAGTAAAAGGCTTTCTGCTCGCGGTAGCGCTCGTAGGCTGTCTCCCTGCGAAAGGCGGGCATACGCGACTCCTCATCCTCAGCCTGGGGATCCGAACGCTCCGGTTCTGGCCAGCCATCTCTCGGAGTGCGGTTATTCTCGAACATGGTGGTGCCACGCTCAGGGTGCCGGGTCCTGCCAGCGCACCGAGCCTTCACCGTGGCGTGGATGATGATAATGAAGAGCACCAGCACCCCAGCAGCAAGGACTCCGGCACTTGCCATTGCACTCTCCTTCTCAAACTCCAACAGCACGTAAATGGATAAAGCTGGAAAAGAAAACACAGGAATCTCCATGTAAGATCCCACCGACCTGGCAATAAGGTATGCCCAAATTCTCTGAGCATTAGCACTGCAACTGGCAAAATCAGGAAGCTGTTCCTCTCAATTCATTGCTTCTTGTGTCAACATCTGAGATACTGAGACCAGCTACAGCACGGGATAAGATCCAGAATAAAGCTACCCCTACACTGTGAGAAAATGAGGACTGCAGATGCTGGCGAGTCAGAGTTTAAAAGTGTGATGCTGGCAAAGCTATTGATCTTTCAGCCCCCCCCCCAACACACACACACACACACACACACACACACCCACACACACCATTCCTGACGGACAGCTTATGCCCGAACCGTTGATTCTCCTGCTCCTTGTATCCTGCCTGACCTGCTCTGCTTTTCCAGCGCCACGCTTTTCGACTCTACTTCTATACTGCACTCATCAAACACTCCCAGGACAGGGTAAAATGCACTCAAACTCAAAGTAAACCAAAAGTAAAGCTACCTTGACATTGTCTCCATCAAATACTCCCGTGACAGGTGCAGCAAAAAACTAGATAGAACGATACCTCCTGTACCTCCTGGGAGACATTCATACCAGCTACCCAGGAGTAATGCTATTGGCAGTGAGAGACAATCCAGTCTGAGCATTGCATCTTATTGTGGCTTGGAGGGATTGCACTGTAGACTGACCAGAGTGAAATTGGTTTAATTATGAGAAAAGGTTGCACTGACTAGCTCTGTATTTTCTTGAATGTGATAGATTATGGGGTAATCAAATTGTAATGTTCAGGGTGATAGGCTCAGTAGAGAAACCATTTCCTGTGATGGGGGATCCCGATACAAAGGATGAAATCAGGAAACGTTGCATAAAAATGTCATGCGATCTGACCCTTCCCCTTCCAAATTGCTGTAGATGCTGGGAACCGATCACATGGTTCAAGTCAAGATTGAGAACTTTTGGTTGGTCAAGAGTTTTAAGACGATGAAACCAATACAGGTGGCTGGAGTTGGAAGCAGATCAGCCATGAGTTACTTAGAGTCATGCAGCACGGAAACACACCCTTCAACCCAACTTGTCCGCGCCGACCAGACATCCCAATCTGACCTCGTCCCTTTTGCCAGCATTTGGGCCAAATCCTTTCTATTCATGTAGCAGTCAGATTCCTTTTAATTGGTGTAACTGTACCCACCTCCATCACTTCCTCTGACAGCTTGTTCCATACATGCACCCACCCTCTGCATGAGAAAGTTACCCTGCGGGTCTCTTTTAAATATTCCCCCTCTCACCTTATGCCCTCTAGTTTTGGACGACTCCACCTCAGGGGAGTCTATTTACCCCATCCACGCTCCTCAGCTTCCAATGCTCCAGAGAAAACAGCCCCAGTCTATTCATCCTGTCCTTGTAACTCAAACCCTCCAGTCCTGGCACCATCCTTGTAAATCGTTCATACATCCTCTCACGTTTCACAACATATTTCCTATAGGAGAGTGACCAGAATTGTACATAGTGTTCTAAAAAGGGCCTCACCAATGTCCTGTACAGCTGCAACATGACATTCCCAACTACTTGAATGGCAGAACCAGCTCAAGGGGCTGAATGGCCTCCTCTTGCTCCACATATTGGATTCCTGTCAGAGAAGATCTGGTCTGAGGCTAGACAAATTGATTTTGCAGAGAGCATTTAACTATATTTTTAACGTTCCAAAGCATTTCCATTTATTAGCTGCCGTTTAACCCTCAGAAGATTTCAAACATTACTCATTTCGAGTGCTGTACAGTCAATTGAAGGCATCGCTTTCAATCTTGTGTCCTATGATTTAATATTCTTGCCTATGACTTGAGAAAGGAAGATCGACCCTTGTTTCAAAACTGCTCTTCAGATTTGCTGTTTTCCCTCAGCCACTTCTCACCGTACAGCATTAGATCAAAATGAAAATGCTATCACACAATGCCCTATCAAAGTGTTCATCAGTTATAGGGGTCAGCAGTCTTACGGGAAGGTTGTAGGTTTAACACTCTGGAGATGGGTGGCCCTGATCCAGGTTGACATGGCCTCCATGAGGGAATGCTCATGAGGGTCTGGCTTTTGGATGAGATGATAAACCAAGATCCTCTCTGCCCTCCCTTTCCTCAGAGCCTTAAATGATTTGGCCTCTCAAGTACAGAAAACCATTTATTAATCAACACCTATGGGACCAGGAGTGTACCATTTGATCAAATATTTCAGTTGATCAAGAGGTCCACATAATCAGTGTAAATACACACATTAACTAATAGAAACATAAGCAGGGGATATACATGTCACTGTTAGATTTAGTATGCATCACTAAAGTATGCAACTTTGCCTTGAATGAAATTTACTGGCAGAGAGCCTTCTCATTTTCACCTTTGCCTGACTAATCTGACATTGTGGAGATCAGGATCATACAGTAAACTTTAGTATCTGAGGTGTATAATTTTTACCAGTTTATCAAGTTTATAAGACACCTGTTAAAACAAAGTTTCTTGTATTTAATTTTTCTTTTGAAAGTGTTAACTGTCAACTTGTGCTCTCTGGTCTTTAGGGTCAATGTTTACAAAACAGGGTTGTTTTCCCACTGAGTCTGACACTAATGTGGATGATGTTTGGTTTGGTTTCTCTGCAGTGTTGGATGGTGTATTCAGTGAACAATGGTCGCAAAGCTCGTTCTGGGTCATGTGAAGAAAAGGGATCAGACGGGATAAGGTTCTGAAAGAGTTGGACAGTTAACGGCACTGTTGTATTTTCACGTGGGTGTGTTTGTATGTACATTTTCACAAGCTTAAGACAATATCTTTTTACTTTGCCGAACGCAGCTTTTACAAAAAACCAGCTTCACGTTCTTCCCATCGGCAGTTTACAACAGCACTGAAGCTGATGCGGAGAAGTTAATTCATGTGAGTCATAACTTTCCCAAAGGTCTGCCTCTCCAACCCCCAACAATGCTTATTCTCAGAGAGTAAAGAACTAACTTGAGTTACTGTATGAAGGAAATCTGCTCCCTTTATCGTCCTGGCTAATAACTCCCTCTCCAGGGTGCCAGGAGTGCTTCCTGTATAACATTGTCCAGTTTTTTATTTGCTTAAAAATCCTCACTTCCGATCTTGGGACACAGAGAGTGCTGAGAGAAGAAACTGCTTGAGGAGGGTTACTTGTCATTTCTTCTATGGGTTTGCCTTGACTGTAGCACCTGTGCATGTATACTGTCATAAATAAATGTTTGGAGAGAGACAGGTCAAACTGTGTTGGTTTTCTATCTTTTATTTCAGGTAACCCCATTCCATACTTTAGTCCAGCTCATGCCCCACCAGTTCCCTGGAAGCCTGCACTGACTTACTTTAAATTACATTAGATATTACAGCACAGCAAGAGGCCATTCAGTCCACTGGGTATCTGTAAGTGTTTATGCTCCATAGGAGTCTTCTCCCCCCCTTTTGTCACTATCACCGTATCCCATGCCTTGCACCCTCAAGTGTTTATCCAGCTTCTCCTTAAATGCATCAGTTCTACACATCGTGACCATTCCCTTTGGTAGTGAATATTACAGCGTCTGGTGAAAGAAGCTTATCCTAAATTTCATAGTATCCCGACAGTGCAGAAAGATGCTATTGGCCCACTGAGTCTGCGCTGACCCATCCTTCCACCCCATTTCCCTTACTCCATGTATCTGGTTTTTACCATGGCTAATCCACCTCACCTGGACATCTTTGGACTGTGGGAGGCAACTAGAGCACCTGGAGGAAATCCATGTAGGTTCAGGGCGAACATGCACATTCCCCATTGTTGCCCAAGGTTGGAATCAAACCTGGGTCCATGTCACTATGAACCACCCAATTCGTTGGAGACTTTCTTTTATTTATGTCGTTCTGTTTTCCTTCTCAAATGGAAATATTTTCTCTGCATCAACCTTATTAGGCCACCCCTCCACCATCTCCTCTGTACAGGAAAGAGTCCAAGGAGAAAGTGAGGAGTGCAGATGCTGGAGATCAGAGCAAATAAGTGTTTTGCTGGAAAAGCACAGCCGGTCAGGCAGTATCCAAGGAGCAGAAGAGTTGACATTTTGAGCATAAGCTCTTCATTAGGAAAGAGTCCAAACCTGTTCAGTCTTTCAGGATAATTATTTTTGTTTGCTTGTGAGTGCCACTGGTGAGGTCAGCATTTATTGCACATCCCAAGTTGTGCTACAGAAAGTGGAGATGAGCTATCTTCTTGAACTGTTGCAGTCCTTGGGATATTAAGACACTGTGTCATAGAATGGCAGGCTGTGGGGCAACTCTCACTATTTGTCCTTATCTGCTGAGGTGCTGATTTCACTGCTAAATACCAAGCAGAACGGCACCTCGTTGGGAATTCTACTGCCTTCTGGACTCAAAATTGAGCTCGATAGTTTTAGGGCTTTTCCCATGTCCTTATCCCAACCACAATATACCAGGCCTTGTTATCACATGGTCTGCTATCTCACACCACCCATTGTTAGTGGCTAACACTCCCCATTTGCAGCCATTCATTCTCCCAGGCTGATTGTTATCCACTCCTTTGTTGGTACAACTTTTCTTCTCTCTCTTTGGGCTCTATCTCCACCTATCATTTACACCTTCCTTCCCCCCACCCCCCTCACACTATCTTTTACACAAAAAACATTTTCCAAGCTACCATCAGTTCTGAAGAGGAGTCACTGGACCTGAAATGTTAACTATGATTTCCCTCCAGCTGCCAGACCTGCTGAGCTTTTCCAGCAATTTCTGTTTTTGTTTCTGATTGCTAGCATCTGCAGTTCTTTTGGTTTTTATTTAGAACATCAGTAGGATTCTCTGAGCCTGGACTTCCCAAATGCAATGGGCAGCCTGAGGTGCTACAGGGTCCAACACCCTCAGGTGGTTCCTGTGGAGGTTGCGTTCAGATTGGCCTTGCAGAGCAAGACGACATGGGTGAGGCCACCAGTCTTTAGTTAAAGGATGAAGGAAATCAAAGTCCCTCTGTTTACTTGGCAAACTCTCCTTTTGTTCTGCCGGTATGGACAACACTGTGAGTCCTGTTGGTGACCACTGGTCAGCAACCTGGCAAATAGTGAACTGGGACTGACTCCCACTCCTCCAGACCTTACCACTCCATGATCTAACAGGCTGCTGAGCCTCACAGTCTAGGCTCAGACAGGACAAATGACCAGTCGTCTGAGGTATCAGAGTAGTTGATGTGTTTTTTTTAATAAAAGAACTTGCATTAATATTGTGCCTTCTACACCTTTTGGACATGGCAAGGTGCTGAACACCTGATGACTGAACGATAGCCACCCTGTACTGGAAACATGGCACAGCAAAATGCCAACGAACAGTTCACTCAGTTTCAATAGTGGCAAAAATGAAGGTTGTATACTGTCCAGGAATACTCTGTTCTTCAAAAGTCATACCACAGGTTCTGTTCCCTCTGGTCACGTGGAGACAGAGCATTGGTTTAATGTCCCTGACAAAAGGTGACACCTGTGATAATGCAGCAGTCCCTCAATACTGCACCGGCCAGTGTCATCTTGCATTGTGTTGAAGACCCTGGAATGGGGATTGAACCCCTGGTCTGACAAAGGAGGGAGCTGTCCACTTGACAAAGACCTGCGGTTCTATAATGATCTCAGGACATCCCAAGATGCTTCACAGCCAGTTAGTTACTTTTTGAAGTGTAATCACTGTTATAATGTAGGAAATGCAGCAGACAGTGTGTGTTCAGCAGGATGCCACAAACAGCAATGGTATAATGACCAGGTGATCAATTGTTTACGGGGGTGGGTGGAGTTAAATATTGACAGAGGACAATGTGGCGAACTCCCCTACTTGACTTGAAAATGGTACAGTCTAATCTTTGTCATCCACCTGAGAAGGTTACGACCCAGTGTCTCGTCTGAAAGAGAGCCAAGGTGACATCTCAAGCTGTGTGCAGAAGTGTGTTTGGAAGATGTTGTTTCACAACGTACCTGCCAGATATACGATAACACCCAGACAGAATGCACTGAGGGCCACTTGGCGGGAAGGACGGCTATTCAAGAGAATCCAATCAGGTCTGGAACAGGAGAAACAGAACCACAGTGAGAATCCTCACGGACAGCAATTATATATAATTTTACAAAAGTAATACCTGCACTTATGCCAGTGTGTCAGATACAAGGTTCCTGATCTGTTTCTTTTTATATTCCTCTTTGACCCTGCCCCTCTCAGACTTTATAGTCTCCCTAAATCCGTCAGCGCTCTGAAATATCCTAACCCCTCCAAATTCTTACTGCTCATGTTTCCCCAATTTTAATCATTTAATTACAGGTGACTGTGCCTTCAACTGCCAAGATCCTGAGCTACGGCATCTCCTCCTTAACCTATCTTCACTTACTCCTCATATCACAGCCTAATTCTACATTTTACTCAATGGATCGATATCAAATGTTACTAGTTAACATTCCTGTGGAGTGCCTTGGGGTGATGTACTAATTTGAAGGTGCTACAAAAATGGAATTTGATTCAAAGGAAACTGCTGTTCACAGCCTCCCATACAGGAGCTGATGGTTTGATTTCCATTCATTCCACATTCCACCACCTGGACCTGTCTGTTCTCATCACACAGACACTGGCACCTGAGAGGTGAAAAAAAATCACAAAATTCAGAGGGTCTGAAAGCACTTTACAGTCAACAAGTCACTTAGAAGGGGAGTCACATTTAATTTTTTTTTCACAAAGTGCACGAATCTTTATTCAATTTCCACCACCAGGAAGATAGGAAAACACCTGGGTGGCCTGTGACAAGCAGTGCCCTTCACATCAAAGGGCAATGCTGTGTGATCAAAACAGTGAAGGGGAGGGCAAGGACTAAATCAAAATAGAGTTGGAGGGGGAAATGATGCACTCCACTCCCTGCGACGCCCACCTCTCCCTGAATAACTTCAGGGTGTTGGTGGACACCGCGTGCTCCTTCTCCAAGGACACCTGGGCCCTAACATAACCGCGGAAGAGGGGCAGGCAGTCGGCCCTAACGACCCCCTCCATGGCCCGCTGCCTGGACCTGTTTATGGCCAGTTTGGCCAGGCCCAGGAGCAGACCCACGAGGAGGTCTTCAGACCTGCCCTCCCTCCTCCGTACCGCGTGCCCAAAGATCAGGAGCGTGGGACTGAAGTGCAACCAAAAGCAGAGGAGAAGGTTTTTGAGAAAATCAAAGAGGAAGGGCAAACACCTACACCCAATATACACATGGTCCACGGACTCCACAGCACCACAGAACAAGCAGTTGGGCTGGGAGTCCGTGAACCACCGCAATCTGCGGTTGCAGGGGACTGCTGCATGCAGCACCCTCCACCCCAGATCCCCGAGAGAAGGAAGTCACATTTAATGTTGTCACAACCAATTTGCACACAGCAAGCTCCCATCAATGACAATGTGATAATATCCAGACAACTGTTTTAGTGATGACGGAGGACAAGTATTGGCAGGGGTTTACAATCTGTGCTCAATTGATTACTGTGTACATAATATTTATCAAAAACAAACTTGTTGGAAGGAAAAGCTCAGCAGGTCTGGCAACATCTGTGGAGAGAAATCAAGAGTTAATGTTTCAGGTCCAGTGACCTTTCCTCAGAATTGATGGTGACTAAGAGAAATTTGTTTTTTTATGCAGAAGATAAGGTGAAGGGAGGGGAGAAGGAGTAAATGACAGGTGGAGATAGAGCCCAAAGAGAGACAAGATCAGTTGGACAGACAAAGGTGTTGGTAATGATCAGTGTGGGAGAATCAATAGCTACTAACTGGGATAATTAGTGCTAAAAATCGGGGTGTGTATAATAGCAGACCATGCGTTAACAAGACCTGGTGCGTGAGGGTTGGGGTAAGGACATTGGTGAAGGTGGCTCAAAACTTAAAATTGTTGAACTCAATATTGAGTCTGTAGAGTTTCCAAGCGGAAAATGAGGTGCTGTTCTTCCAGCTTGTGCTGAGCTTCCCTGGAGCACTGCAGCAAGCCTGAGACAGAGATGTGGGCCAGGGAACACAGTGATGTGTTGAAGCAAAGAAACCTATAGCAGCCGTTCAACATGGAGATGGATCTCCTGAATGCCTTGTACAAGATTAATGGTACAAGTGTCACAAGATTGGGTTTTCATTTCTGGATTCTGAAGTCCATTTAAATTTCAAGGTTGAGCTCAATGGACTCTTGACGGGAAGATTGTCCAGAGACATGGAAGAAAAGGATGGTGAGTGGAATCGAAGTCAAGATCAGCCATGATTTGACTGAGTACTGGGCTCAAAGGGCTGAACAGCCTTGTCTTGTTTCTACATGTGACTTTTCTTGAAACTTTGGAGTCAATATTTTGTGAATGTCTTCAGGTACATCATTATTATTTAATTTGGAGAAGTGAATACAAAACCACTGTAGTAGTGGATTGTCGTGTCCTGAAACCTTAGTGAATTGGAGAGGAATTGCTTCAAGGTTCTATTTCTTAAATTTGAGTAGTTATCTATATCCACTCTCTTGTGGAAACCTGTTTCGGTCTGGAGTCAGCTGTGGATAGCACACACCTTTGCATGTCTCATGGTTCTCGGTTCAGGGATTGAGCTCAAAAAGGTCAAGGCTGAAACTCCAGAGCAGTACTGGGGAAGTGCTGCACTGTCAGAGGTGCTAACCTTCAGGTGCAATGTTAAACTGAAGTCTCTCTCTGCCTGCATAGCTAAATGCAAAGGATTCCACAGCACTGTTTTGAAGAGCATCATTCCTGAAAGCCTGGCAAATATTTACCCTACAGTCAACATCACAAAAACAGATTACCAATAATTATTATGGTGCTGTTTTTGGGAGCTTGCTATCCATAAACTGGATCTTGTGTTTCCTACGTTGGAACGCTGACTAAACTTCAAAAGTATTTCACTGGCTGACAAGCACTTTGAGAGACCAGTGGATGTGAAAGGTGTCATATAAAGACAAATCATTCTTTGCTTTTAGTGGCTCGGTGTGAATCTGAAAATGCTCCTGTGCAGCTTCTCAGACACTTCATGATGTTGAAGCTGCTTTATAAGTGTAGCTTTGTTCCAGGAATGCTGAGGAGGAGTATTCTCACATTGTGACCTGACGAGCTCTTTCACCCAACACGTTTTCAGTTCCTTCTCCTTCCTCTGCATCTTCCAATCTGAAGCCAAAACTGTTCCCAGCCGAACTGTGATTTTGATCAAATTCCTTTTAAACAAAGTCCATGGCAGATTCGCAACACGTGATTGGTTGAAACAAATTCACATGCACTGATGTTGCATTTCAAATCAGTTATTGCAAACAGGGAATGGCCACGGAGCGGACTGGTTTAAGGTGGCACGTTCACTCTGATCAGGGCCAACCCGGCTCCCTATGAGAGAGGCCAGTCCTGGGGGGTCTTCCTATTGAAGAAAGGCTCTCACAAAGACTGTGGCTCATTATACTCCCTGCTCACGCAGCTGAGCGCCTTCCCCAATGTTGTGACTGATTACAGAGTTGGGTCTCTAAGCAATAGCAATAAAACAGCCTGTTCTTTAGACAACCTCACTCCTTTTTGTCCTGGCTCAGTTCACACATACCCTGTCTGTTGTGATGTAGAGAGAGACAGACACAGACAAGCAGATAACAGAGGCACCATACTCCAGGGGAGGCAGAGATGCCATCTTTTAGACAAGATAATAACATAGACTCTGTCTGCTCACCCGAATGGACATAAAGTTCCTGTGGTCGCTATTTCCATAAAGAGCAGGATACAGCTCCATGATAACGTGGCCAATGTTTGTCCTTGAACCAACATCACTAAAAAAAAATTACCTGGAATAACTTTGTGCAAAAATGAGAGGTTGTGTTTCCTACCTTATTCCTTAATCTTCTAGAAATACAGGATTGACTTTACGACTATGACTCTAAGACTGAGGATAAAATTGGTGAACATGAATATTGGGCAGTTACTGTAATGACCAGACAATACATTACCAGCTTTACACTTGGCAAAGATTTGAACATCCAGTCGTTTCCTTGCTATGATTTGCAGTATTCATCCTACAGCCAGAAACAAAAAATTGTTGTTCCCCAGTGAACACAACCCAACCCAACCTGGACTGGGACTCTCCCTGGCTTGGGACTCTCCCCAGCCACGGGCTGATTCCATATTGCATGGCCCACACTGGAGTTGTACCACATACAGACCAAACCAAGATCATGTTGGGCTTCTAAAGGTGACTAGACAGATCTGCTATGGACTGAACAGAACTTATATTCCAGAGGTAAAAAACAAAATTATTGGAGAAACTTAGCAGGTCTGACAGCATGTGTGGCCAGAGAAGCAGCGTTAACATTTCAAGTGTAACATGAGATTCATATCAGACCCCAAAGTATTAACTCCGACTGTTGCTCCACAGATGCATGCAAGACCTGCTGAGTTTTTCCTGTTTTTCTTTCAGATCGCCCAGCATCTTGTTTTCATTTTATTGTACTTTAGTGACCTTGATTTATCTTTTATCTAGACAGGATAGTGGATTGGTTAAGCCGGTAAAGAGGGAAAGGCAGTGGAATAGATGGAGCTGCCCTTGCAGTGAGGTTGGCATGGACAGAGTAGACTGAATGGCCTTCTGTGCTGTAACAATTCAGTGGTTCTAGTTGGTGTCAGTCTCAGTCATCCCAATGGAAGGAGGGCTCACTGAATCTGTCTCCCACCGACATAACTGACAATCTGTGTCCTGTTTCCTGTAGGGAAGACAGGCTCCTAAATTTATCACAGGCAACGAATGGAACATTCCTGGGGTTAATAAATCTGGGGGACTTGTTTCATTATTGCCATGATCTCTGTGCCCTGGGAGGTTGCACCAATGTTGTAGTGGGCGGGCCAGACTTTAGCCAACCACCCACGTCGAGTCAAGCAAGTTGGTGTGGGACTGGAGTCACGTGGGCCATTCTGGGCAAGGAAAACAAACAGAAAGCAGTTGAGGCCAAAATATGGTGAATGAGCTGCCAGAGGAATTGGTGGAGGCTGGTACAATTACAAATTTTAAAATGCTTCTGGATGGGTTTAAGAATAGGCAGGGTTCAGACGGATATGGGCCAAATGCTGTCAAATGGGAATAGGTCAGATTGGGATGTCTGGTCAGTGCAGAGGAGTTGGACTGAAGGGTATGTTCCGTGCTGTATGACTTTTAGACAGACTTGGAGCTAAAGGGGTCAAAGGGTCGGGGTGAGAAAGTGGGAACAGGGACTGAGTTGGGCTATCAGCCATGATCATATTGAATGGTGAATCGGCTCAAAGGGCTGAATGGCCTACTCCTGCTGGTTTGTTTTTCTGTTCTTTTTTTTTTGAAAGTCATGAACAAACCTGTTTTATGATCCAGTTTTTCATCTTTAGACGGTCTTCAAGTCTTATATTGACATTAAATTTACATGCCCTGGATTTTCAGTCTGCGTTTCTGGATTATTGCTACAGCAATCCTGTACCATAAAAACAGGGGCAGGTTTATTGTTACCTTGCCTGAACCAGGGCTGAGCTTTGAGCCATTGCTAAGACTACCTTTTCCTGGTTCTACTACCTTCCCTACTCTGCCCTCATCTCAGTTTCTCAAATACTGAAACCTTCATCTCTATTTATGTTACTTTGGGATTCAACTATTCCAACCCTCTCCTGATCGCCTCCCACAGCCTAACCCCCTTCCCCCATAAACAGAGGCAATCCAAAACTCTGACATTGGGCCCCTGAGCTCACCGACTTACACTGGGTCTCCAGTCAAATAATGCCTCAATTTTAAAACTTTAAATCCTTGTTTACAAATCCCCTTCACGGCTGGTCTCTCCTTAACTCTGTAATCTCCAGCCCACCAATCTCCCGGTTCTCATCCATCTCCCAAAACGTGGTCTCTAGGCAACCCTGGTTTTAATTGCTGCACCGCTGGAATCAAGGAGAGTTCCAAAACTTTGGAATTCCTCTCTAAAATCCTCTCTCCCTCTCTGCTCCTTAAAACCTTCTTCTTAGATCAAGCTTTTGTGTATGGAATGAGCTGCCAGAGGATGTGGTGGAGGCTGGTACAATTGCAACATTTATGCGGCATTTGGATGGGTCTATGAATAGGAAGGGTTTGGAGGGATGTGGGCCGGGTGCTGGCAGGTGGGACTAGATTGGGTTGGGATATCTCATCGGCGTGGTTGGACTGAAGGGTCTATTTCCATGTTGTACATCTCTATGACTCTATCTGAATGGGTATATGAATGGGAAGGGTTGTGAGGTATATGGGCCAAATGCTGACAAATGGGACTAGATTAGTATCGGATATCTGATCGACATGGACAAGTTGGACCGAAGGGTCTATTGCCATGCTGTACATCTCTATAACTTGTTCAGTTATGTGGTTTGACGACAGATTTTGTTTAATAAAGTCATGGCAAAACTCCTTAAGGTGTTTTACTACATTTTGCTGACAATATATAAATACAGATTTCCAGTCAGTTCAAGTCCCACCTTCTCCAGAGGTGTTATTCCTGAACGCATTGATTAAAAAAAGACCTTTAAGTGATTGATCAATGTACACTAATTGATGGGCTTTTTAAAGTGCTGGCACAGTGAGAATGGGACGAATGGCCGCCTCTTGGGTTGACAGATTCTAGGATTCGACACATAACAGTGTGAAAACTGTCTGAACTTGTTCTGTACCTTGTCAAAAGCCAGAATCAACGCACCAGATGTTGTCACCGCTTATCCACCTTGCCAACTCCAGCTCAGCAAGTTCTGACTTTGGGGGGGGTCTCTTTTTTAAATTCTCCCCCCCTCCCCTTTACCTGTCTGGTTGTCCCCCGGGGAGATCGGCGGCCAGGTAGCCTTGCATCAGAGCCAGGAGCAGGCAGCAGAGGTGCAGGGAGACCGAGAGAGACGCCAGTCCCTGTGACAGCGAGCGGAGCAGCCGCCGAGGTAGCCCCCCAGGAACGGGCGACAGGGGCTCGCCCTGGGAATGGCACCGCAACTGCAGCAGGAGCAGGGCGGAGAGCAGGGCCATGAGACCGGCCAGGGTCGCCAGCAAGTGCACGGCAGCCAGGCAGCGATCCGGGAACAGGTCCCCGGAGCCTGGAGGCGAAGCGTCCACCACCCTCCTGTCTGCTGGCTGCATCACTGCATCCGCGTCAAACTTTGCACAAACTTTCTCTCTTAACTTCTGAAGCCCCTTCACTTTCAAGCTGTCATTTCCGGTCATTTATTGCAATTTTCAACTGCACAGTTTGAAGTTGAAAACGGAGAATTTGACTCAAAATAATAAAATGAACTCGGACAGTGGAGGAGAAGCATGTTTCATTTATTTAGCGCCTTTCACAATTTCATGCCAAAACATGTTAACGAGGCAGAACAGTTACTAAATAAAAAACCCAAAAGAATTGCGGATTCTCCAAGTTTGAAACAAACAACAAAAGTTGCTGGAAAAGCTCAGCAGGTCTGGCAGTATCTATAGAATCCACACAGTGTGAACGCAGGCCACTTTGACCCAGCGAGTCCACACCAACCCTCCAAAGACCATCCCAACCACTCACCCTATCCCTATAAGCCTGCATCTCCCATGGCTGGAGGTCGAATAGGCTGCGGCTGTTTTCCCCAGAGTGTCGGAGGCTGAGGGGTGACCCTATAGAGGCTTATAAAATCATGAGAAGCATGGATAGGGTAAATAGACAAGGTCTTTTCCCTGGGGTGGGGGAGTCCAGAACTAAAGGGCGTAGGTTTAGGGTGAGAGGAGAGAACTAAGGGGCAACTTTTTCATGCAGAAGGTGGTACGTGTGTGGAACAAGTTACCAGAGGAAGTGGTGGAGGCTGGTACAATTGCAACATTTAAGAGGCATTTGGATGGGTATAGGAATAGGAAGGGTTTGGAGGGATGTGGATCAGTGGTGCTGGAGCACAGCAGTTCAGGCAGCATCCAACGAGCAGCGAAATCGACATTTCGGGCAAAAGCCCTTCATCAGGAATGATGAAGGGCTTTTGCCCGAAACGTCGATTTCGCTGCTCGTTGGATGCTGCCTGAACTGCTGTGCTCTTCCAGCACCACTGATCTAGAATCTGGTTTCCAGCATCTGCAGTCATTGTTTTTACTTTGGAGAGATGTGGGCAGGTGGGACGAGATTGGTTTGGGATGTCTGGTCAGCATGGACGAGTTGGACAGAAGGGTCTATTTCTGTGCTGTACATCTCTATGACTCCTGCACATCCCTGAATGCTATGGCCAATTTAGCACAGCCAATACTGAGGAAGTGTCACCAGACCCGAAACGTTAACTCTGATTTCTCTCCACAGATGCTGCCAGACTTGCTGAGCTTTTCCAACAACTTCTGTTTTTCAGAACAGCTACTGCTGTCGTGTAAGAAACGGCAAACATTCACATCCTTGTTTTCACAGAACTTTCTTCATTATTGGCAAAGCCAGTATTTAATGTCCTTTTCTGATGGTGGGCTAGATTAATGCTTCCCAGATGTTTCACAGAATTGCAACAGTGTGGAAGGAGACTATTCAGCCCATCATGCCTGCACTGGTTCATTACTGAGCATTTTGACTTGTTGCCAACTCCCGCCTTTTCCCTTAGCCGAACACATTGTTTCTTTTTAAGCCGACTTGAACCAGCTTTCATTCCACTTTTAAGGAGCTCATTCCATTCTCTAACTGGGTGAAGCAGCTATAGTCCCAGAGGACTGCTCCCTCATTCGAGAGGGGCTGCTGGCGGTGAGTTTAATCTGAGGGTGACCCTGTCTTGGGGGAGGGATGAGGTTAGACCATAATACATAGGAGCAGAAATTAGGCCATTCAGCCCATTGAGTCCACTCTGCCATTCAATCATAGCTGTAAAGTTTCTCACTTTCTCCTTGTAACCCTTGATCCCTTGATACTCAAGAAACTTATCTATTTTAATCTTAAATATATTCAATGACCCGGCCTCTACAGTTTTCTGTTCCATAGATTCCCCACTCTCTGGCTGAAGAAGTTTCTCCTTATCTCCATTCCAAAAGGTCTTCCCTTTACTCTAAGGCTGTGTCATTGGGTCCTCGTCTATCCTACCAATGGGAATATCTTCCCAACATCCACTCTGTCCAGGCCTCTCAGTGTTCTGTAAGTTTCAATTAGAGCCTCCCTCATCCTTCTAAACTGCATCGAGTATAGACCCAGAGTCCTCAAACCTTCCTCATATATTAAGCTTTTCATTCCTGGGACCATTCTTCCGAACCTCCTCTGAACATGCTGCGGGGCCAGCACATCCTTCCTGAGATATGGGGCCCAAAACTGTGCACAAAACTCCCAAACATGGTCTGACCAGAGCCTTATAGAGCATCAGAAGTACATCCCTGTTTTTATATTGGAGTCCTCTCAAAATAAATGCCATCATTGGATTTGGTGGGAACCTCAGCCCTCCCGCTTCCTACAGACCAAAGGGGTAGCCATGGGCACCTGTATGGGCCCCAGCTATGCCTGTCTCTTTGTTGGCTATGTAGAACAGTTGATCTTCCGTAATTACACCGGCACCACTCCCCACCTCTTCCTCCGCTACATTGATAGCTGCATTGACGCCACCTCGTGCTCCCGCAAGGAGGTTGAGCAATTCTTCAACTTCACTAATACATTCCACCCTGACCTTAAATATACCTGGACCATCTCTGACACCTCCCTCCCCTTTCTGGACCTCTCCATCTCCATTAATGACGACCAACTTGACACCGATAATTTTTTACAAACCTACCGACTCCCACAGCGACCTGGATTACACCTCTTCCCACCCTACCTTTTGCAAAAATGCCATCCCATATTCCCAATTCCTCCACCTCCACCGTATCTGCTCCCAGGAGGACCAGTTCCACCACAGAACACACCAGATGGCCCCCTTCTTTAGAGACTGCAATTTCGCTTCCCACGTGATTAAAGATGCCCTCCAATGCATCTCGTCCACATCCTGCACCTCCGCTCTCAGACCCCACTCCTCCAACCCTAACAACGACAGAACACCCCTGGTGCTCACCTTCCATCCTACCAACCTTCGCATAAACCAAATCATCCACCAACATTTCTGCCACCTCCAAACAGACCCCACCACCAGGGATATATTTCCTTTCCCACCCCTTTCCTCCTTCCGCAAAGACCGTTCCCTCTGTGACTCCCTGGTCAGGTTCACGCCCCCTCCCCTCCAACCCACCCTCCCATCCTGGCACCTTCCCCTGCCATCGCAGGAATTGCAAAACCTGTGCCCACACCTCCTCCTTCACCCCCATCCAAGGCCCTAAAGGAGCCTTCCACATCCATGAAAGTTTTACCTGCACATCCACTAATATCATTTATTGTATCCGTTGCTCCCGATGCGGTCTCCTCTACATTGGGGAGACTGGGTGTCTCCTAGCAGAGCACTTTAGGGAACATCTCTGGGACACCTGCACCAATCAACCACACCGCCCTGTGGTCCAACATTTCAACTCCCCCTGCCACTCTGCCGAGGACATGGACGTCTGGGCCTCCTTTACCGCTGCTACCTCACCACCAGACGCCTGGAGAAAGAACGCCTCATCTTCCGCCCCGGAACACTTCAACCCCAGGGCATCAATGTGGACTTCATCAGTTTCCTCATTTCCCCTTCCCCCACCTCACCCCAGTTCCAAACTTCCGGCTCAGCACTGTCCCCGTGACTTGTCCTACCTGCCAATCTTCTTTTCCACCTATCCACTCTCCTCCCTGACCTTTCACCTTCATCCCCTCCCCCACTCACCTATTCTACTCTATGCTACTTTCTCCCACCCCCACCCTCCTCTCACTTATCTCTCCACCCTTCAGGCTCTCTGCTTTATTCCTGGTGAAGAGCTTTTGCCCGAAACTCGATTTTCCTGCTCCTCGGATGTTGCCTGAACTGCTGTGCTTTTCCAGCACCACTCTAATCCAGAATCGGGTTTCCAGCATCTGCAGTCATTGTTTTTACCTGGTACAGGGACTGAATCTGCAGTGTCAGCATCACTTTGCGCACAAGACAGCTGTCCAGCCAACTGAGCTAACTGACCCCCTCTTCACATTCAGCTACCTGCTGTGCAAGAAAAAAGTATTTTTTCTCACCTTGCATGTAGTTCTCACATTCTCACAAATGTGTGCCTTCTGCATCTTGATCCTTTCAGAATTGGGATCAGTTTTTCCCTATTCACTCTGTCCTGGCCCTTTATAATTTTGAAAACATCAATCAAATCTCCTCTTACCCTCCTTTCCAAGGATCTGATTGAAACTTACATAATACTCAGAGGCCTGGGTAGGGTGGATGTGGAGAAGATGCTTCCACCAGTAGGACAGACTAGGACCCCGTGGTTCCAGCCTCAGGTGAAGGGACGATCCTTTAGAAGCCTTGAGATGAGGAGGAATTTCTTCAGCCAGTGAGTGGTGAGTCTGTGGAACTCATTGCCTCAGAGGGCTGTAGAGATTAGGCCTTTGAATGTATTTAAGACAGAGATAGATAGCTTCCTGAATAGTAAGGAGATCAAGAGGTATGGGGAGAAGGCAGGAGAGCGGGGTTGAGAAGCAGATCAACCATGGTCGAATGGCAGAGCAGACCCGATGGGCAGAATGACCTCATTTTGCTCCCATTTGTTGTGGTTTATTGATGTTTTGCTTGGAAGAATTGTCCTGCACTTCCTCAAAACAGTGGGTGGAACCTCTTGCTCCCGGAGGTGGGGGGTAGGAAAGGCATTGAATTAGCCAAGGTGGTGGTGTACCAGAGTCCTGCTGCCTTCTCGCCCCCACCAGAATTAACGCCTGGGGCTGGAGGCCCATAGTTGACCATCTCATTCTGCCACCAATTGTGGATCTTTGGTGGCCAATTACCAACCACGTGGTGTCCTCCCACTGCCTCTGGCATGGACCCTGTTGCAGGCAGGTCTGTCACCGTGCAGCTTGCCTGACAGCTGCTACTCCAGGGGAAACCTTGTCAACTTGGGCTGGGGATAGACAGTCCCTCAATTAAAGACTTGGAGACAATAAGAACTCAACAAATGTGATGCTGGAAAAGCGCAACCAGTCAAGCAGCATCCGAGGAGCAGGAGGGTCGACATTTCAAGCATAAGCCCTTCATTTGGAATATCCTGAACAATCTTGATGAAGAGTTCTTGTTCAAAACGTCAACTCCTGCTCCTCGGATGCTGTCTGACCTGCTGTGCAGCACCACACATTTTGATTCTGATCTCCAGCATCTGCAGTCCTCACTTTCTCCGAGACAGTAAGGATTGCAGATGCTGGAAACCAGAGTCAACAGATGTGAAGCTGAAAAAAGTACAGCAGGTCAGACAGCATCCGAGGAGCAGGAGAGTCAACATTTCAGGCATAGGTCCCTCATCAGGACTGATGAAGGGTTTCAGACCGAAACATTGGCTTTCCTGTTCCTCAGATGCTGTCTGACCTTCAATTAAATAATCTGATCAAGGGACTGGACATCAGGAAGTGGAGAGAATGCGGGCAGTGCTACTGGGAGCCAAACGCCCCACCCCAACCCTGGCTTCTGATCTCCCTGCCTCCTGCTCTTTCTCTATTCCCACCCAATCTGATAAATCTTACCCCCACTGGAATCTCTTTGTTCCTACTTTTCTGTCATCCTGGGACTCAGAGGGTGCTGTTCTGCCAGCAACCACTGCGTTCTCTGTGGCGTTGTTAGGCCAGCAGTCTCTAATTGGCCAGCAGTTCTCACGGGGTGGGACTTAGTCATGTTTGTGTCAGAATTTATCACCCATTCATAATTGCCCTACAGGAGGCAGTGGTGAGTCACTGTCTTCATCACTACAGTCCATGCAATGGGAGGCTCAGTAGTTAGCGCTGCTGCTTCACAGCACTTGGGATCCAGGTTTGATGACCTGGGTCTGTGTGGAGTTTGCACATTCTCCTGTTGTCTGCATGGGTTTCCTCCGGGTGCTCTAGTTTCCTCCCACAGTCCAAAGATATGCAAGTTAGGTGGATTGACCATGGGAAATTGCCTATAGTGTCCAGGGATGTGCAGGCTAGGTAGGTTAACTGTGGGAAATGCAGGGTTACAGGGATAGGATGGGGCAGTGGGAATGGATGGGCTGCTCTTCAGAAGGTTGGCACATGTCCCGAAGGGCTGAATGGCCTGATTCTACTATTTTATGTGCTGTACATAGGTCCGGAATCCTGTTAGGGAGGGAGTTCCAAGATTTTGGGCCCAGCAACACTGAAGGAACAGCAATATATTTTCACATCAGGATGATGAGTGGCTTGGAGGGGAACTTGCAAGTGATGGTTGGAATAATTCCACAGAGGCTGGTATCCTGTCTCCCAGTCACCCTTTATTTAACACATGAACAGTGCTTGACGACAGTACTGCCTCATACAGAGTCAGACACCGCAGTGCCAGTATCCCTGACACTCAACCATTTTATTTATTTTTTTAATCTACCCCCGCACTCCCGCCTAACAGTATTAAATTTTTTTTTTCCCCAGCACCCATGTTGTGTGTGTTCAAGTGTGAGACACAGTGAAAAACAACGAGTGCATAAATCTTTATTTATTTACCACCACTGGGAAGAAAGGAAGCAGTCGTATTGCCAGTGACAAGCAGTGCCCTTCACATCAGAGGGCAATGCTGTGTGATCAAACAGTGAGGAGAGGGCAGGGACTAAATCAAAATAGAGTCTAAGGAGGAAATAGAACACTTCACACCCTGCGGCGCCCATCTCTCCCTGAAAACCTCAGGGGTGTTGGTAGACACCACATGCTCTTCCTCCAAGGACACCTGGGCACAGACGTAACACTCACACATTTTTTTTAATTTTTAATTGTTTTCTAGGCACATAGCTAAACAATATCGTATCCTTGTTTGACATCCATGTCCACACATGTCCAGTTAGGAATCAATGAGCAACCACCCAGACTGAAGTATTTCCATTTAAGATTGAGGACAATAAAACAAACATAACTCCATGCACTACTGTCTGAAATAACTCCACCGAGGTCGGTATCCTGTCACCAAGTTACCCTTTATTTACACGTGGAGAATCCTTGACACTGATCCAGCCCCCTCAGAGCCAGCTCTCAGAGTGAACAGGTTGTCTGACACTCTTGTTTCTTTTTGTGTGTGCAGGTGTGAGACACAGCGAGAGACACAAGGTGCACAAATCTTTATTCAGATTTCCACCACCAGGAAGGTAGGAAAACATTCGAGTGACCAGTGACAAGTAGTGCCCTTCACATTAAAGGGCAATGCTGTGTGATCAAACAGTGAAGGGGAGGGCAGGGATTAAACCAAAATGGAGTAGGAGGGGGAAATAATGTACTCCTCTCCCTGTGGCGCCCACCTCTCCCTGAACAACTCCAGGGTGTTGGTGGACAACACATGCTCCCTCTCCAGAGACACCCAGGCTCTAACCCGAACCCAAAAAATGCCGTTCATTGGTCAACTGGCACCCGGACCCCCCCGCTGCCCCCACCCCCCCCCCCCCGGCCTGCCAGAGGTCATCCTGACACCGAGTCACTCAGCCTTTTCATTTTAAAAAATTTTTTTTCTTTTTTTCCTTTTTCTAACCCCCACACTCCTGCCTAACTGCGGTAGTGCTTATTTTTTCCCCAGCACCCATGGTGTGTGTGTGCAGGTGTGAGACACAGTGAGAGACACAAGGTGTACGAATCTTTATTCAATTTCCACCACCAGGAAGAAAGGAAACACCCGAGTGGCCAGTGACAAGCAGTGCCCTTCACACCAAAGGGCAATGCTGTGTGATCAATCAGTGAAGGGGAGGGCAGGGACTAAATCAAAATAGAGTTGGAGGGGGAAATGATACACTCCAGGGTGTTGGTGGACATCGCGTGCTCCCTCTCCAGAGACACCCGGGCTCTAACCCGAACCCACAAGCACCCGGACCCCCCCCCACTGACCCCCCGCCTGGCCTGCCAGAGGTCATCCTGACACCGAGTCACTCAGCCTTTTTAATCTGTGAGAGCGAGATGCACATCCCCAATCGCGGAACCCATATTCTATGAATTCCAGTTGGCTAACCTCATTACAATCACTACATTGGTGTTCCCACGTTCCTTGTACTTCTTGATGGGAGTGATTGAGTATTTGGTTGTGCTGCCTAAGAAGCCTTGGTGAATTTGTGCAGTAGTTTTGCAGACAGTACACTTGCTCCTACAGAGCATTGATGTTGGAGGGGAGTGGGTGTTTAAAGTGATGGAGGGAATGGATGTTGAAGGTGGTGGATGAGGCACCAATCAAGGAGATTGTCTTGTCTCAGATGGTGTTGATCTTCTTGAATGTTGTTGGAGATGCACATATCCAGCCAGGTGGGGAGTATTCCATCACACTCCTCACTTGTACCTTGTAGATGGTGAACAGGCTTTGAGAGGTTACTGTAGGATTCCTAGTCTCTGATATTCTCTTATAACCATTGTATTTATACGGCTAGTTCCACTTTGGTATCTGGATAAAGGTGAACCCCCAGGACTTGTAAGGTGCTATGATGAGCTGCTCCTAAAGCAACAACTTACATTTATATAGCCACTTCACAAGAGCATCATTAAACAATATTTGAGTGGCATCAGGAGAAATTAGGGCAGGTGACCAAAGGCTTGACGGAAGACATTTTATGGAATGCTTTGAAGGAGGAGATGCACATGAAAAGACAAAAGAGGTTTTGGTGTGGAACTCCAGAGCTGAGTACCCAAGTTGTCAATGATAGAGAAAAATGGAGCAGTATGCAAGAGGCCAGAAGTGGTGGGGTCTAATAATCTAAGAGGGTCATAAGTTCATAAAATATAGGAGCAAAATTAGGCCATTTGGCCCATTGAGTCTGCTCCACCATTCGATCACGGCTGATATGTTCCTCGCTCCCATTTTCCTGCCTTCTCTCCAAATCCCTTCAATCCATTACCAATTAAACATCTGTCTAACTCCTCCTTAACTTTACTCACTGTCTCAACATCCACCACACTTTGAGGTAGCAAATTCCACAGATTCACAGCCTCAATTCTGTTTTAAACTTGCTCCCCCTTATCCTATGACTCTGACTTCTCGTCCCAGAATGCCCCACAAGAGGAAGCCCCTCCATGTCTACACCTTTTATCATCCTGAACGTCTCAGTTTGATCTCCCCTCATTCTTCATGGGGCTGTAGGAGTTACAGAGACAGGGAGGGGTTAGGCCCTCAAAGAAGGTTAGTAAAAGGATTTAATGTACCTGTTCAAAGTTGTGAAGTAAGAGGAGTGTTTCCAGGAGCAGGACCCTCAGTCACTACAGGACGATAGACTGATTGATGATAATTGAGAAAAACAATTTGGTGATGGAACATTTTTTACGCACTGAGTTGAGATGTGGAGCACAGTGCTTAAAAAGGCAATGAACAGAGATTCAACAGGAATTTTCAAAAAGGAACTGGATATATTTGGAAAGGAAATCTTTACAGGGTTACGTGCAGAGGGAAATGAGTGGGATGGATTGGGTAGCACTTTCATAGAACAGGCCAAATGGCCTCCTGAGCAATAAGACCCTGTGACAATTCTATCATCTTCTTCAGCCAAATTGGTAATATTCTCATCTTGAAGTCAGAACATTATGGGTTCTCATTCAAATCCAGGCATTTGAGCAGAAAAATCCAAGCGGACACTCCCGATGTAGTTTTATATGAATGCTCTGCTGCTGCAGAGTCTTCAACTGATGTTAAACTGAGGCCCTGTTCACCCCCTCAAGTGGATGTAAAGGATGCCACTGCATCTATCTGGAAGAAGAACAAGGATGGTTTCCCCTGATGTCCTGATAAAAATGCATTCATCAGCAAACATCACAAAAAACAGATTATTTGATCAGTATCTCATTGCTGGTAGTGAAGCTTGATGTGCCTCAATCAGCTGCTGTGTTTACCAGCTTACAGGACATTAGTTAGGCCACTTTTGCAATATTGCGTGCAATTCTGGTCTCCTTCCTATCAGAAAGATGTTGTGAAACTTGAAAGGGTTCAGGAAAGATTTACAAGGATGTTGCCAGGGCTGGAGGGTTTGAGCTATAGGGAGAGGCTGAACAGGCTGGAGCTGTTTTCCCTGGAGCATCGGAGGCTGAGGGGTGACCTTATAGAGGTTTGTAAAATTATGAGGGGCATGGATAGGGTAAATAGACAAAGTCTTTTCCCTGGGGTCGGGGAGTCCAGAACTAGAGGGCATAAGTTTAGGGTGAGAGGGGAAAGATATAAAAGAGACCTACAGGGCAACGTTTTCACGCAGAGGGTGGTACGTGTATGGAATGAGGAAGTGGTAGAGGCTGGTACAATTGCAACATTTAAAAGGCATCTCGATGGGTATATGAATAGGAAGGGTTTGGAGGGATATGGGCTGGGTGCTGGCAGGTGGGACTAGATTGGGTTGGGATATCTGGTCGGCATGGACGAGTTAGACCGAAGGGTCTGTTTCCATGTTGTACTCTATGTTACAACAGTGACAGTGCTTCTCAAATAGTTCATTGGCTGTAAACTGCTCCAGGATGTCATTAGGTCATTAATGACACCGTTGAAATTCTTGATTTTCTCAATTCAAATCCATATGCTTCAAGTTCTGACAAAGAAAAGTGTTTGAGTATTAGGAGTGAAATTTATAATCAAAAATCTCCCTGGAATAACTTGGAGAACTGAAACTATAAATGAAAGACTCAATACAAAAGAAAGTGAATTTGTCAGTTTTGTAACAAAAATTGCGTTTGCAACCTCGCTTCAGATATTTCTGTTCAAATAAAAAAAAAGCTAATTTGCAGTAGATTCAATATTTGATATATTACTGTTTAATTCCTTTTCTCTTTGCACTCTCTATTCTCCTTTTCTCTATTCCCCCCTTCCCTCTCTCTTCTCTCTCTTTCCCCATTCCCCCTTTTCTCATTTTGTGGTAATGCTAAGAATTGCAGTTGCTGATGTGCAGCCACTGACCCAGATGCAGTTTCTCTTCTTGTTTCATTTGCATTGTCTAAGTTTCCCAGAGTTTCCATAGCAACAGAGATTAGTACGCAGCTCCAAACTGTGGGAACCTGATCTGAGAAGCAGAAAGAATTTTCATTAACTGTTTAAGGGACCTAGTGGAATTTATACAGCACTATTTTAATTAATATTAAAACCATTGCTTCTCAAAGTAGATTGGACCCAACACCTAAATTCTCTCTGTCCAGAAAATTATGGCTCATAGCTGTGTGGAGTTTGCACGTTCTCCCTGTGTTTGTGTGGGTTTCTATGGGTGCTCCACTTTCCTCCCACAATCCAAAAATGTTTAAGTGAGGGTGGATTGGCCATGCTAAATCGCCCACAGTGCCCATCGGTGAGTTAGTGATGGGAAATGCAGAGTTACTGGGATGGGGTGAGTCTGCGTGGGATACTCCTTGGAGGGTCGGTGTGGGCTCAATGGGCTGAAGGGCCTGCTTCCACACTGGAGGGATTCTATGATCCTGGCCAATCTTCACCTGAGCACAGAGACATGATGAAGCAGGCATCACCACAGGTAAACCTGATCTTTGTGAACAGACAGCATGGTACTGAGTCCTTAAGCAAAGTGAAGGTAACAACAGGTATTATCGTGTATTATAGTGGTCATGTTGCAGATCAGTCAAACCCCAGCTTGTGAGTTTAAATCCCTTCATGTTCATTTGTAAAGTTTTGAAAAATTAGTGCCTTCTTTAGGGAAGGGGAACTGCTTTCCTGTTCATGGTCTGTTCTCTGTCGGGACCTTGTGAACCAGTTCCCTGCACAAGGAGACTGTCTGGGATTAATATATAAGGGAGAAGGAAATGGGCGATAAATGCAGACTTGCCACACCCCAATTAAAAAAATAACAAATGTTATTCATGCTGGATTCTGAAAGGACCGTGGCATTTTCACTGAGTGAGCGATGAAACTATCTGGATAACACTTTCAGACCTAGCACTGATTTGATGGGCTGAATGGTCTATGATAGTGCAGGAGCTGTTACTGCCCTGGGACTGGGGAAGGCAGACCATGGCTGATATTTTCTCAAAACATGTGAAGTACTGCACTTTAGAAAGGCCAATCAGAGCAGGATTTATACACTTACTGGGAAGGTCTTGGGGAATGTTACCAAACAAAGAGACATTGGAGTGCAGGTTCATAGTTCCTTGAAAGTGGAATCCCAGGTAGACAGGTTAGTGAAGAAGGCATTTGGTTTGTTTGCCTTTATTGGTCAGTGCATTGAGTACAGGAGTTGGAAGGTCATGTTGCAGCTGTACAAGACATTAATTAGGCCACTTTTGAAATATTGCATTCGGTTCTGGTCTCCCAGCTATGGGAAAGATGTTGTGAAACTTGAGAGGGTGCAGAAAAGATCTATAGGGTTGTTGCCAGGGTTGGAGGGTTAGAACTACAGGGTGAGGCTGAATAGGCTGGGACTTTTTTTCCCTGGAACGTCAAAGGATGAAGGGTAACCTTATAGAGGTTTATAGAATCATGAGGGACATGGACAAGGTTTTTTCCCTGGGGTGGGTGAGTCCAGAACTACAGGCATGGGTTTAAGGTGAGAAGTGAGAGTTTTAAAAGGGACCTAATGGGCAATTTTTTCACACAGGGTGTGGCGCGTGTATGGAATGAGCTGCCAGACAATGTGGTGGAGGCTGGCACAATTACAACATTTAAAAGGCTTCTGGATGGGTATATGAATAGGAAGGGTTTGGAGGGATATGGGCCGGGTGCTGACAGGTGGGACTAGATTGGGTTGGGATATCTGGTTGGCATGGACGGGTTGGATCAAAGGGTCTGTTTCCATGTTGTACGTCTCTATGACTCTCCTTTCAGAGGCACAGAAAGGAGATTCTGTGGTCGTGAGTGTCTCGGATGCTATGTTGCTTTCCTGGTGCCTCAAAATATTAAAAGCATATTTTAAAATGGTGAGTGGGAAGCCAAAAGTTGTTGTACACATTGGTAGGAACAATATTGTTAGGGAACAGGTGAAGGCATTGCGGAGTGAATATAGGAGATTGGTTTATGTTTAAAAAACAAAACATTGAAACTAATCTCTGCTTTACTCCCAGTGCAAAGTTCTAATGTGGGAAGGAATAACAGATAGGACAGATAAATCAATGGCTGAAGTGATGGTGTGATGTCCAGAGATTCAGATTCTTGGCTCAGTGGTAAGCAGTGCTGCCTCACAGCGCCAGGGACCTGGGTTCGATTCCTGCCTCGGGCGACTATCTGTGTGGAGTTTGCACAATCTCCCTGTATCTGTGTGGGTTTCCTCCGGGTGCTCCGGTTTCCTCCCACAATCCAAAGATGTACAGGTCTGGAAAATTGGCCGTCCTAAATTGTCCATAGTGCTAGGTGCATTAATCAGGGGTAAATAAGGGGTAGGGGAACAGTTCTGGATGGTTTATGCCAGAGGGTTGGTGTGGACTTGTTGGGCTGAAGGGCCTGTTTCCACACTGTAGGGAATCATCTCATCATTGCAATCTGTTCTGGGGTAGAAAGACCTGTTCAAAAATGATGGGTACCTCCTGAACTGGAAAGTGACCAAATTCCAGGCAGAGAGATTAGCTAGTTCTAGTTCAGGAACTCATAAACTATTAGAAGGGTTGGGTGGGAGGGTTCTTAAATAGCAGTGAAAATAGAAAGACAGATGAAGATGGTTCTGTATCAGAAAAGAACAAGTCAATTCGATAAGACAGACAACAGCCAGTCAGACAACGAGATAATTTTGAAGAATTAATCTGCATTTATTTCAATGCAAGGGGCCTTACAGGTAAGGCTGATGAACTCAGGGCATGGATGGGAACATAGAACTAGGACATCAGAGCTCTAACAGAAACTTGGCTGAGGGGAGGACAAGACTGGCAGCTCAATGTTACAGGTTTTAGATGCTATAGAAAGGATAGAAAGGGAGGCCAGAGAGGAGGGAGAAAGGTACTTTTGATTAAGGAAAGCATTATTACTGTAATTAAAGAGGATATTTCTGAAGGACCATCCAGTGAAAATATATGGGTTGAAATTAGAAATAAGAAAGGGATGATCGTCTAGATGGGATTGTACTACAGACCCCGAATAGTCAGAGGGAAATTGAGGAGCAAATATGCAGAGAGCTGTCAGATATATGTAATGATAACAGGGTTGTAGTAGAAGAGGATTTTAACCTTCCATACATGGACTGGGATTGCCATAATGTTAAAGGTTTGGATGGTGAGGAATGTTTCAAATACCTTCAAGAACATTTTCTTTATCAATATGTAAATGTTGCGACTAGAGAAGGAGCAAAACCTGACTTTGTCTTGAGAAATAAGGCAGGGCAAGTGACTGAAATGTTAATAGGGGAACACTTTGGGTCTAGTCATCATAATTCTATTAGTTTTTAAATAGTTATGGAAAAGAATAAGCCTTCTATAAAAGTTAAAATTCTTAATTGGAGTAAGGCAAATTATAATGGTATGAGATAAGAACTTTCAAAAGTTGATTGGAGTAGACTGTTTGCAGATAAAGGAATGACTGACAAGTGGAAGGCTTTCAACAGTGTGTTAACATAGTTCAGAGGCATTATGTTCCTGTTAGAGTGAAAGGTAAGATTGGTAAGATGAGGGAAAAATGTATGAACAAAGACATTAAGGTTCTAGTCAAGGATTAAAAAGAAGCATATATTAGATACGGACCATTGTCCTCAAATGAATCTTGTGAAGAGTAGAAAGAGTTCTAAAGAGGGAAATCAGGAAGGCAAAAGAGGGGTATGAGGTAGCCTTGGTAGATAAGGTTAAGGATAATCCAAAGAGATTCTTCAAATACCTTAAGACAAGAAGAGCAACTACAAAGTGAGATATACAAAGATGTTGCCGGGAATGGAGAGGCTGGATAGGACTTTTTTCACTGGAGCGAAGGAGGTTGAGGGGTGACCTTATAGAGGTTTATACAATCATGAAAGGTATGGATAAGGTGAATAGTGAAGGTCTTTTCTCTAAGGTGGGGGAATTTAAAACTACACAGCAGTGAACCTGCACAGTTACTGCCTTTGCTGTTCGAATTCATGTATCACTGGATATCAAAGTGCATCTTGGAAAGTTAACAAAAAGTGAAATTCACAATTGATCTTGGAGGAACCTGTTTGGGAGAGATCACAGCACAGAAACAGATAAGTACATAGTTTTAAGTGTGGCCTTGCTGGAAGTCTGCAGTAGTGAGTAGAGTGGGTTCTTTCTTGGTTGTATGTTTTATTGTGATATTTCTCTTGACTAAACTTAAAAATGTAAGTCACAAGTATTATTGGTCAGAGTATTGACTACAGGAGTTGAGAGTTCATATTGCGGCTGAATAGGACATTGGTTAGGCCACTTTTGGAATATTGTGTGCAATTCTGGTCCCTTCCTATTGGAAGGATGTTGTAAAACTTGAAAGGGTTCAGAAAAAGTTTACTAGGATGTTGCCAGGGTTGGTGGATTTGAGCTGTAGGGAGAGGTTGAACATGCTAGGGTTGTTTTCCTTGGAGCATCGGAGGCTGAGGGGTGACCTTACAGAGGTTTATAAAATTATGAGGGGCGTGAATAGGATAAATAGACAAGGTCTTTTCTCTGGGTGGGGGAGTCCAGAACTGGAGGACATAGGTTTAGTGTGAGAGGGGAAAGATATAAAAGTGACCTAAGCAGCAACTTCTTCACGCAGAGGGTGGTACGTGTATGGAACGATCTACCAGAAGAAGTGGTGGAGTCTGGTACAATTGCAACATTTAAAAGGCATCTGGATGGGTATATGATTAGGAAGGGTTTAGAGGGATATGGGCCGGGTGCTGGCAGGTGGGACTAGACGGGATTGGGATATCTGGTTGACATGGATGGGTTGGACCGAAGGGTCTGTTTCTGTGCTGTACATCTTTATGACTCTATAACTCTTTTGAAGGTGAGAGGAGAAAGATTTAAAAAGGACATAAGGGGCAACTTTTTTAGAGGGTGGTTCATGTGTGGAATGAACAGTCAGAGGAAGTGGTGGAAACAGGTACAGTTACAACATGGATAATTACATGAATAGGAAAAGTTTGGAGGGAAATAGATGGTGACACCTTGCAAAATGTCCACATTACAGAGGAGGAAATGCTGGATGTCTTGAAACGCATAAAAGTGGATAAATCCTCAGGACCTGATCAGGTGTACTCTAGACCTCTGTGGGAAGCTAGAGAAGTGATTGCTGGGCCCCTTGCTGAGATATTTGTATCGTCGATAGTCACAGGTGAGGTGCTGGAAGACTGGAGGTTGGCAAACGTGGTGCCACTGTTTAAGAAGGGTGGTAAGGACAGGCCAGGGAACTATAGACAGGTGAGCCTGACCTCAGTGGTGGGCAAGTTGTTAGAGGGAATCCTGAGGGACAGGATGTACATGTATTTGGAAAGGCAAGGACTGATTAGGGATAGTCAACATGGCTTTGTGCGTGGGAAATCATGTTTCACAAACTTGATTGAGTTTTTTGAAGAAGTAACAAAGAGGATTGATGAGGGCAGAGCGGAAGATGTGATCTATATGGACTTCAGTAAGGCATTCGACAAGGTTCTCCATGGGAGACTGATTAGCAAGGTTAGATCCCACAGAATACAGGGAGAACTAACCATTTGGATACAGAACTGGCTCAAAGGTAGAAGACAGAGGGTGGTGGTGGAGAGTTGTTTTTCAGACTGGAGGCCTGTGACCAGTGGAGTGCCACAAGGATTGGTACTGGGTGCTCTACTTTTTGTCATTTACATAAATGATATGGATGCGAGCATAAGAGGTACAGTTAATAAGTTTGCAGATGACACCAAAGTTGAAGGTGTAGCGGACAGTGAAGAGGGTTACCTCAGATGACAACAGGATCTTGACCAGATGGGCCAATGGAGTTTACTTCGGATAAATGCGAGGTGCTGCATTTTGAGAAAGCAAATCTTAGCAGGACTTATACACATAATGGTAAGGTCTTAGGGAGTGTTGCTGAACAAACAGACCTTGGAGTGCAGGTTCATAGCTCCTTGAAAGTGGAGTCACAGGTCGATAGATTAGATTATTTACAGTGTGGAAACAGGCCCTTCAGCCCAACAAGTCCACTCCAACCTGCCAAAGCACAATCCACCCAGACCCATTCACCTACATTTACCGCTTTACCCAACACTACGGGCAATTTAGCACGGCCAATTCACCTAACCTGCACATTTTTGGACTATGGGAGGAAACCAGAGCACCTGGAGGAAACCCACACAGACACAGGGAGAATGTGCAAACTCCACACATTCAGTCACCTTAGGCAGGAATTGAACCCAGGTCTCTGGCGCTGTGAAGCAGCAGTGCTAATCACTGAGCCAATGTGCCGTTCACTGAGCCACCGTAAAGAAGGCATTTGGTATGCTTTCCTTTATTGGTCAGAGTATTGACTACAGGAGTTGGGAGGTCATGTTGTGGCTGTACAGGACATTGGTAAGGCCACTGTTGGAATATTGCGTGCAATTCTGGCCTCCTTCCTGTCGGAAAGATGTTGTGAAACTTGAAAGGGTTCAGAAAAGATTTACAAGGATGGCCAGGTTTGGAGGGTTTGAGCTATAGGGAGAGGCTGAACAGGCTGGGGCTGTTTTCCCTGGAGCATTGGAAGCTGAGGGGTGACCTTATAGAGGTTTACAAAATTATGAGGGGTTTGGATAGGGTAAAGAGACAAAGTCTTTTCCCCGGGGGTCAGGGAGTCCAGAACTACAGGGCGTAGGTTTAGGGTGAGAGGGGAAAGATATAAAAGAGACCTAAGGGGCAACTTTTCACGCAGAGGATGGTACGTGTAAGGAATGAGCTGCCAGAGGAAGTGGTGGAGGCTAGTACAATTGCAACATTTAAGAGGCATTTGGATGGGTATATGAATAGGAAGGGTTTGGAGGGATATGGGTCGGGTGCTCGCAGGTGGGACTAGACAGGGTAGGGATATCTGGTCGGCATGGACGGGTTGGACTGAAGGGTGTTTCCATGCTGTACATCTCTATATGTGGCCCGACTATATGCTGTAACTATATGTGGCCTGAACAGAGGCAGGTGAGAGTTTAGTTTGAGAATATGTTTGGCAAGGTTGGACCGGAGGGTCTGTTTGCATTCTGTATGACTCAATAACTCCAAAGCATTGCAGATGCTGGCGATCTGAAACAAAAACAGAAATTGTCGGAGAAACTCAGCAGGTCTGGCAGTATCTGTGGAGAGAAGAACAGAGTAAATATTTTGAGTCTGGTTAACATTCTTCGTGAAATAACTCACAGAGGCCAGTATCCATCACTGAGTGACCCTGTATTTAAATGTGAATAGTACTGTACAATGGTCTGGCTTCCTCAGAGCCAGCTATGAGCAAACAGAACTTTTGATCGTCCTGTTTATATCTGTCAGCCAGGGTTCCCTGGCTGACCTTGTTCTGACTACACTTCAGGACTGCTATTTTCTGATATTTTCTCCCTCTCTAACGCGATGCCAACTACCTTCCACCCCCACCCAAAATGTAAGGGAAAGAGGGGAGTTAGAACAGAGGAAACATTATCTTAGAGATTAAAAGTGGGAACTCATTCATTCTGTAGTCACCTCGATGGCTCCCTCCCATGGCCTTTGTTAATATTGCAGTGTCCTGCTGATGGTGGAACTGCACAATTTGCTGAACAAAAGGTAAATTTGAAACAGTGGTCAATCACCTGCTTGTTATGCAAAACCTCTGATTTAATCCTCCAGTGAAGCCTCAGACAGCCATTAGAATGTACACCATGAGGTTTTTAAAAACATATTTCTATTCAAAAAATTCTTTTTTATAAAATGACAAAATTGTAACAACAATAAACCAACTAGCACACTATATAAAAACTGAACGATAACACAAACAGGACTCATATACAAGATAAACAAATCAGTCAAAGCAATAAATAAATAAGTAAGTAACATCACTCAGTGCCACAAAACAATAGCTTCCAACCTTCCAGAGTGTTAAATATTACACCCACATTTATTGGAAAATCTTCCTCTCGGGACACCAAGTTTGCTAAACCAAACCCGTGGTGGGCGGCACGGTGGCACAGTGGTTAGCACTGCTGCCTCACAGCGCCTGAGACCCGGGTTCAATTCCCGACTCAGGCGACTGACTGTGTGGAGTTTGCACGTTCTCCCCGTGTCTGCGTGGGTTTCCTCCGGGTGCTCCGGTTTCCTCCCACAGTCCAAAGATGTGCGGGTCAGGTGAATTGGCCATGCTAAATTGCCCGTAGTGTTAGGTAAGGGGTAAATGTAGGGGTATGGGTGGGTTGCGCTTCGGCGGGTCGGTGTGGACTTGTTGGGCCGAAGGGCTGTTTCCACACTGTAAGTCTAATCTAATCAAACCATCATGGCTATACAAAGGCTCTCATTAAAATGGCAGACAACTCTGTTTCTAGGTAACACAAAAAGGGCTGCTATGTCTTATGTTGAGAGTATAGCGCTGGAAAAGCACAGCTGTCAGGAGAGTCGACGTTTCAGGCATAAGCCCTTGTCTTATAAAGATTTTAAGTTTTTTGGAGCACCGTATTTGTGAGGAAGTCCAGGGGAATATACTCCATGATTAGTTTGCGCCAACCCGACAGACCCAGGGCGTTTTCAGACACCCAGCACCTCAAAATGTTTCTCCTTGCATTAAAAGTAAGAATATTAAGAGGTTTTCTTCCATGTGTATCGAAAAAAGATAAATTGGGTAGACCCAGAAGAAGAGATACTGGGTCCATCTTAACTTTGGTCCCCAAGCCCCTCCCTATTACTCCTGACACAGCACTCCACTACGTACAAAACCTGTAGCAGGACCACGGACAGTGAGTGAAAGCGCCAGTACTTATTTTACATGTGGGACGCATTGAAGATACTTCTACTGTAAACTTCAAGAGACAATCTGGGGCCAGATGGACCCTATGAGAAATCTTCACTTGCATGGCATGGGTCCTATTACAAATCAAAATCTTTTCCACATTCTCACAAATATCCTCGCATGCCTCAGAAAAAATCTCAACTCCTAAATCTCTCACCCAACCCTCACATAGTCGCTCAATATCATCCGAGGGACCACCCCTCCAAGGGATGATAAAAAGTACTTCCTAAGAGAGTGCTTTTGTCATGAAGTTCCCTCTTCTCTACCTCAGGTCTGTAGAAGTCAAGTCAAAAGTGTAATTTTTTTTCTTGGATAATATCTCTAATCTGGAAGAAACGAGAAAGGTCTCCGCTAGATAGTCCATACTTATGGATTATTTGGTCAAAGGACATCATTATTTCCCCCTCATATAAGTCATCCAAACAGGAAACTTCCCTCGCTGCCCAGAGGATCAACCCAAGGTCCATTTACCCAGCATACCAACTATAGGGGTAAGAAAAGATCTTTTAGATATATTACCCTCACTCCTCACTCTGCTGCATTGCCCGCCATGCTTTGACAGCATTAATAATTATTGGATTACGGCAATATTCCACAACTGTCCTCATTTTGGCAAGATATAACAAGCTAATAAAAAGACACTTTGCCTGGGAGGCCTCAATATCAAACCATATTGACGCTGGGTCCTCACAAGCCCAGTCACTAACAAAAGATAAAAGGGAGCTTAATTGATATTTTTTAATGTCCAGGAGATCCACTCCCCCCCAAATCCTTGGGGCAATTGCCACTTGGTGAGCTTAATGAGGGGTTGCTTCAGGTGCCAGGTGAGAGAACTAAACCAACCATCAAGTCTGCCTAAGAAACACTTGCCTTGGAAAAATCAAAGGGAACATCCGCACAGGGTATAGCAAATAAGGAAGGACATTCATTTCAATAAGATATCGGATGGGCCTCCCATCTTTGAAGGTCTTGTTTAATCTTGTCAAACAAGGGGACAAAATTAGCCTTAAATAGCTGATCGAAGAAGGGAGTAACAAAAAGACCTTGTCAGAGAACACCAAGAGTTTTTAAGTACTCATTTCCTCACAGGTATCCTATTAAGCATTGCACCTTTATTACAAGATGATTTAGGTTAGAATCCCTATAGTGTGGAAAGAGGCCATTCAGCCAATCCAAAGGGAATCCCATTCTAAAACCTTATTTACAATGGCTAACCCACCTAGCCTGCACATCTTTGGACTGTGGGAGGAAACTGGAGTACCTGAAGAAAATCTCCACAGACACAGGGAGAATATGCAAACTTCATGCAGACAGCCACCTGAGGCTGGAATTGAACTCAGGTCCTTGGCGTCGTGAGGCTACAGCACTAATTATTCAGCCACTGTCCCACTATATGGGTTCACAGGTAGGGATATCTTACACAGGGCCTTCGTGAGGGCAGACATAGAGTATCCTTGTAGTCCGGAAACTCTGCACCGCCTGGTTCTACCTCCTTCCCAAGATCCACAAGCCTGATCACACTGGCCGCCCCATTGTCTCAGCCTGCTCCTGCCCCACCGAAACCATCTCCACCTACCTTGATACTGTCCTATCCCCTCTACTCCAGGAGCTCCTCACATACGTTTGAGACACCACCCACGCCCTCCACCTCCTCCAAGACTTCCATTTCCCCGGCCCCGAACGCCTCATCTTCACCATGGATATCCAATCCCTCTACACCTCCATCTGCCATGTCCAGGGCCTCCAAGCCCTCTGTTTCTTCCTCTCCTGATGTCCCCACCAGTACCCTTCCACTGACACTCTCATTCGTTTGGCTGAACTGGTCCTCACCTTGAACAATTTCTCCTTCGAATCCTCCCACATCCTCCTGACCAAAGGGGTAGCCATGGGCACCCATATGGGCCCCAGCTATGCCTGTCTCTTTGTCGGCTACATAGAACAGTTGATGTTCAGTAGTTACACCAGCACCACTCCCCACCTTGTCGTCCACTACATTGATGACTGCATCGGCGTCACCTCGTGTTCCCACGAGGATGTTGAGCAGTTCATCAACTTCACCAACACATTCCACCCCAATCTCAAATTCACCTGGACCATCTCCGACACCTCCAGCCCCTTCCTGGACCTCTCCATCTCCAGCAATGATGACCGACTTGACACTGACATTTTTTACAAACCCACCGACTCTCACAGCTACCTGGATTACACCTCTTCCCACCCTACCTCCTGCAGAAATGGTATCCCATATTCCCAACTCCTCCGCCTCCGCCGTATCTGCTCCCAGGAGGACCAGTTCCATCACAGAACACACCAGATGGCCTCCTTCTTTAGAGACCGGAATTTCCCTTCCCACGTGGTTGAAGATGCCCTCCAACGCATCTCGTCCACATCCCGCACCTCCACCCTCAGACCCCATCCCTCCAACCGTAACAAGGACAAAACGCCCCTGGTGCTCACTTTCCACCCTACCAACCTTCGCATTAACCATATTCTCCGCCAACATTTCCTCCATCTCAAACAGACCCCACCACCAGGGATATATTTCCCTCCCCACCCATTTCTGCTTTCCATAAAGACCGTTCCCTCCGTGACTACCTGGTCAGGTCCACAACCCCCAACAACCCACCCTCCCATCCTGGCACTTTCCCCTGCCACTGCAGGAACTGTAAAACCTGTGCCCACACCTCCTCCCTCACCTCTATCCAAGGCCCTAAAGGAGCCTTCCACGTTCATCAAAGTTTTACCTGCACATCCATTAATATCATTTATTGTATCCGTTGCTCCCGATGCGGTCTCCTCTACATTGGGGAGACTGGACGTTTCCTAGCAAAGCACTTTAGGGAACATCTCTGGGACACCCGCACCAATCAACCACACAGCTCCGTGGTCCAACATTTCAACTCCCCCTCCCACTCTGCCGAGGACATGGAGGTCCTGGGCCTCCTCCACCGCTGGTCCCCCACCACCTGATGCCTGGAGGAAGAACGCCTCATCTTCCGCCTCGGAACACTTCAACCCCAGGGCAGCAATGTGCACTTCACCAGTTTCCTCATTTCCCCTCCCCCCACCTTACCCCAGTTCTAACCTTCCAGCTCAGCACTGTCTCCATGACCTGACCTACCTATCTTTTCCACCTATCCACTCTTTTCCACCTATTCACTCCACCCTCCCCTCTGACCTATCACCTTCATCCCCACCCCCATCCACCTATTGTACTCTTTGCTACCTTCTCCCCAGCCCCCCCCCCCCCCCCCCTCCCTATTTATCTCTCCAATCTGGAGGCTCCCTGCCTTCATTCCTGATGAAGGGCTTTTGTCCGAAACGCAATTTTTCTGCTCCTCGGATGCTGCCTGACCTGCTGTGCTTTTCCAGCACCACTCTAATCTAGACTCTGATTTCCAGCGTCTGCTGTCCTCACTTTTGCCTTGGACTATTTTGTGTGCATTTTTTGTCTTCCCCACCGAAGAAACAATATCCTTGCCATAGAGGGAGTGCAGTGAGCTCACTATGTGGATACGGGAGGTGGCAGGACTGTCCCATAAGGAGAGATTGGTTCAATGGGGCTCATATTCACTGGATGAATAAGATGGAATCTGACTGAAAAGTATAAAAATTTTAACAGGGCTGGGCAGACTAGACTTCTATGTAAGTTCTCTACTAGATGCAGGGGAGGCTGACTGGGGTGGAAGTGTGGAGCCGGGGGACACAGTTCCAGAATACAGATCCTTCAGGACCGAGATGAGGAAACATTTCTTCAGTCTGAGAGTGGTCAACCTGTGGAATTCCTTACCACACGAGGCTGTGGAGGCCAGGTCACTGAGTATGTTCAAGAAGGAGATTGAGATGCTTTCGAATTTAAAGGTCCAAAGGGCGATGTAGAGAAAGGAGGAATATGATTTCAAGACTAGCGGCACATTTTTAAGGTGAGAGGAGAGATACTTTTAAAAAAGATCTAAGAGGTAAATGTTTTACACGGAGGATGGTTCGTGTGTGGAATGAACCTCCTGAGGAAGTGGTGAATGTGAGTACAATTATGACATTTAAAAGACGTTTAGATGGACACACGAATAGGAAAGGTTTGGAGGGGTACAGCCAGGAGCAGGCAGGTGGGACTAGTTTAGTTTGGGATTACGTTCAGCACGGACTGGTCGGACTGTGCTATATGACTCTGTGACCTCTATGATGTTGAGGGAGAGGATTCACCGTGATCCTTTTGAATGGTGGAGGAGGCTCGAAGGGCTGAATGGCCTACTCCTGCTCCACGCTGTTACGTCCAAAACCTTCCTACTACGTATCAGAAGTTACATCAATTTCCACTCACCATCTCTCCCCTGGTGCTTGCTGATCTGCATTGGCTCCTGGTCCATCAGTGCCTCACATTCATCCATGGTTTTGCACATCCCTATCTCTGGAACCTCCTGCTCAACAATTCACACACATCCCCAGTTTTAATTGATCTGGCATTGCTGGCCGTATCTTCAGCAGCCTGGCTCCTAAATTCTGGAATTCTATTCTGAAATCTTTCTAATACCTGGCCCTCCTCAAAGCCTTTCCTTAAAATCTGAACTCTTTGATGGAGCCTTTCACCACCCCTCCTTCTGTCTCTCAGTTTCCATTTTAGCCTGTGGCTGCACCAAAAATCTGGGAGTGTGTATCCAAGGCAACGGCTTTGTGTAAATTGTGATCTTAATGGAGTTACATCTCATGGTAGTTTGTCTTAGACTTAGAGTTGGCCTGTTGCTGGGTCAAGAGAGAAATCAACTTGGTGGGTACCTTGCTCGTATTTTGAGTCTGTACATTGTAGATTCAAGTCCCATGCCAGGATCTGAGCATAAGCCAGACTGTCACCCAACGGGCAGTATCGAGAGAGTGCTGCAGTCTCAGAGGTGCCAACTTTGGGAATGGGTTTTTAAACCTAGCCCCTTTCTGATGGAATATAGATCCCAGGATGCGACTTTGAGAAAAAGCAGTGAATTAGTCCTGGGTGTCCAGACTAAAATCAATTAATCGATAAACTTCACAGAAGAAATTATCAGGTCGTTTATTGTATCACTGTCTTGTGGGAGATTGCTGTAGTTTTTCCTGTGTTATAACTGTGACTAAAGTCCACAGCCATTGGCTGTCAAATGTTTTGGGATGTGCCAAGGTCATGACAGGTGCTATATAAACGCAAGTCTTCCTTTTTCTTTCAATCACAGCCTGCTGGAAATGCACAGTGACCCTTGAGAACAGGGCATGACTCAGAGGTGATGCCCATTCCAGTTGAACAGCCCAGCAAGACTCAGGTTGTGTCCTACATTCTTTGTCAATGACCTTCCCTCCATTATAAAGTCAGATTAGATTAGATTAGACTTACAGTGTGGAAACAGGCCATTCGGCCCAACAAGTCCACACCGACCCGCCGAAGCGAAACCCACCCATACCCCTACATTACCCCTTACCTAACACTACGGGCAATTTAGCATGGCCAATTCACCTGACCCGCACATCTTTGGACTGTGGGAGGAAACCGGAGCACCCGGAGGAAACCCACGCAGACACGGGGAGAACGTGCAAACTCCACACAGTCAGTCGCCTGAGTCGGGAATTGAACCCGGGTCTCAGGCGCTGTGAGGCAGCAGTGCTAACCACTGTGCCACCGTGCCGCCCACAAGATGTGGGCATGTTCAATTGCACAATATCCCAAGTTATTCGCAGTTCCTCAGATACTGAAGCAGTCTGTGTTCATATGCAGCCAGATCCAGTCAACACCCTGGCTTGGGTTGGTAAGTGCCAAGTAACATTTACAAATGCCAGGCAATCACTGTCTCTGAAAGGAGAGACTATAACTATCGCTCCATGATGTTCAGTGGCATAGATATTGTTAAATCCCCCACTGTCAACATCCTGGGAATTACCATTGACCAGAAACTGAACTAGACCAACCATATAAATACTGTGGATGCAAGGGCAGATCAGAAGCTGGGAATTCTGCATCAGGTAACTCATCTCCTGTATTCCCAATGTCTATCCATCATTTACAAGGCACAAGTCAGGAGTGTAACAGAATATTCTTCACTTCCCTGAATAACACTGAAGAAGTTTGACACCTTTTAAGAAAAAGCAGCTGCTGGATTGACACCACATCCACCTCTTTCCATGTTCACTTCTTCATCACTGTCGGATCGATGTTTACAATTTACAAGATGCATTGCAGCAACTCACCAAAACATTTTCAACAACACCTTCCAACCCCGCAACCTCTCCCACCCAGAAGAATAAGGGCAGCAATTTCATGGGAACACTACTCCCTGCAAGTTTCCCTCCAAGCTGCACACCATCCTGATTTAGAAATATCATTGATTCTTCATGGCTGCTGGGTCAAAATCCTCCCCTCCAGCACAGCATGTGTGTCTGCATCAGATTCTCTACATTGATTCAAGAAATTAGTTCACCATCACCATCTTAAGGGATATATTATAGACACAAATGGATATATTATAGAGACAAAGGGATATATTATAGACATGTGATAATCGCTGGCTTAGCCATTGTTGCTCATGTTCCTTTAAAAAAATCTTTGAAATCTGAATTGGAGAAAGGCTGATTTTGACGGTATTAGGCAAGACGTTTCGAAAGCTGATTGGAGGCAGATGTTCGCAGGTCAAAGGACGTCTGGAAAATGGGAAGCCTTCAGCAATGAGATAATGAGAATCCAGAGAAAGTATATTCCTGTCAGGGTGAAAGGGAAGGCTGGTAGGTATAGGGAATGGTGGATGACTAAAGAAATTGAGGGTAGAAAGTGAGGTCTGCAGATGCTGGAGATCAGAGCTGAAAATGTGTTGCTGGTTAAAGCACAGCAGGTCAGGCAGCATCGAAGGAACAGGAAATTCAACGTTTCGGGCCAGAGGTGAGTTCCTGATTAAGGGCTCTGGCCCGAAACGTCGAATTTCCTGTTCCTTGGATGCTGCCTGACCTGCTGTGCTTTAACCAGCAACACATTTTCAGCTAAAGAAATTGAGGGTTTGGTTAAGAAAAAGAAGGAAGCATATGTCAGGTATAGACAGGATAGATCGAGGGAATCCTTAGAAGAGTATAAAGGAAGTAGGAGTATACTTAAGAGGGAAATCAGGAGGGCAAATAGGAGACATGAGATAGCGTTGGCAAATAGAATTAAGGAGAATCCAAAGGGTTTTTATAAATACATTAAGGACAAAAGGGTAACTAGGGAGAGAATAGGGCCCCTCAAACATCTGCAAGGCGGCCTTTGTGTGGAGCCACAGAAAATCTCTATGACTCTATGACTATGGAGGCAAGAAGATGTCATGTGAGATTGGATAACTAAAAGGATTTGCATTTATCTGCATAAAATGTTGGTTAGGTCACAGTTAGATTATTGTGTGCAGTTCTGGAAACCATTTTATAGGAGGTTAAAAATCACACAGCACCAGGTTACAGTCCAACAGGTTTATTTGGAAGCACTAGCTTTCAGAGAGCTATATATATACTCCAGAGTATACACCACACCCACCTGATAAAGGGGCTGTGCTCCGAAAGCTAGTGCTTCCAAATAAACCTGTTCCACTATAACCTGGTGTTGCGTGATTTTAACTTTGTACACCCCAGTCCAACACTTGCACCTTCACATCATGACTTTATAGGAGGGATGTGATAGCACTGGAGAGGCTGCAGAGGAGATTTACCAGAATGTTGTCTGGACTGGAGAGTTTTGGTTATGAAGACAGATTGGGACATGTTCGCGATGTATAAAATTACAGGGGGGATCTGATCTATAATGGGCAGGATAGATTTAAGGTAAGGGGAAGAAGGTTTAGAGGGGGATATGAGGAAAGAATTGTCACCCAGAGGGTGTTAGGAATCTGGAACTCACTGCCTGTAGGGGTGGTAACTAAGAAGTATTTAGATGTGCACCAGTGATACCAAGGATATGGGCTCAGTGTTAGAAAACGGGATAAGAAAAGTAAGGTGGTTGTTTTTGAGCAGTGCAGATGTGCTGTAGAGCTCAATGGCTCTCTAGTACCTTCACAATCTCAGGACATTTCAACCCTTTAAGGGCAATTACTAACTCTTTTGAAAAGTAGTGTCTGTTGTAAGGTGAGAGATACAACACACAACTTTTATGCAGCAATTTCTGACAAAAGTCAGTGTGATAATTCCAGAATAATGTATTTTTGAGTGTGCTTGGTTGACGGATAGATATTAACCCTGGCACACTGGGGTAAGTATCCTGTCTATCTTTGTGATAGTGCCATAACATACATATTCTATAAATGTCTACGCTGCCTTAGTCAGAGACATGGATGAATTGACAGTGAAATGCCAGCAGGCAGCAACAGGGGGAGCTAGTCACCAACAAATGTGGAGGAGGAGCTCCAAGGAGCTATCATTGAGGTGGGGACTGAGGGGGAAACACTCTTAAAGTGACACTCACCAGAAACTCACAGGATCTGATCATCAGCCACAGGTGATGACAGCCATCTTCTCATCAGCTTCTCTTAAGATACATACATCTCTGCTCTTTGTATGTTTAAATAACAACTTATTTTAATAAGTTTTGAATCTCTGATTTTAATCATTTCATCATTGGTGACTGTGCCTTTGGTTGCCTGGCCCCCACGTTCTGGAATTTTCTACCAAGCTTTTGCCATCCCCTCCTCCTTTAAGCACCTCCTTAAACCCTACCTCTGTGACCAAACTCTTGTCCAATTGTCTTACCAGGTCCCAGTGTTACATTTTGTTTGCTTTGTTACGTTTTGATGGGCTGAATGATCGCCTTCTACACTAACAATTCTGTGATTCGGTTACATGATAACACTCCTATGAAGTGCCTATGTTCTAATTAATAAAAGCTGATATGTAAATACACTTAGTTGTTGCTGAATGGGACCTGTAGATTTGATCTTTAATAATATATAGTCAATGCGTGCCCTTTCCCCTCCCCGTCTGCTCCTGACCAGTAAGATTCCAGTATCTGCTGAATTCGTTAATTGTCCCATCCTGGGGTTCGAACATGCCTCCCGCAAGTAGCAACAGACTCGGCTACAATGCCTCAGAAAGGCAGTCGACGTCATCAAAGAATGCTCTGGTCCCCTTATATTCTCTTCCAACCTCTCCCATCAAGCAGAAGATACACAAGCCTAAACACATGTACCAACAGATTCGTGAAGAACCTCCTCCCCGCTGTTATTATCAACCTCTCAAATTTCAAATCTAATGTTAATCTTGTTTTTTGTGAACCTTCTTTGTTGCTGTAACTTTGTATTCCTCTCTCTGTTCTATCACCCCATGAACTTGGTATGTTATGATCTGCCAGTGCTGCACGGGAAACAAAACCTTTTCACTGTACTGAGGTACATGTGACAATAATAAATCAAATCAAATCAAATCAAATTGTAGAGTCAAATAGATCAATGCTTAGACTTGCATACCATAGAACAGCATAGAACAGTACAGCATAGTCCAGGCCCTTCAACCCTCAATGTTGGGACAACCTTTTATCCTACTCTAAGGTCAAACTAACCCAAATACCCTACAACTTACTGTCATCCATGTGCCTATCCAATAGTCATTGAAGTGTCCCTAATGTATCTGACTCTGCTAACATTGCTGATAGTGCATTCCACACACCCACCACTCTCTGTGTAAAGAACCAATCTCTGACATCTCCTCGAAATCCTTCTCCAATCACCTTAAAATTATGCCCCCTCGGAATAGCCATTTCCACCCTGGGAAAAAGTCTCTGGCTATCCATTGTATCTATGTCTCTCATCATCTTGTGCACCTCTACCAAGCCGCCTCTGACCCTTCTTCACTCTAATGAGAGAAGCCCTCGCTCCCTCAACCTTTCTTCATAAGACATGCCCTCCAGTCCAGGCAGTGTCTTGGCAAATCTTCTCTGCACCTTGTCGAAAGCTTTCACATCCTTCCTAGGATGAACTGATCAGAACTGAACGCAATATTCCAAGTGTGCTGGATGTTAACAAAGCCATGGCATTACTTTGAAGAGCAACAGGAGAGCTTTCATCAGTGTTTTGGATCAGTATTTATCTTACTAAGCTATCTGTTCCTTATCAGCTCATTGTTTGTGGGATCTTACTGTGTGCAGATGTAGAATCCCGACACTGGGGAAGCAGCCTATTCAGCCTGTCCAGGCCACACTAACCCTCTGAAGAGCATCCCACCTCGAACCACCCTATCCCTGTAACCCTGCACTTCTCATGGTCAACACCCCTAACCTGCATATCCCTGAACACTGTGGGCAATTTAGCATGGCCAATTCACCTGACTTGCACATACAGTCATAGAGTCATAGAGATGTACAGCATGGAAACAGACCCTTTAGTCCAACCTGTCCATGCCGACCAGATATCCCAACCCAATTGAGTCCCATCTGCCAGCGTCCGAACCATATCCCTCCAAACCCTTCCTATTCATATACCCATCCAAATGCCTCTTAAATGTTGCAATTGTACCAGCCTCAACCACTTCCTCTGGCAGCTCATTCTGTACCACCCTCTGCGTGAAAAATTTGCCCCGTAGGTCTCTTTTATATCTTTCCCCTCTCACCCTAAACCTATGCCCTCTAGTTCTGGACTCACCCCCCCCCCCAGGAAAAGACTTTGCCTATTTATCCTATCCATGCCACTCATAATTTTGTAACCTCTATAAGGTCACCCCTCAGCCTCCAACGCTCCAGGGAAAGCAGCCCCAGCCTGTTCAGCCTCTCCCTGTAGCTCAAATCCTCCAACCCTGGCAATGTCCTTGTAAATCTTTTCTGAACCCTTTCAAGTTACACAACATCTTTCCAATAGGAAGGAGATCAGAATTGCACACAATATTCCAACAGTGGCCTAACCAATGTCCTGTACAGCCACAACATGACCTCCCAACTCCTGTACTCAATACTCTGACCAATAAAGGAAAGCATACCAAACGCCTTCTTCACTATCCTATCTACCTGCGACTCCACTTTCAAGGAGCTATGAACCAGCACACCAGGATCTCTTTGTTCAGCAACGCTCCCCAGGACCTTACCACTAAGTGTACTCCGCATTTATCTAAATTAAACTCCATCTGACACCTCTCAGTCCATTGAGTAAAAAGTGAGGTCTGCAGATGCTGGAGATCAGAGCTGAAAATGTGTTGCTGGTTAAAGCACAGCAGGTCAGGCAGCATCCAAGGAACAGGAAATTCGACGTTTCGGGCCGGATTCCTGATGAAGGGCTCTGGCCTGAAACGTCGAATTTCCTGTTCCTTGGATGCTGCCTGACCTGCTGTGCTTTAACCAGCAACACATTTTCAGCTCTCAGTCCATTGGCCCATTTGGTCCAGATCCTGTTGTAATCTGAGGTAATCTTCTTCGCTGTCCACTACACCTCCAATTTTGGTGTCACCTGCAAACTTACTAACCTTACCTCTTATGCTCGCATTCAAATCATTTATGTAAATGGAAAAAAGTAGAGGATCTATTGGACTGTGGGAGGAAACCAGGGCATCCAGAGAAAACCCATACAGACACAGGTAGAATGTGCAAACTCCACACAGACAGTCATCCAAGGGTGGAATCAAACCCACATCCCTGGTGTTGTGAGGCAGCAGTGCTGACCACTGATCCATCCCTATTTTGTTGCCATATTCCTGACACTACAACAGTGATTGCAATTAAAAGAAATGGCTCTTAATTGGCTGTAAACTGCATCGTGCTATCCTTCTTGCCTTTTGAATGGGGAGACGAAAGAAAGATTTGCATTGGTATATCACCTTTTATGATCACTAGATGTCTCAAAGAATGTCACAGCCAATGAAGTACATTTATAATGTTGTGACTGATGTAATGTGGGAAGTACAATATCCAATTTGCACACAGCAAAACCCACAAACACCAATGTGATGATAGTCAGATAATCTGATTTATGATCTTGATGAAGAGGTTAAGATTGAGGACACCAGGAATAACTCTCCTGCTTGTCTGCTGCCAAAGGATCTTTTACTACCAATGTCTGATCTGAAAGGCAGCAGTGCAGCAGTCCCTCAGGGTGCCACGGTGGCTCAGTGGTTAGCACTGCTGCCTCACAGCACTGGGACCTAAGTTCGATTCCAGCCTTGGGCGACTGTCCATGTGGAGTTTGTACGTTCTCCCCGCGGATCTCCTCTGGTTTCCTCCCACGATCCAAAGATATGCAGGTTAAGTGAATTGGTCGTGCTAAAACTGTCCATAACGTTCAGGATGTGTAGCTTAGGTGCATTAGTCAGAGGTAAGTCTAATAGAGTGGGGAATGGGTTTGGGTGGGTTGGTGTGAACTTGTAGGGCTGAATGGCCCATTCCCGCACTGTAAGGGTTCAGCCTTAAATGTATTCAAGTCTGGAGCAATTTGAACCATGTGTTTCGGGGACAGGAGTCTCGATAAAAATCGCAGTTGCAAATCAAGGAGTGATTGTTGAATACTGTCTGCTTGACTTATGACGTTTGTCCTTAAATGACTTCCCATCCTCACTGGGCAGGGAAAACCAACTCAAGTCAGCCCGGTCAATGTTTCTTGCTGTGGCACCTGACTCCACACACAGTAGATGCTGCAATGTTCAGAATGCTCTACTCTGTTCTGCTCACCAGCAGCTGTGATAAGGTCAGAGTCTGAGGGTTTCCTGTTGAGGTCTCTGTGCACACTGAGACAGAACTTGACAGATACGCAAGCTGAGTGCCTGTGGTTAGAGAGAGAGAGAAAAAGAGAGACCGCCCAGAAAGAATAAAGAAATACGAAAGACAGAATGACAGAGAGAAAAGAGAGAAACAAAGAACAGAAAAGAATATAAAAGCAGAGAAGGAGAGAGAAGTGAGGCACAGAAAGAAACAGAGTATAAAGGCAGGAAGAGTGAGAAAGAGAGAGGGAAAAATGGACATAGCAGAGACTATAGCAGCAGAAGAATGTTATTAACTCCCTAAAACTGTTCCGTCAGATCACAGCTAGTCTGCAACTTATCATTTACCCACCTTTTCTTTGATGTTTTTATCTCCCAGAAGTTTATTTGTCTGTACCTTGAAAGGCCCAGTTGACCTCAGCATCTGTAGCTCCTGAATGTTTTACATTTCTGCAACATATTGACTGCGATTCTCAGCTTCCTCCTGAGCAGCTCCTCATGGGTTTCTCCCGGCAGAAGACACTTTCTCTCTGTGTCCACATGGATTGAATCCTTGTAGCATTTTAAACAGTGACAGATGGATTTAATTTAGATAAATGTAAGGTGTTGCATTTTGGTATGGCAAATCAGGACAGAACTTATACACTTAATGTTCGGGCCAGTGGCAGGGTTAATGTTGCTGAACAAAGAGACCTTGGAGTGCAGTTGCTTAGTCCCATGAAAGTGGACTCATGGGTAGACAGGATAGCGAAGGTGGTATTGGGTAAAGTTGCCTTCGTTGTTCAGTGCATTGAGTTTCGGATTTGGGAGGTCATGTTACAGCTATACAGGACATTGGTTAGGCCACTTTTAGAATATTGAATTCAATTCTGATCTCCCTTACTATGTTGTTAAAATATGTTATTAAACTTGAAAGAGTTCAGAAAAGATTTACTAGGATTTTGCTGGGATTGGAAAATTTGAGCTATAGGGAGAGGCTGAATGGGCTGGGGTTATTTTCCCTGGAGCATGGGAGGCTGAGGAGTGATCTTATAGAGGTTTATAAAATCATGAGGGGCACAGATAGGGTGAATAGTCAAGGTCTTTTTTCTAGCATTTGGGAGTCCAAGATTAGAGGGCATAAGTTTAAGGTGAGAGGGGAAGGATATAAAAGGGACCTAAGGGACAATATTTTCACACAGAGGGTCGTGCGTGTATGGAATGAGCTGCCAGAGGAGGTGTGGAGGCTGGTACAATTACAACATTTAAAAGGCATCTGGATGGGTATATGAATAGGAAGGGTTTGGAGGGATATGGGCTAAATGCTGGCAAATGGTGCTAGATCAGTTTCAGATATCTGATTGGCATGGATGAGTTGGACTGAAGTGGCTGTTTCTGTACCGTATAGCTCAATGGGCATCCAGGGAAGTTATTTGGGTGGAACTGAGAAATACGAAAGGGATGATCACCTTATTGGGATTGTATTACAGACCCTTGAATAGTCAGAGGGAAATTGAGAAACAAATTTGTAAGGAGATCCCAGTTATCTGTAAGAATAATAAGCTGGTTATGGTAGGGGATTTTAACTTTCCAAACATAGACTTGGACTGCCATAGTGTTAAGAGGTTAGGTGGAGGGGAATTTATTAAGCATGTTCAAGAAAATTTTCTGATTCAGTATGTGGATGTACCTACTAGAGAACGTGCAAAACTTGACCTACTCTTTGGAAATAAGGCAGGGCAGGTGACTGAGGTATCAGTTGGGGAGCACTTTGGGGCCAGTAACCATAATTCTATTAGTTTTAAAATAGTGATGGAAAAGGATAGATCAGATCTAAAAGGTTGAAGTTCTAATTTTGAGGAAGGCCAATTTTGATAGTATTAGGCAAGAACTTTCGAAAGCTGACTGGGGGCAGATGTTCGCAGGTAATGGGATGGCTGGAAAATGGGAAGCCTTCAGAAATGAGATAATGAGAGTCCAGAGAAAGTATATTCCTGTCAGGGTGAAAGGGAAAGCTGGTAGGTATAGGGAATGCCGAATGACTAAAGGAATTGAGGGTTCGGTTAAGAAAAAGAAGGAAGCATGTGTCAGGTATAGACAGGATAGATCAAATGAATCCTTAGGGGAGTATAAAGGCAGTAGGAATATACTCAAGAGAGAAATCAGGAGGGCATAAAGGGGACATGAGATAGCTTTGGCAAATAGAATTAAGGAGAATCCAAAGGGCTTTTACAAATACATTAAGGACAAAAGGGTAACTAGGGAGAGAATAGGGCCCCTCAAAGATCAGAAAGGGGGCCTTTGTATGCAGCCACAGAAGATGGAGGAGATACTAAATGAGTAGCTTGCATCATGTTTGCTGTGGGGAAAGACATGGAAGATATAGAATGTAGAGAAATAGATGGTGACATCTTGAAAAATGTCCATATTCTAGAGGAGGAAACGCATAAAAGTGGATAAATCTCCAGGACCTGATCAGGTGTACCATAGAACTCTGTGGGAAGCTAGAAAAGTGATTGCTGGGCCTCTTACTGAGATATTTGTATCATCAATAGTGTCAGGTGAGGTGTTGGATGACTGGAGGTTGGCTAACATGGTTACCACTGTTTAAGAAAGGTGGTAAGGACAAGCCAGGGAACTATAGACCGGTGAGCCTGACCTCTGTGGTGGGCAAGTTGTTTGGAAGGAATCCTGAAGGACAGTATTTAGAAAGGCAAGGACTGATTAGGGATTGTCAACATGGCGTTGTGCATGGGAAATCATGTCTCACAAACTCAATTGAGTTTTTTGAAGAAGTAACAAAGACTGTTGATGAGGGCAGAGCAGTAGACGTGATCTATATGACAAGGTTCCCCATGGGAGACTGATTAGCAAGGTTAGATCTCATGGAATACAAGGAGAACTCGCCATTTGGATACAGAACTGGCTCGAAGGTAGAATACAGAGGGTGGTAGTGGAAGGTTGTTTTTCAGACTGGAGGCCTGTGACCAGTGGAGTGCCACAAGGATCGGTGCTGGGTCCTCTACTTTTCATCATTATATAAATGATTTGGATGTGAGCATAAGAGGTACAGTTAGTAAGTTTGCAGATGACACCGAAATTGGAGGTGTAGTGGACAGGGAAGAAGGTTACCTCAGATTACAACAGGATCTTGATCAGATGGGCCAATGGGCTGAGAAGTGGTAGATGGAATTTAATTCAGATAAATGCGAGGTGTTGCATTTTGGGAAAGCAAATCTTAGCAGGACTTATACAATTAATGGTAAGGTCTTAGGGTGTGTTGCTGAACAAAGAGACCTTGGAGTGCAGGTTCATAGCTCCTTGAAAGTAGAGTTGCAGCATAGATAGGATAGTGAAGAAGGCGTTTAGTATGCTTTCCTTTATTGGTCAGAGTATTGAGTACAGGAATTGGGAGGTCATGTTGCGGACATTGGTTAGGCCATTGTTCGAATATTGCATGCAATTCTGGTCTCCTTCCTATCGGAAAGATGTTGTGAAACTTGAAAGGGTTCAGAAAAGATTTATAAGGATGTTGCCAGGGTTAAAAGATTTGAGCTATAGGGAGAGGCTGAACAGGCTGGGGCTGTTTTCCCTGGAGTGTCGGAAGCTGAGGGGTAATCTTATAGAGGTTTACAAAATTATGAGGGGCATGGATAGGATAAATAGACAAAGTCTTTTCCTGGTTAGGGAGTTCAGAACTAGAGGGCGTAGATTTAGGGTGAGAGGGGAAAGATATAAAAGAGACCTACGGGGCAACTTTTTCATGCAGAGAGTGGTACATGTATGGATTGAGCTGTCAGAGGAGATGATGGAGGCTGGTACAATTGCAACATTTAAGAGGCATTTAGATGGGTATATGAATAGGAAGGGTTTGGAGGGATATCGGCCAGGTGCTGGCAGGTGGGACTAGATTGGGTTGGGATATCTGGTCGGTGTGGACAGGTTGGACCGAAGGGTCTGTTTCCATGCTGTACATCTCTATGACTCTTTGACTCTAAAACCTGCCCTACTCTTTTTAACATCACTGCACTGTCTCCATGTGGCATGTAGCAGAGGTGATGGCCTTATGGCATTATTGCTGGATTATTAATTCTGAGACCCAGGCTGTGCTCTGTGGACTAGAGTTCAAATCCTGCCATGACAGATGGTGGAATTAGAATTTAATAAAAATCTGGAGTTTAGACTCCAATGATTAAACAGGACTTTTGTTTTCAGAAAAGCCCATCTAATTCACTAATGCCCTTTAGGGAAGGAAATTTCAGTGCTTACCTGGTCTAGTTTACACCCACAGCAATGTGGATGTGTTTTAACAATCCTTGGGCAATTAGGGATGTGCAATAAATGTTGGCCCAGCCAGTGACACACAAATCTGTGAACTAATATTTAAAAAAACACTCTTGGGCAGGATCAGCATGGGTTCAGTACAGAGTAAAGCTCTCTCTACACTGTCTCCATTAAGCACTCCCAGGGCTGGGACAGCATGGGGTTCGATACAGCATAAAGCTTCCTCTACACCATCCCCAGGGCTGGGACAGATGGGGCTTGATACGGAGCAAAGCTGCCTCTACACTGTCCCATCAAATATTCCCAGGACAGGGACAGCACAGAGTTAGCTATAGAGTAAAGCTTCCTCCACACTGTCCTCGTCAAATACTCCCAAGACAGGGATAGCATGGGGTTAGCTACAGAGTAAAGTTTCCTCTATACTGTCCCTATCAAACACTCCCAGCACATGGGCAGCATGGCATTAGGTATAGAGTAAAGCTCCCTCTACACTGTCCCTATCAAGCACTCCCAGGACCGGGACAGGGCGAGGTTAGATACAGGTAATGATTGAACGGAACAATACTCCAGGCTTGAGGACATGAATGTCTGAATTGTGTTCTTGTTTTCTTTGTTACTTGGGTTCAGAGTAAAGCTTTGATTCTTTCCGTGTATCGATCTGATTGATTCTTTGATTATTGTAAATGCTGACCACCTTCAATCTAATTCATGGACCTGAACCTGACCTATCTGTGTATGATTCTCCCTTAGGGTTAATTAGTGCAGCATCACGTTAGTAGGAGGCTAATTGCCGAGGGAGCATTCATTAAACTGTAACAATTGCTGTTTGATCCTTCGGGCCTTGCTCTAGGTGCTGTTGGCAGAGGAGTGCAGGCTGTAGTGGATGGAGAAAAGGAAAACTGTGCAGGGGGTGTTCTTTCAATTTTCACCTTAAAATCCTTTGATGAGCTTTGAGTTGTGTTGTCTGTGAAAATATCAGCTCCATATCACTCTGCCAGCTTGTTATGATTAAACATTGAAACATTGATCAAAGTACTATGCAGTGAGCCAGCATTGAATGGATGGGCTGAGTTGCCTCTCCACTGTAATAATTCCATGACTGGGGTTGAATGGACTTAAAATCAGCTTTGGGGTCTGCTGAATCTTCCCGAAACTGGTTCCATTAGTCACCATTTTATTTGATGGTTCTAGGTCTAGTGGAGACAAAGTTTAGGTAACGTATGAGCATATGAACAAGGGTACGCCATTCTGCCCTTCGAGCCTGCTGCACATTTAAAGATCTGATTTTAACTCTACGCTATTGCATATCTCCAATTATCTTTCCTACCCTTGGTATCACAAACCTGTTATAAATGGCAAAAGAACCAAGTGTGGAGATAGGAAGAAATCTAGCTTTTGCAAAGCAACCCATCTGTGGAAGGCACTGTCTGAAAGGGGTCTGGAAGAAGATTTGATCAAAATAAAATTGGATAAATATCTTTTAGGGAGACCATTTGCAAGGCTACGGATGTGAGTTTGATCAGACAGCTCTGTCTGATGTGAAACGGAATATGAAGGGAGCATTTTCAGATAGAATACAGTCTGTTCCAAAGCTGGCTGGGCTGGATACTCGGGGAGAGCAATCTTAGAGGAGGTTTGTAGTTACATTGTGGATCAGGTTGTAAGTTTTCTCACTGAGCTGGTAAATTTGTTCTCAGACATTTTGTCACCATGCCAGGATGGATATACTGTCCTGGTTGAACTGGTGTCCCTCTTCGTCTGTGTGTATAGATACTAGAGATAGTCATGTCTTTTGGTGGCAGGTTGGCACTCACGTGGCTAGTTACCTGCACATCTGTCCTGGGACAGGCTAAATAAAGACATGCACTGGAATTCCTAGAGACCTGGCATTCAAACCAGAACTCTTTCAACAAACACATCAATTTGGACCCCATTTACCAACCTCTCAGAAAAAGAACTGGAAATACTATCACCCACAACAGGCCAAGACACACAAATAGCAAATGGTGCAGAACACCAGTGCTTCACTGGAGGCTCACTGATGATGTTACCCAGCGTAGTGACGAAACGTGTGAGAACAAACCTACCAGCTCAGCGAGCAAGCTTACAACGTGACTCCAAAGTATTGTGGATTTTGGACCTCGCACTGCCCTAATACAGGAATATAATTCCAATCCTTTAGGATTGGTTAGCAATTCTCTGCACATATGACTCTAAGGGAGCAGAACCCTTGTATGCCAAGGGAGAAATGACATGGCCCATAGCCTTTAGTATGACACCCTTTCAGCATAGACCTGCTTTTGGAAGGACTGTGGGGAGACACCATGAACATGCACGGGAGGCGGTGATGTGTTGACAATGTCACTGGACTTGTAATCCCAAAAGTCAGGTTCAAATCCTGAGATGGCAGTTAGTGGAATTTAATATAATCAGTGAAGATCTTGGTAATGGAAATCATGACAACTATCATCAGATTTAAGACAATCGCCGGGGTTACACGGTCACCATTACACTAGCTTTTAATTCCAGAGTTCTAAGGTCACCATGTGCCATGATAGGATTCCATCCCATGTCCCGACAGAATTATCCTGGGTGGATCAGGATTACTGGCCTAGTGACATTGCCGCTATGCCCCCGTCTCCCCAGTTCCCTTGGGAAGGTGGTGGTGAGCTGCCTTCTTGAATCAGTGCAGTGCCAGAAGTGTAGGTATATTCATATTGCTGTGAGGGAGGGTGCTACAGCATCTTAACCCAGCGACACAAAGAAATGGCGATATATTTCCAAGCCAAGTGAGTGATCGGAAGGGAACTTGCAGGGACTGATGGGTCTACTGTCCTTGTTCTTTGAGATGGAAGTAGTCATGGGATTGGAAGGAGCTATCTAAGGAGCCTTGGTGAGATACTGCAGTGCAGGCTGGTGAACCTTACATCAGTGATAGGAAAATGATTGGAGAAGATTCTTAGGGATAGGATTTACTCACATTTGGAAAATTATGGACTTACAAGTGATAGACAGCATGGCTTTGTGTGGGGAAGGTCATATCTCACAAACTTGAATGAGTTTGAGCAAGTGACAAAGATGATTAATGAAGGCAGGTTGTGTATATGGACTTTAGCAAGAGCTTTGACAAGGTTTCTACTGGCAGGCTGATACAACAAGTGAAGTTACAGGGGTCCCACATTGAGCTGGTAAGGTGGATACAGAACTGGCTTAGTCAGAGAAGACAGAGAGTAATGGTATTTTTTCCAGCTGGAGTTCTGTGACCAGTGGTGTTCCGCAGGGATCAGTGTTGGAACCCTTGTTGTTTGTGATGTATATAAATGATTTGGAGGAGAACCTGATGAGAACCTGATTTGGCCTGATGAGTGCCCTGACAGATAACAGAAAGATTTGGGGAGCTGGGGGTAGTGAGGAGGATTGCCAGAGGATATAGCAGGATATAGATAGGCCAGAGACTTGGACAGAGAAATGGCAATGCCATTTAATCCAAACAAATGCAAAATGGTGTATTTTGGAAGATCCAATGTAGCAAGACAGTATGCAGTAAACAGCAGAACCCTTAGCAGCATCAACATACAGAGGGATCCAGTATACAGGTCTACAGTTCCCTGAAAGTGGCAACACTAGTTGATAAGATGGTCAAGAAGGTGTTTAGTACATTTGCCTTCATTGGTCGAGGCATAGAGTATAAAAATTGGCAAGTCATGTCGCAGCTGTAATTTGGCCACATTTGGAATATTGTGTACAATTCTCATCGCCCCCTCTATCAGAAGGATGGAAAGGATTTGGAGAAGGCACAGGAGTGGTTTACCGGGATGTTGCCTGGTTTGAAGGGAGAGATTGGACAAACCTCATTTGTTTTCACTTGAATGTCAAAGGATGAGGTGTTACCTGATAGAAGTTTACAAATATCATGAGAGACAAGGATAGAAGGATAGTCGGAGTCTTTTTCCCAGGGTAGAAATATCAGTTACTTGTGAAGTCTAAAGTAAAAGTGGATAAGTTTACAAGAGATGTGAGAGGCAAGTTTTTTATACAGAGGGTTGTAAGTGCCTGGAATGTGCTGTCAGAGGAAGTGGGGGAGGCAGATACAATAGCAACATTTAAGAGACATTTTGACAGGTATGTAAATAGGCAGAGATATGGACAGCTTTTGGGCAAAAGGTTTTTGATTTAGAAGGGTATTGTGTGTTAGCGCATTGGTTGTGTTTCGAGAGGTCCATTCCTTCAATCATTTGTCCTATGTTCTTGAAGATGGTACACACTGCTGCTACTGGGTGTGGTGGTGGAGGGAGAGAATGTTGAACATGCTGATTGGATGATCAAGTGGAATGCTTTACTCTGGATGGATTAAAGGAATTGATTGGAGGCGGTGGTGTCTGAAAGAACCCAGAAGAGAAGTGGTGAAAGAAGGGGAGGGGGAGAAACAACCTTAAAGCTAGTGACTGACCTTTCAGGCTGATGTTAGGGAGCACTTCTCCACTTCAAGAGGAATCCAAAACCCCTTCCTCGATAACTGCAGTAGCTAGGACTCAATTCTAAATATCAAAAATAGTAATTGTAGATTTTTGTTTAGTACAATTATTGAGGAATGTGACTAATGGATTAAGATGCAAATTAGCTGAAGTGAATGGTGAGCAGAAACTCTTCCCTCTTTTCCCACATTCCGAGCCGGTCTTTGATGATGAGAAACATGAATGATAAGTGATAACTGGGGGAGTTGGGGATTTGGAGAGGTAAACGTATTTCCTATCCTTGACAATTGTTATGTTTGACTCAGATCAGAAACAACAGGGTTTATTTTTGACTGCCCAGGTTTGAGGGGTGTGTGTGCATATGTGTGTGTGCGTGTGTGTGTGTGAGAGTATGTGTGCGTGTGAGAATGGGGGTGTGGGGTTGTGTGCGCATGCACACGTGTGTATGTACAAGTATGTGTGTATGTGTCTGTGTGAGTGTGTGTGTGTGTTTGTGTGTGTGTTTGTGTGTGTGTGTGTTTGTGTGTGTGTTTGTGTGTGTGTTTGTGTGTGTCTGTTTGTCATGTGTGTATATTTGTATGTGTCTACCTCTTGTCAGAAAGGTGAAGAACAAATAAAAAACAGAGGTCAGTGAGAACTGCACCGCAATTTAAAACGGCGTTGCACAGAGTGTCTAAACATCTGAGCTCACATAGAAACATAAAGAATAGGAGCAGGTATAGGCCATTCAGCCCCTCAAGCCTGCTCTACCATTCAATATGACCATGGCAGATCATCCAACTCAGTTCTCTATTCTCACTTACTTCTCTTTTCAGTTGATCACTTTGGCCATAAGAACTATATCTAACTCCATCCTGAAAACATTCAATGTTTTGCCCTCAACCATTTTCTGTGGCAGAGATTTCCACAGGCTCCCCACTCTCTGGGTAAAGACATTTCTCCTCATCTCTCTGTTAAGTAACCTACTCTGTAACTTTAGCCTGTGAGCCCTGGTACTGGATGATCTCCCTTTCAATAAAATTGTGGCTGTTTCTCTATCTCAACTCTACCTTCCTACTGCCACTCTATGCTCTATGTTTTGAGGACCTAGAAATCTATCCACTGCTTTCTTAAGTCTACTCAGTGACTTGGCCTCCACTGTTTCATGTGATTACCATCCTCTAAGTGAAGATATTTCTCTTCATTTCTGTCCTAAACAGATTACCCTTATCCTGAGACTATGACCATTAGTTCTAAAATCCCCCAGTCAGGAGAAACATTATCCCTGCATCTGCTGAATCGAGCCCTGTCAGTGTTTTATATGTTTCGGTGAGACACTCTCTTATTCTTCTATATTCCAGTCTAGTCGATAGGTCCAATCGACCTAATGCAACAAACCCTCCATCCTAGAAATCAGTCAGTGAACCTTTGTTGCACTCCCTCTGTGGTTAGTAAAGGTTTCTTTGATAAGGAGACGCAAACAGCACATACTACTCGAGGCTTGGTCTCACTAAGGCCTTGAAGAGAAAGTGAGGCCTGCAGATGCTGGAGATCAGAGCTGAAAATGTGTTGCTGGAAAAGCACAGCAGGTCAGGCAGCATCCGAGAAGCAGGAGAATCGACGTTTCGGGCATGAGCCTGAAGAAGGGCTTATGCCTGAAACGTCGATTCTCCTGCTCTTTGGATGCTACCTGACCTGTTGCTTTTCCAGCAACACATTTTCAGCTCACTAAGGCCTTGGACAGCTCTTTGCTGCTGTACTCAAATCCTCTTGCCATCCTGACTGCTTGTTTTCAGTGTACAAGGACATCTCAGTCCCTTTGTAAGTTGACATTCCCTGATCTGCCACCATTTAATTAATGCTCTGCTACTTTGCTTTTGCTCACCAAGTGGGTAACCTCACAGATATCCACATTAAACTGTGTTTCCATGTATTTGTCCAGTCACTCAATTTGTCTAAATCATTCACTTTGCAGCCTCTTTACATCTTCTTAACCACTCATAATCGCGCTTAGTTTTTTGTTGTCTTGCAAAAGCAAGCGTGGAAATATTACATTCAATATCTTCATTCAAATCATTGATATATCTTGTGAATAGGTAGGATCCAAGCATTAATCTCTGTGGTACCCTACTAGTCACACTTTCCACTCTTAAAAAAACCCATTATTTTTCCTCGACATAAAAGAACCATGGATGCTGGAAATTTGAAACAAGAACAGAAATTCTTGGGAAATCTCAGCAGGTCTGGCAACATCTGTAGAAAAAAAGCAGATTTGAATGTTTCGGGTCCAGTGACTTTTCTTTAGAATTGGAAAACTTCAGAATGTTAACTCTGAGTTCTCTCCATCAATGTTGCTGGACATGCTGAGATTTTCCAGCAATTTATGCTTTTGTTACATTATTTTTCCTGTTCACTGATTTCCATCTGCTAATCAATTCTCAGTCCATGCCAATATATTATCAGCAATCCCAGTTTTGCAAAATAATCTCTCGTCCGGAGCAATATCAAAAGCTTTCTGAAACCCAAATGTACAACATCCACTGATTCTTCCTTATTGATTCTGCTGGTCACATTCTCAAAAGAAACTCTAGTGGGTTTGTCAAACTTGACTTTCCTTCCATGTTGCGTGGTTGAATCAAGTTGATAGTCTCCAACTGTCCATAAAGATTGACTCGAGCATTTTCTCTGCTACTGAATTTAGATTAGATTACTTACAGTGTGGAAACAGGCCCTTCGGCCCAACAAGTCCACACCGACCCGCTGAAGCACAACCCACCCATACCCTTACATTTACCCCTTACCTAACACTACGGGCAATTTAGCATGGCCAATTCACCTGACCCACACATCTTTGGACTGTGGGAGGAAACCGGAGCACCCGGAGGAAACCCACGCAGACACGGGGAGAACGTGCAAACTCCACACAGTCAGTCGCCTGAGTCGGGAATTGAACCCGGGTCTCAGGCGCTGTGAGGCAGCAGTGCTAACCACTGTCCCAGGCTAGGCTGTCTGTAATTCCCAGGTTTCTCTCTCCCTCATCTTTCTCAAATTGTGGGATTGTATTTGCCATGCTCCAACCTATCAGCACTGAATCAGCATCTCGAGAATTAGGGTTATGGGGATAAGGCAGGAACAGGATACTATTGTGGATGATCATGATGAATGGCCTACTCCTGCACCTATTGTCTATTGTCTATTGAGCCCCTCAAACCTGCTCCACCATTCACTGAACTCAGGCTGGTCTGATTGAAGGGGAAAGTGAGGACTGCAGGTGCTGAAGATCACAGTCAAGAGTGTGTTGCTGGAGAGGCACAGCAGAGCAGGCAGCATCTGGGAAGCAGGAGAATCGACGTTTTGGGCATAAGCCCTTCATCATTGATTCTCCTGCACCTCAGATGCTGCTTGACCTGCTGTGCTATTCCAGCGCTGCACTCTTGCCTTTGGTCTAATTCTGGCCTCAGCTCCTTCCTGCGTGTCCTCCTCAAAGTTTGACTCCCATCTTGATCAAAAATTCAAGTCACCTCTTGGCAGTTCCACTTGCAGTGAGTATGCATTGGTCCCAACTCACTGGGTAACAGCCTTGCCTCTTAGTCTGAGGATTGTGTGTTCCAGATCTGAGCCAAGGATGCAAGTACAGAAGACCAGAATGTCACAACTACTAGTCTCAACAGAAGGGGTTGAAGGAGTGATGCACTGTCTTCCAGCTAACACATTAATTGCCTACTTTTGTTGTGATGCAGATTTAAGTGGCACTATTTTGAAGAAGACCTACGGAATTCTCCCTTGTATCCTGACAACATTCACCCTTATTGATAAAAACAGATTCTGTACACATTCCTGGTGCCATTGGGAGATTCCTGTGTGTAAATAGGTTTTAAAAATATATTCATGCTGTGTGGGTGTTGCTGGCAAATGCTGCATTTATTGCAAACATGTCTAAATTCCTCACATTACAACAGTGACTGCATTTCAAAGGTACTTTATTGTCTACAAAACACTTTATAGCATTCTGGGATTGTAAAGGATGCTATATAAATAGAGGCTTTTATTTTTTCTTTGTATTTTTTCTTGGTTGTCTTGTAGCTGCAGGAACGTCTGGACTGTTAATCTCCCTCTCCAGGTGTTCTGTCTGTGGTGAGAATCATCCTCACTGTGTTCCTCATGTGGCCAGTGGATTAATCCCACTTCTCCATTCTTTCAACCACGTACAATCCGGAATGATCTGATCGACCAAGATCTCATTTCATGGGGCAACAGGCTGAAGGGGCTGAGTGATCCAGTCCTCCTCCTAATACATACTTTCATATTCCATTGGCATGAAAACTATTTCAACGTCGATAAATATGACATTGGAGAAAGGCGTTGAGAAGATCTTTCCAATCATTTCCACGTCCTCCTGCACTGCCACCATAGTTCCTTGTCGATTGTACACATTCATCTTGCTTTGGAGAGTGGCTAACAAATCTGCTTCTCTAGAGATTGGAACAATGTCAGCCAGCTGGACCTCATACAAACTGAATTTCCTGACTGGGGCTGTTAATTTGCTCCAATCGGGGAGCCCTGGCTGACAGATATAAACAGGAGTGTCAGGGGTTCTGTTCCCTCTGAGAGCCGCCTCTGAGGGAGCTGGATCAGTGTCAAGGACTCTCCACCTGTAAATAAAGGGTGACTTGGTGATGTGATATTGGCCTCTCAGGAGTTGTTTCAGCCTCCATTGCCCTTTCAGACAGTCCATTCCAGATCACAACAGCTCACTACCTCAGAAATATATCTGTGTTTCTTTCCCTAAGGTGGAAACTTTCCTTTTCCTATTTACCCTGTATCTATTGAATCAAGCCCTGTCAGTGTTTTATATGTTTCAGCAAGACACCCTCTTATTCTTCTATACTCCTGTCTAGTCGACAGGTCTAATTGACCTAATCACTCGTCATGCAACAAACCCACCATCCCAGAAATCAGTCAGTGAACTTTTGTTGCACTCCCTCTGTGGTTAGTAAAGGTTTTCTTTGATAAGGAGACACAAACAGCACACATTACTCCAGGCGTGGTCTCACTAAGACCTTGGACAGCTCTTTGCTGCTGTACTCAAATCCTCTTGCCTTCCTAACCGGTGAGACCCATCAATCCCTCCTGGTTATGGCAGCCATGCAGTGGTTACAGAGTTTGGTTTTAAGCAGTAGAAGTGTGTTGAGTATGGTGTTGAGTTTTGGCACTCGTAGCGTGGTGGCTCTGGTGTTGGGAACATGATGGGTCTGGTGTTGGTTTTCGGCAGTTGCAATGCAATGGGTCTGATGTTGATTTTAACAGCAAGAGTGCAGTGGGTCCAGTGCTGGTTTTTGGCAGTGAGAGTGTGGTGGGTCTGGTGTTGGTTTCAGGCAGTGAGAGCGCACTGAGTCCAATGTTGGGTTTTGATAGTGTGGTCCGCTGTTGGTTTTCGGCTGTGGGAACGTGGTGGATCTGGTGTTGGTTTTAGGCTGTCAGAGCACGGTGGGTATGGGATAGTTTTAGGCGAAGTGGATACGGTGAGTCCGGTGTTGGTTTTAGGTTGTGGGAATGCGGTGGGTTCAGTGTTGGTTTTAGATGCATGGGAGCACGGTGGGTCTGGAGTTGGTTTTGGCATTGGGAGCACGGTGGGTCTGGAGTTGGTCTTCGGGAGTGAGTATACGGTGGATCAGGTGTTGGTTTTTGGTAGTGTGGTCTGGTCCGGTGTTGCTTTTACGCAGAGGAAATGAGGTGGCTCGGGTGTTGGTTTTAGGTGGTGGGAGTGCAGTGAGCCTGGTGTTGATTTTGGATGATGAGAACGTGGTAGGTCTGGTGTTGGTTTCTGGCAGTGCAGTCCAGTGTTGGTTTTAGGCAGAGGAAATGAGAAGGGTCGGGTGTTGGTTTTAGGTGGTGGGAACACGGTGGGTATGGTGCTGATTTTCAACGGCGGGAGCAAGTCGGGTCTCTTGTTGGTTTTAGGCAGTGGGGATGCGGTGGGTCTGCTGTTGGTTTTCGATTCTGGAAGCGTGGTTGGTTTGGTGATGGTTTTCGGCGATGGGAGTACAGTGGATCTGGTGTTAGTTTCTGTCAGAGCGGTCTGCTATTGGTTTTAGGCAGAGGAAGTGAGGTGGGTCAGATATTGGTTTTAGATGGTGGGAACGTGGTGTACCTAGTGTTGGTTTTAGGCAGTGGGCATGCGGTGGGTCTGGTGTTGGTTTGAAGTGATGAGAGCACAGTGTTTTCGGTGTTGGTTTTAGGCGGTGGGGTTGCGGTGGGTCAGGTATTGGTTTTCAGCAGTGCGAGCGCAGTGTGTCTGGTTTGATTTTCGGTAGTGGGAATGCGATGGGTCTGGTGTTGGTTTTCAGCGTTGGGGACATGGTATATCTGGTGTTAGGTTCAGGCGGTGGGAACGCAGCCGGTCTGGTGTTGGTTTTAGGCAGTGGGAGCATGGTAGGTCTAATATTGGTGTCAGACAGTGAGAGTGCAGTGGGTGTGGTGTTGGTTTTCAGTGGTGAGTGTACAGTGGGTCTGGTGTTAGTTTAAGCAGAGGGGGCCAATGGGTCTGGTGTTTGTTTTCGGTTGTGGGTGCACAGTGGGCCTGGCATTGGTTTTAGGTGGTGGGAGTGCGTTGCGTCTGGTATAAGTTTTCGACAGTGTGAGCCTGGTGAGTCCAGTGCTAGTTTTCGGTGGTAAGGACATGATGGGTTTGGTGTTGTTTTTAGGCAGTGGAAGCACAGTGGGTCTGGAGCTGCCTTTAGGTAGTGGGGGCGCTGTGGGTCTGTTGTTGGTTTTAGGCGGTGGGATCGTGATGGGTCTGGGTATTGGTATTAGGTGGTGTGAGCGCTGTGGGTCTGGGTATTGGTATTAGGCGGTGTGAGCGCTGTGGGTCTGGTGTTGGTTTTAGGTGGTGTGAGCGCTGTGGATCTGGTGTTGGTTTTAGGCGGTGTGAGCGCTGTGGGTCTGGTGTTGGTTTTAGGCAGTGGGTGCACGATGGGTCTGGTGTTGGTTCTAGGTGGTGGGGGAGTTGTAGATCTGGTGTAGGGTTTTGTTGGTGGGGTGTGGGTCTGGATGTTGGTTTTAGGTGGTGGGAACACAGTGGGTTTGGTGTTGGGTTTTGGTGGTTGGGGGCGTGGTGGGTCTGGTATGGAAATCCTTGCTTTGACAGCATCTGGGGATGGCCTCTGCAATGGGGCCCGTAGCCATCCAGAAATCCAGGAGCCGTGGTGGAAACAAAAGATTAATTTTTGTTCTACCTTTGTCTCAATTATTTCTCTTTATAATTTCTCTAAGTAAAATGGCGCCAAATTGTGGCAACTTATGCATATAGAGTCATAGGGTCATACAGCACAGAAACAGACCCTTCGGTCCAACCAGTCCATGCTGAACATAATCCCAAACAAAAGTAGTCCCACAGCCTGCTCACCTCATTGTATTTTCCTAAATATAAGTGACAATAAATTGCTATTCTAATACCTATTTAGGAAGAAAACATACCAACCTTACCTGATCTGGTCTGCATGTGACTTCATACGCAAAGCAATGTGGTTGACTCTTAGCAATTAGAGATGGGTAACAAATACTCATGGCAATAGACAATAGACAATAAACAATAGGTACAGGAGTAGGCCATTCAGCCCTTCGAGCCTGCACCGCCATTCAATATGATCATGGCTGATCATTCCTAATTAGTATCCTCTTCCTGCCTTATCTCCATAACCCTTGATTCCACTATCTTTGAGAGCTCTATCCAACTCTTTCTTAAATGAATTCAGAGACTGGGCCTCCACTGTCCTCTGGGGCAGAGCATTCCACACAGCCACCACTCTCTGAAGAAGTTTCTCCTCATCTCTGTCCTAAATGGTCTACCCCGTATTTTTAAGCTGTGTCCTCTGGTTTGGCACTCACCCATCAGCGGAAACATGTTTCCTGCTGCCAGAGTGCCCAATCCTTTCAAAATCTTATATGTCTCAATCAGATCCCCTCTCAGTCTTCTAAACTCAAGGGTATACAAGCCCAGTTGCTTCAGTCTTTCAGTGTAAGGTAATCCCTCCATTCCAGGAATTGACCTCGTGAACCTACTCTGCACTCCCTCAATAGCCAGAATGTCTTTCCTCAAATTTGGAGACCAGAACTGCACACAGTACTCCAGGTGTGGTCTCACCAGGGCCCTGTACAGCTGCAGAAGCACCTCCTTGCTTCTATATTCAATTCCTCTTGTTATGAAGGCCAGCATGCTATTAGCCTTCTTCACTACCTGCTGTACCTGCATGCTTGCCTTCATTGACTGGTGTACAAGAACACCCTCTGTACTACCCCTTTACCTAAATTGATTCCATTGAGGTAGTAATCTGCCTTCCTGTTCTTGCCACCAAAGTGGATAACCATACAGTTATCCACATTAAACTGCATCTGCCATACATCTGCCCACTCACCTAACTTGTCCAGGTCACCCTGTAATCTCCTAACATCCTCATCACATTTCACCCTGCCACCCAGCTTTGTATCATCAGCAAATTTGCTAATATTATTGCGATACCATCTTCTATATCATTAATATATATTGTAAAAAGCTGCGGTCCCAGCACGGATCCCTGCGGTACCCCACTGGTCACTGCCTGCCATTCTGAAATGGAGGCGTTTATCACTACCCTTTGTTTCCTATCAGCCAACCAATTTTCAATCCAATCTAGTACTTTGCCCCCAATACAATGCGCCCTAATTTTACTCACTAACCTCCTGTGTGGGACTTTATCAAAAGCTTTCTGAAAGTCCAGGTACACCAAATTCTGAAAGTCCATCTACTGGATCTCCCTTGTCTATCTTCAGAGTTACATCCTCAAAAAATTCAAGAAGATTAGTCAAGCATGATTTCCCCTTCATAAATCCATGCTGACTCTGTCCTATCCTGTTACTACTATCCAGATGTGCCGTAATTTCATTCTTTATAATAGACTCCAGCATTTTTCCCATAACTGAGGTCAGACTAACTGGTCTATAATTTCCTGCTTTCTCTCTCCCACCTTTCTTAAAAAGTGGTATAACATTAGCCACCCTCCAATCCTCAGGAACCGACTCCAAATCTATTGAACTCTGGAAAATAATCACCAACGCATCCATGATTTCCTGAGCCACCTCCTTCAGTACCCTGGGATATAGACCATCAGGCCCTGGGGACTTATCAACCTTCAGACCTAACAGTCTCTCCAACACCAATTCCTGGCAAATATAGATTCCCTTAAGTTCAGGTCCTTCAGCCACTGTTACCTCAGGGAGATTGCTTGTGTCTTCCCCAGTGAACACAAATCTGAAGTACCCATTTAATTCTTCTGCCATTTCTTTGTTCCCCGTAATATATTCCTCTGTTTCTGTCTTCAAGGGCCCAATTTTAGTCCTAACCATTTTTTTGCCTTGCACATACTTAAAAAAGCTGAAAATGTGTTGCTGGTTAAAGCACAGCAGGTCAGGCAGCATCCAAGGAACAGGAAATTCGACGTTTCGGGCCAGAGCCCATACTTAAAAATGCTTTTACTATCCTCCTTTATATATCCCAAAAATGAATAAGAAACATCCCCAATGTTCCTCAATTAAAAACAGCTGATTTGTCAAAATCTCTCGTATTTACAAGAAGCGTTCTGCTCTGGCCCAACCTCAGGTTTGAACTCAGTCTCAAGTTAGAGGTTCTTAAGACACGCTTTACAGAATTCCCAGATGAATTAACCTTTAGATTTTTGTTCTTCATTCTCAGGAATTAGCTGGTGCAGGCACCAAATGTATATTTAGGGTGGTCCTCAGAAGGTGTTGGTGAACACCTTGTTCAACCACCATAGCCGTTCCAAGGGCAACTAGGAGTCAACCAGGCTGCTTTGTAGGTCAGAGGTCACATGTAGGCCAGACCAGGAAAAATTGGCAAATTTCCTTCTCCCACGTATTTTGGTGAACCAGTTTGCTTTAACTATTATTTAATTGTTTCATGGTCATTAACGTATAATCTGATACAACATTCCCACTGCAGCCATGCAGTAATTGCATCCTCCCCTGATTATTGGTGTAGACTATATTACCGTAAAGTAGCTACTACACCAGTGCACTGTTAGTGTCCATTGTGGGTCAGTTTGCTCTTATATTTGAGTCCAACAGTTGTGGGTTCAGTCAAAATCCAGAGAACTGAATCAGCTGACGAAGCTTCCAAAGGGCTGCTGTGTTGGTGGAGATGCAATTACTTTGATAAGACATCACACTGATGCCAATCTGTCCTTTCAGCTAGATGACAAGGATCCCATCTCATATTTTGAAGAAGAGCTGAGGAGTACTTCCTGGTGCCTTGGGCCTGTACTTAACATCATTAAAACAGATTATCATGCCATCCATGGCAAGTGATTGGGGAAGTGAATGGAATGTTAGCCCTTGTACTCCATTTTGGGAAAGCAAATCTTAGCAGGACTTATACAGTTAATGGTAAGGTCTAGGGAGTGTTGCTGAACAAAGAGACCTTAGTGTGCAGGTTCATAGCTCCTTGAAAGTGGAGTCGAGGTAGATAGGATAGTGAATGAGGCGTTTGGTATGCTTTCCTTTATTGGTCAGAGCATTGAGCATTGAGTATATGAGTTGGGAGGTCAGGTTGTAGCTGTCCAGGACATTAGTTAGGCCACTGTTGGAATATTTCATGCAATTTTGGTCTCCTTCCTATCGGAAAGACGTTGTGAAACTTGAAACGGTTCAGAAAAGATTTACAAAGATGTTGGAGGATTTGAGCTATAGGGAGAGGCTGATTAGGCTAGGACTGTTTTCCCTGGAGCATCGGAGGCTGAGGGGTGACCTTATAGAGGCTTATAAAATCATGAGGGGTATGGATAGGATAAATAAACAAAGTCTTTTCCTTGGGGTGGGGGAGTCCAGAACTAGAGGGCATAGGTTTAGGGTGAGAGGGGAAAGATATAAAAGAGACCTAAGGGGCAACTTTTCCACGCAGAGGGTGGTGCATGCATGGAATGAGCTGCCAGAGGAGATGGTGGAGGCTGGTACAATTGCACCATTTAAAAGGCATCTGGTTGGATATATCAATAGGAAGGGTTTGGAGGGATATGGGCTGGGTGCTGGCAGGTGGGACTAGACTGGATTGGGATATCTGGTTGGCATGCACGAATTGGACCGAGGGGTCTGTTTCCGTGCTGTACATCTCTATGACTCTATGACTCTATTGAAAGGAAATGGAGTGTAACAGTTGGGAAGTCTTGCACACAACTACACACAGCATTAGTGAGACCACACCAGAGAACTGTATGTGGTGAATTAAGGATGTGTGAGTGGGAGAATAGTGCAGTTGAAGGCCAAGATCAGCTGTGGTCACATTGAATAGGCGCGAGAGTCCATACAGTCTGTTCCTGCGCAGTTTTGTTCACCTTACATGAGGAGGCACATACTTGCATTGGTGGCAGTTCAAAGAAAATTCACTCGGCTGCTTCCTGAGATAAAAGGGTTGTCTTATGAGAAAAAGATTGAGTAGGTTGGGCCTAAACTCATTGAGGTGTTACATTACTGTTAATGGGATCTTCCTGTGTGAAAATTGGCCATCATGCTTCATATGTGACAACAGTGACAACACTGCAAAAGTACTTTGCTGGCTGCAAAGAGCTTTGGAATGTGCTTTAAAAAAGCAAGGCTCTGATTTCTTTGCTCCTATTTCTCAGGTATAAACAATCAGCAAATACTGAGAGCATCCTGCTCACGATCTGTCTCTGAAACTCCAATCTGTCTCGAGACACATTGGCATTTGGTCTCACTTCCTCACACAGATGTTTTCTGAAAGCAGTTAACACCAGTACATTTCAAATTTAAATTTTTTTGTTTGCACATTCAAATCTCAGCTGCAACGTCTAAACTAATTCTGTTTTCTCAGAGAGGAGTTCTAGCAAAAAGGAATGAGACTTGAGAGTATTAACAGTGTCAAAATGTTTCAAGATCCTCTTTGTTTGGGAAGACCAAGCGTAGGGTTGAGATTCGCTGTGCGGGATCCCACTCTGAGAGAATTAATGAGAAGACGTGTTATATAAGGAAACAACCATTGACATACAGCTGATTGTAACACATAGAGGCCATTTTACCCATCATACATGTGTTGCTGTTTGAAAGCAGTTGGTCTCAAATAATTTCTTCTTTTCCCCCTCCCTGTAAGTTCCTGCTGCTCAAAGAATTGTCTAATTCACTTTTAAAAAAATGCTTACTCAACCAGCTTCCTGGGTGATTAGTTTCCTGCCAGTATGGAAACAGGCCCTTCAGCCCAACCAGACCCATTTCCCTCTGACTGATGCACCTAACACTAAGGGTAATTTAGCATGCCCAATTCACCTAGCCTGCACATCTTTGGATTGTGGGAGGATACTAGAGCATCCAGATGAAGCCCGTGCAGACATGGGGAGAATGTGCAAACTCCACACCGACAGTCACCTGAGGCTGGAATCGAACCCAGGTCTCTGGCACTGTGAGGTAGCTGTGGTAAACACTGTGCCACCCACAAGTGTTACAATTCCAGCAGCTCTCTAAATGAAAGAAAAGTTTCCTTCATTCCTCCTCTAGATCATTTGCCATTATTTTTAAATCTCTAGTTAGGATTGGGTTGGGGTTAGGGTTAAGATTAGGGTTCGGGTTAGGAACAGGTTATTAGAAGTGAAGATGAGTGAGAGAGCAGATTTGTGAAAGGTGGGGTGTTGATACTTGTAGGGAAACAGAAAAGGCAAATTTAGAGATGTCAACATCAAAATTGTGTTGATGAAACCTCCACACAGACATGAATGGAATAGTTTGGTCATTATTTTTAACAGTTGAGTTGATCATAGCATGTGAACTCAAACTGCATAAGAGTCTGGGAAATTTGATTTTAAAATTTGGAAGTTAAAGGTGTTCTTTGTAAAATGCTGAAAATCGACACCAGATTATAGTCCAACAGGTTTAATTGGAAGCACTTGCTTTCGGAGCGCCGCTCCTTCGTCAGGTGGTTTGTAAAATGCCATCTTGTAAACTCATCGTTACTTCTTTGAAAGCATACCTGTTATCAGGAAGGGAACTCAATGACCTAAATGTGACCCCACACCCAAACCAACAAGGTTGACTCTTAATCGCTCTCTGACAAGCTTTGGAAGGACACCCAGCTATATTAAGGCAAGGATGGATGGGAGAATAACACTTTGCTGAGGCACCTCGATGTGGAGAATGCAGTGTGGAGACAATTGGAATGTTTGTGGATGATATGAAACCAGGAAGCACTGTAACATGAGGAGGACAGTGTGGAACCACAACAGAACGTAGGCCAGTTGACAAAATGGATGGATAGGTGGCAGATTGTGATCAATGTAGAGAAGCATCAGCTGTGCATTTTGGCTAGAAGGACATGGACAGACAATATAACAAAAGGGATACAATTCTATGGGAGGCAGGAACAGAGACACCTAGGTGTATATGTACAGAGATCATTGAAGTGGGTGGGACAGGTGGAGAGATCAGTTAATAAAGCATATGGTATCCAAGGATTTATTTATAAAGATGTAGAGTACAAGAACAAGAAAATGTTATAGAACTTGTATAAAATACTTGACAGACTTCAGCTAGACCATTCTATACAACTCTGGGTGCCACATTATAGGGAGGATATGAAGAGAATAGTTCCAGGAATGAGAACCTTTGGTTACGAGGACTGATTGGAACTGTTTTCCTTCGAGAGAAGAAGGCTAAGAGGAGATCTGATAGATTTTTCAAAATCACAAGGGGGGCTAGATAGAAGAGGTGTGGACAAGCTGTTCCTGATTTAAAAAGATAAAGAAAGAGAGAGCATAAGGTGGATGTTCAAAAAAAAGCAAATGTAAAATGAGAAAACTATTTTTCACACAATTTCTTTGGGTCTGGAATCTCCTGCCTGGAAATGTTTTAGAGGCAGGTACAACTGAAGCATTCACTAGGGTATTGGGTTATTAATTAACTAGAAACAGCATGCAAGTTTACAGCAAAAAGTCATGAGAAAGGCACTAAGTCATTATGCTCATTTGAAGAGCTAGTAAATACATAACAGACTAAATGGCCTCTTTCTGCACCGTAACAATTCTGTGAATTTGAATTCTATTGCACCTGCTGTAAGTTTTAATTATCAGAATGTAATTTGACAGATTTTATGAATAATGTATATTTTTGAAGCAGAATTGGACATATGGCCTACACATGCTGGGCATTGCTTACCATATTCTGTGAGAGAATTTGCAGAAGTGTATGTACATGACAGAGGTGAGAGGAGGACTACATAACAAGCTTGATCTTATCTAAAGGAGTTTCAAAGAGCTTTCTCTGTTTTGAGTCTTGAATGAGTGTTGGCTATTGCCAAGTTCAAGTGTTGAGGAGAAAAGAAGAGTTGAGAATGGAAATTGATCTTCTGTGAACCTGTGTGCACATGTGTGTAAGTGGAAGGAGTTCAGTTAGTAATAAATGTGTTTGCATGAGTTTTCTAAAATTAGGAGATTACTGCAAGGGCTCAAGATAGATTAGCTGGCCATGTAAGCATGAGTTAATGCTTTGCTTGGGGTCCATCGTGGGTCGGTCTCTCGCTTACATTCTGCAGAAATGTCCGAGTCAGGGTTTGCATGGGTGGAACCACCTGCCTCGGGCGATAAGCCTTTTCCTCAAAAGAGATGGACTAGGGTTCACCACATTGAGACAGGAATACTATTTCTGTTAGTTATCACTGCACCGCAATGGCTGCAAAAGCAGTATTGAAAGGAGAAGTTAAAAACAAGAGCTGGGGGTTGGATAGTTCTAACTACCAGAACTTGGGTCTTGCAGGTTAACTCTGTCAGAGCTGACTACTGTTGCACAGTCAATCCACAACTGCACAGAATGTCAAAGCAAGTTGTGCAAAAAATACATTTTTAACCAATTGCATTGGTATAGCGCCTTCTATGCCAGTCCCATCATCCCAAGACAAGTGCTTACTGTTATAATGTAGGAAATGTCGCAGTCAATTTACACTCAACAAAGTCCTGTGTAAGGCGAGGTGGTAGTCAGTAATCCTGGGCGTGGCTCATTTGCTGAGGTTCAAATCCCGCTGTGGTAGCTCATGGAATTTAAGCTCAATTATTAATGTGTCGGGAGTTAGTCTCAGTGAATGGTGATCCTGAAGCCATCTTTGATTGTTGTTAAAGACGTAATTGGTTTGTTTATGCTCTGTAGCGAAGGAGGTCTGCTGTCCTTAACTGGTCTGGCCTACATTGGACTCTGTGCTCATAGCAATATGGTTAAGTGTCCTCTGAAATGGCCCAGAGAGCCAATCAGTTCAAAGGCAATTAGGGATTGAAAGCATGTGACTTGCTAGTGACTTCCATGTTCAATAAAATCATTTTTTTTACAAAAAATTGTAATGAGTTCATGACCATACAAACTGTTTCCTGTGCTGTTGGTTGTAAGTGAGTGGTGCACAGGATGCTGGAAGGGCACATTGACTCTTCTTTGAAATGGTACCTCAGTATCTTTTATACTCACCTGAAAGGACACAAGGGGTTTAACTGCTCCTTCAATAGATCACATCCCTGTTAGTGGAACCTCCTCTCTGGACTGTGCTGGGGAATGTTAGTCTGGATGGTGGAAGATGCTGTCTAAAGAGCCTTGTTGAATTTCTCCAGTGCATCTTGTAGATGGCACACACTGCTACTACTGAGCATTGGTGTTGGGGGGAAGATGTTTGTGGATGTGGTGTCAATGAGGCCAGCCTTGATACAAACTTGGCTTGAGGTTGATGGAGGGTTGCTTTTCAGAATGAAGACTTGTGACCAGTGATGTGCTGCAAAGATCGGTGTTTGGTCCACTGATTCTTGTCATTTATATGAATGACTTGGCTGTGAATATAGGCGATATGATTAGTAACTTTGCAGATGATAGCAAAATTGATGGTGTAATGGACAATGAAGAAGGTTACTTCAGAGTACAACAGGATCATGATCAGATGGGCAGATAGGCTGAGGAGTGGCAGAGGGAGTTTAATTAAAGTAAATGCAAGGTGCTGCATTTTGGGAAGACAAATCAGGGCAGGACCTATACACTTAATGGTAAGGTCCTGGGGAGTGTTGGCAAACAAAGAGAGCTAGACTTGCAAATTCATAGTTCCATGAAAGTGGAATCGCAGGTAGACAGGGTGGTGAAGAAGGCATTTGGTATGCTTGCCTTTATTGGTCAGTGCATTGAATATAGGAACAGGGATGCCATGTTGCGGCTGTACAGGACATTGGTTAGGCCATTTTTGGAATCTGCATGCAATTCTGGTTTCACTGCTGTAAGAAAGACATTGTGAAACTTGAAAGGGTTCAGAAAAAAATGACAAGGATATTGCCAGGGTTTGAGCTATGGAGACAAGCTGAATTAGACTGAGGCATTTCTCCTTGGAGAGCTGGAAGCTGAGGGACGACCTTATAGACGTTTATAAAATCACGAGGAGCATGGATAGGGTAAATAGTCAAGGCCTTTTCTTCCGAATAGAGGGGTCCAAAACTAGAGGGCGTAAGTTTAAGGTGAGGGCAGAAAGATTTAAAAGGGACCCAAAGGACAACATTTTCAGAGAGTGGTGCGTGTATGGAATGAGCTGCCAGAGGAAGTGGTGCAGGCTGGTACAATTACAGCCTTTAAAAAGCATCTGAATGGGTACGTGAATAGGAAAGGTTTAGAAGGAAACGGGCCAAATGCTGGCAAGTGGTAGTGGGTTAGATTAAGATATCTGGTCGGCATGGACATGTTGGCCCAAAGGTCTGTTTCAATGCTGTACATCTCTATGACTCTGTGACCTTAAGTGGGCTGCTTTGTCCTGCATGGTGTCAAGTTTCTTGAATGTTGTTAGTTAATCCCTCAACATCACAAAAACAGAATATCAGGTCATTATCACGTTGCTGTTTGCTGCACAGTTTGGTTGCCACATTCCCTACATGATACTGGTGACGACATTGCAAAGGGTTGAAAAGCCTTTGGGAACATGCTAGGTTTTGAAAGTTTATAACAATATAAATCTCTCTTTATAGACTGGCTGACCTGAGAGAACATGTTACTGGTTGTAACTGTGTGAATTATGAATGCTTTTTCCAAATCCTTGTATTGACTTAAATTTAAGAACCTTCAGAAGACACAGATGCCATCTATCTCAAGCCATGCTCCAATCAGATCATGTTTGACTTCACCCTGACTCAATGTTCCTAGCTTTTCTCTGTATCCCTTGATACATGTACTCAACAGAAATATGGTTAAAAATCACACAACACCAGGTTATAGTCTGGCAGGTTTATTTGGAAACACTAGCTAGTGCTTCCAAATAAACCTGTTGGACTATAACCTGGTGTTGTGTGATTTTTAACTTTGCACACCCCAGTCCAACACCGGCTCCTCCACATCAACAGAAATCTAGCAAACCAAAAACAGAAAGTGCAGGAGAAACTCAGCAAGTCTGGCAGCAGCTGTGGAGATTCAAACAGAGTTAGTGTTTCGAATCCAGTGACCTTTCTTCAGAACTCAAGAAATCTAGGGATCCCAGTCCTCATTGTACCACTTGTCTCCTCCAGCATCAATGATCTTTTGGGGCAGAGAGTTTCAGATTCCTACCAGCCTTATATGAGAGACATAGCAATATGAAGAATGGTCAACAGTGTCATATGTGGAAATGGCTGGGTCAATCTGCAAAGGGAAACCTTAGATTCTAAGTGGAAAAGTCTCCTTTATGAAGCAGAAATCCGACCACAGAAATTGTAAAATGCTTTGACATGATATCTGTTAGAATTTTGGTTTCTCAAACTAGTTTCAATTGAAACCCCCACTCAGGTATAATTTGCATTTCTAATTTAAGTATTGACACATGTTGAATGCTAAGAGGCTGAAAGCTTACAGCAGACGTTTTTTCTCATTATTCATTCACAGAATGAGGGCATCACTGACCAGGCAGCATTTCTTGCCCATCCCTAATTGCCCAGAGGGCAGTTAAGAGTCAAACACATTGGCTGTGGGTCTGGAGTCACTTGTAGGCCAAACCAGGTAAGGATGGCAGTTTCCTTCCCTAACGGAAGGATTAGTGAAGAATTAGTGAACCAATGCTAAAAAGAGACAATTCAGGAATGATAGATTTATGAAAGATTTACAATGCAAGCAGAGGCTATTCAGCCCATTGAGTTCATGCTAGCTCTTTGCAGGAGCAACTCAACTAGTCCCACTCCCCTGTTTATTTCTGCAAACGTGCAACTTATCAGAGAATTATTCAGTTCCCTTTTGAAAGCCACAATTGAATCGGCCTCCACCACACTCTCAGGCAAGTTACTAACCACTCACTGCATTTAGAAATAGGTTTTCCACGGATCACTGCTAGTTCTTTGGATCCCAGTGTTTTGCTGATATTAAACTGGGGCTTTGCTTGTTAGTTACAGGAGAAATGGAGAAAATGTGAAAGATGTAGGGGGGTGGTGTAACAGCCTTAGAATCACACAAGCTAGGTGACACTAAAGGATAGAGTTGGAAAGTGTAGCACTGGAAAAGCATAGCAGGCACCACACTTTCTGATTCTGATCTCCAGCATCTGCAGTCCTCACTTTCTCCTGACACTAAAGGATAGAATATTGAATTTTCATCTGAACCACAATGTGAATCCGTGAAAGGAAGAAGATGACACAGGAAAACAGAACAGCTATTTAGAGAACCAATGTTTAAGGAAGGAATGATCATAGAAATGCTAATCCTGTGAACATATGCAAGGGAATTTGTGACAGAGAAGTTGAAGGGAATTCTTAATTATCAGGAGCCTAGCTTGTTTTCCACCCCACTTAAGGACATAGGTTTAAGGTGAGCGGGGAGATATACAAAAAGGTCCAGAGGGGCAATTTGTTCACACCTACCAAGGGTGGTGAGTGTCTGTAACGGGCTGCCAGAGATAATAGTGGAAGCGAGTACAGTTTTGTGATTTAAGAAACATTTATAGAAGTACATGGATGGGATAGGTACAGAGGGATGTGGACCAAATGCAGGGAAATGGGACTGGTTTAATTGTGAAAACTGGACAGCATGGCTAAATTGGGCCGAAGGGCCTGTTTTCATACTGTGGACCTCTATGACTCTATGATTCCCATCCAGGAATTTGAGAAAACTATCCTCAAATACAGGTTTAGTATTCAAGATGGCCTAGACTGAAGCTTTGTAAAGACTTGATGCAGAGACATGAAAGGAGAGGCAGCATTTCTAATGAAGAAAAGGTGGCCTTTGGTAGCAGATATCAGCAAGGTCCTAGCTGTGCCTCAGTAAGTCATGCTGTTCCCTTTAAATATGAAGGTTATGAGTTTAAACCCCCTCAAGTGCATTGAGCAGTCTCTAGTTACAGTATTGTAGTGAGTACTGTGTGTCCAGATTAGAGTGGTGCTGGAAAAGCACAGCAGGTCGGGCAGCATCCGAGGAGCAGGAAAATCGACATTTCGGGCTAAAGCCTTCATTACCTAGTGAGTACTGTGTGGTCAACCTGACTGCCAAAGAAAAGGGGGCCACTGGATCTGAAATGTTAACTCTGCTTTCTCTCCACTGACCTGTTGTGTATTTCCAGAAATTTCTGTTTTTGTGACAATTGGATACAATGCTCAATGAAGACCCCTCATTTCTTTGAAGAGTAGCCACCGAGTGCTCCCGGGTGACTTGGCCAATACTCAGCATCGTGACAAGTGCAATTGCAATAAAGGAGGCTATTCAAATATTTATACTTTATACTTTCAAAATTCAACCAATCAGACTGTCCTTTATCTCACAGCTGCTCGCAGGAGCTAATTGTGCACGAGCCGACCGCCATATTGCAGCAGTACTGGATTGAGTGTAAAGTATTAAAGTGCTGAGGATGTGAGCAATTGTTTATACATGCAAGGATTAGATTAGATTAGACTTACAGTGTGGAAACAGGCCCTTCGGCCCAACAAGTCCACACCGACCCGCCGAAGCGCAACCCACCTATACCCCTACATTTACCCCTTACCTAACACTACGGGCAATTTAGCATGGCCAATTCACCTGACCCGCACATCTTTGGACTGTGGGAGGAAACCGGAGCACCCGGAGGAAACCCACGCAGACACGGGGAGAACATGCAAACTCCACACAGTCAGTCGCCTGAGGCGGGAATTGAACCCAGGTCTCTGGCGCTGTGAGGCAGCAGTGCTAACCACTGTGCCACCGTGCCGCCCAAAGACTTTCTCTCTCCATTGTTTAGGGGCCCAAGAAAGCACTAATCATCAGCATCTCCAGATGCAGACAAAGTATAAAGCCTCTCATCATGTAAATCAATATTCTTTTTCAGTAAAACAAAATCCTTTGTTGTGCCATATCGACTTTATAAAATTGAGAATCTTTAGGGAGCTGCTAACGAAGCTAATTAATACAATGGTAATTGGCCTGCCAGGACGAACCCGTCAATTGAAACTTGCAAACAGTTGCTTAAATAGTACTGTAATTGTATTTACTGGGGTACTTTGATTTGATCTTCCCTGCTGCCATGCAGTGTTTTTTTGCCCTCTGCTTCTCAACTTGCTGACTCAGAATGGAGCCTGTTACAGGCCAGATTCTGGTACCTCCTGTTGACACTTCTTCACAGCTGCTTGTTGATGATGTGCCTCAGTGAGCTGTCAATAGTAGCTTAAAAGGGAAGGATGAGGGTCGGTAGTGTCCTTACCTCTGTAAGTGCCTAATTGAGCTATCGGGAGTAGCTTAAAAGCGAAGGATGAGAATCTTGTGCAGCATTGGCTGTGTCCCTACCGCTGGGTTCAAATGCCACCTACCCTGGATGTGTGTCATCACATATCTGAACTGGTTGACTTTAAACTAACCGAGAGTGATCCCCCGCTCATCCCCACAGGCCCGCACTGTCCCAAAATAAAGAATTCAAACTGGAGCCCAGGACAATATTTCCTCTCCCTGGCTCAGGTTGTAATCTCGGAACCCTCTTTGGTTATTCACTGACAGTATACACTTGTACCATTCCAAATTTAGGGCCAGAAAAACTAGGGATGTTTTCAGTTGTAAAAGGTCTGGAGCAGTTTGGGTGGGTGGCAGATTGATTAGCGGGGGAGGGCGAAGGGAAGAGATAAAGGAAGGAAGCAGCTGAGAGAGCTGCAGGGAGATAATTTTTTTAGTATGCGCTGGGCTGTTCTGATGTGGAATGCACTGCCTAAAAGTGGAAGTAAGGTCAGTAATGACTTTCAAAAGGGGGCTAGATAAACATTTGAAAAGGAAAACCTAATACAGCGTTATGGAGAGAATGAGAGGAGGAGTCGGAATCATTGCATTTTTCTTTCAAAGAGCTAGTATTGGCAGGATGGACAAAATGGTATTCATCTGTGCTGTACACACACACACACACACACACACACACACACACACACACACACACACACACACACACACACACACACACACACACACACACACACACACACACACCTTAATTGGACAGCTGTTTCGTGCCAAACCCCTCTGATCATTAGAGTGGCCTTATTTGATATATTCTGTAGGCAAAAGTGAGGACTGCAGATGCTGGAAACCAGAGTTTAGATCAGAGTGGTGCTGGAAAAGGACAGCAGGTCAAGCAGCATCCGAGGAGCAGGAAAATCGACGTTTCGAGCAAAAGCCCTTGTTGATATATTCTGTGACGTTTTTAGGACAAGGATTATAGGTTTCTTGAGAGAATCAACCACCTTTATTCTGTGACTTGAATTCAGCCTCAGAATACACATATCAACAGTACCATGGAGACAGCTCTGAAGGAGTGTTCTGATTTAGACGAAGGTGTTAGTTGTGGTTCAGTGGGCTGCCTCAGAAGATTTAAGTTACACTCCGAATACAACAGTAGCGTTGTAAGTCATTGTCCGTGGCTGAGATTTCCATTGTCACCACTGATGGAGTGCTGCACTGTTGGACAAGGTGCTACAGTAAGGCTCCTTCTGCTGCTTTGGGGGTCATCAACGATTCAGTCTCCCAACGAAGGACAGTGAGCTGTGGCAATACATATCCCTCAGTCACTAACACGAAAAGACGATCATCCTGACATAGCTGTTTGTGGGATCTTGCTGTGCACAACCTGGATGTTAGTGTTTCCTTCATTACAAGCAAATGTATTTCAAAAAGTACTCACTTGGCTGTGATATGCTTTGGGACATCCTAAGGTTAAGAAAGGTGTTATCTAAATGCAAGTGAATTATTTCTTAACAGTAAGTTAATGTACTCTAATAATGTAAGGAGGCCCTGAAGTGTCATCTGGCAGTGAGATAGCTGATTGGCCACCTGCAGGCTTTCTGACAAAAATAAGACGTGGGACAACATCACCATCCCCCACTATCCTCCCTCCCCAAAACAACCCCACCACTTCCCCTGCCCAGTCCCACCCCTGACTCTACCAGTGAAGGAATATCACCAGAAAAGGCAGATGTTGTTTGGAGGGGATTGTGGTGGGGACGTTTGGGGTGATGGGGAGGGAGGTACAAGGGGCCTCTGTAGTGATGTAACAAGAACAGCCAGGTGGACTCAGAGAATATGAGTTCCCTGGGGCTGTTAATCTTTAAACTTAAGAAGGCGTTTAGCATGCTTGCCTTCATTTCTCAGAGCTTTGAGTAGAGGAGCTTGGACGTCATGTTGAGATTGACCAGGATGTTGGTTTTCTAAAGGGGCATGGATAAAATGAATGGCAGGTGACTTTTCCCGAGGGTGGGGGATTTCAAGACAAGGGGGCATATTTTAAAGTGAGAGGAGAAATATTTTAAAAAGACATGGGGCAATTTTTTTTTTACACATGGTTAATACCTGGAATGAACTTCCAGGAGAAGATTGCAGAGCCTTTGGCTTCGGACGTTATGTTGTCATTGTCAACAGGAGTAGTGCCAGAAGACTGGAGGATAGCAAATGTTGTTCACTGTTTAAGAAGGGGATTCGGAGCAACCGTGTAAAATTATGGGCTAGTGAACCTTACTTTGGTTGTGGGCAAGATGTTGAAAAAGGTTATAAGAGATAGGATTTATAATCATCTGGAAAGGAATAGTTTGATTAGGGATAGGCAACACGGTTTTCTGAAGGGTAGGTTGTACCTCACTAATCTTATTGAGTTCTTCGAGAAGGTGACAAAACAGGTGGATGAAGGTAAGGTGGTTGATGTGGTGCATATGGAAGAGAAAGTGAGGACTGCAGATGCTGGAGATCAGAGCTGAAAATGTGTTGCTGGAAAAGCACAGCAGGTCAGGCAGCATCCAAAGAGCAGGAGAATCGACGTTTCAGGCATGAGCCCTTCTTCAGGAAGAAGGGCTCATGCCCGAAACATTGATTCTCCTGCTCTTTGGATGCTGCCTGACCTGCTGCGCTTTTCCAGCAACACATTTTCAGTGGTGTATATGGACTTCAGTAAGGCGTTTGATAAGGTTCCACACGGTAGGCTATTGCACAAAATATGGAGTTTTGGGATTGAAAGTGATTTAGTGGTTTGGATCAGAAATTGGCTAGCTGAAAGAAAACAGCGGGCGGTGGTTGATGGGAAATGTTCATCCTGGAGCTCAGTTACCAGTGGTGTGCTGCAAGGATCTGTTTTGGGGCCATTGCTGATTGTCATTTTTATAAATGATTTGGAGGTGGGCATAGAAGGATGGGTTAGTAAATTTGCAGATGACACTAAGGTAGGCAGAGTTGTGGATAGTGCCGAAGGATGCTGTTGGTTACAGAGGGACACAGAGAAGATGCAGAGCTGGGCTGAGCAATGGCAAATGGAGTTTAATGTGGAAAAGTGTGAGGTAGTTCACTTTGGAAGAAGTAACAGGAAAGCAGAGTACTGGACTAATGGTAAAATTCTTGGCAGTGCAGATGAACAGAGAGATCTCGGTGTCCAGGTGCTTAAATCCCTGAAAGTTGCCACTCAGATTGATAGGGTTGTTAAAGCATTAGGTGTGTTGACGTTTGTTGGTAGAGGAATTGAGTTTTGGAGCCATGAGGTCATACTTCAGCTGTACAAGACACTGGTAAGGCCACACTTGAAGTATTGCGTACAGTTCTGGTCACCGCATTTTAGGAAGGATGTGGAAGCTTTGGGAAAGGGTTCAGAGGAGATTTACTAGGATGTTGCCTGGTATGAAAGGAAGGCTTTACAAGGAAAGGCTGAGGGAACTGAGGCTGTTTTTGTTGGAGAGAAGAAAGTTGAGACATGACTTGAGATGTATAAGATAATCAGGGATTAGATAGGGTGGACAGTGAGAGCCTTTCTCCTCGGATGGTGAAGGCTAATATGAGTGGACATAGTTTTAAATTGAGGGATGATAGATTTAGGATGGATACAAGGGACAGTTTCTTTACTCAGAGAGTAGAAGGGGCGTGGAATGGCTGTCTGCAACAGTATAGACACGTGGATGTTAAGGGCATTAAAATGGGCATTGGATATACATATGGATAATAATAGAATGGTGAAGGTTAGATGCTCATCAGACTAATTTCACACGTCAGCGCAATTTCGAGGGCCGAAGGGCCTGTACTGCGCTGTAACATTCTATGTTCTATGTTCTAAGTGGTGGATGCAGTGCAGTTACAATGTTCAAAAGATATTTGGATAAATTAATGAATAGGAATGTTTGGAGGGATGTAGGCCAAGCACAGGCAGTTGGGATTATTGTTATGAAGTAACTGCACAAAGGCTGGTATCCCATCACCTTTATTTATATCTGTACAGACTACACTGACTGGCCAGCCAGCTCAGAGTCAGTCCCTGTAGTGAGGAGATTCTGAAGCCCCTGTTTATATCTGTCAGCCAGGGATCCCTGAGAACAACCCCAATCAAGGATCTCAGAGTCAATAAGATACACTTCGTTCCAATCACTACAAGTCAGCATGGACTGGTTTGACTTAAGTTGTCTGTGTCCATGCTATATGACTCTGTAATTCTATAAACGGTTAAGAAGCCCCGGCTGACAGATATAAACAGGAGTGTCAGGGGTTCTATTCACTCTGAGAGCTGGCTCTGAGGGAGTTGGATCAGTGTCAAGGACTCTCCACATGTAAATAAAGGGTGCCTTGGTGACAAGATATCAGCCTCTGTGGAGTTATTTCAGTCTCCCTAGCTCTGGTCCCTGGGTCTTGTACAACTTAGTGCAGATCATGGCCACAACACCCACACCCCTTCCCCTGCCCAACCGCTGTCACCCCACGTGCAGTGGTTATCCAGTCTCTGTCTCACTTCAGCTGGAGCTGGGGTAATTCCAGCACAGGCAGCACGGGCATGTTACATGGTCCCTCAAAGACCTCTTTAGGCCTTCAGTTGTTAGTGGGACTGGAATGTAGTGTTTGGGCCTTCCCAGCCAGAATCTATTTCCTGTTGTGGCTTACGTTTCTCTCTGATGCTGATCATCTTCCCATTTCCCAGTTTCCCCTACCGCCCGGTGTTGTGAGACAGTGAATGAATGGCCTAGAGGTATTGTCACTGGATAAGTGACCCAGGTAATGCTCTAGGGACTGGGCTGAAATCCTGCCATGCGCAGGTGGAGGAATTAAGAGTCCAATGATGACCATGAAACCAATTGTTAGTTGTTGGAGTCCATCTGGTTCACAACTGTACAGGCCATCCTCACCTGGTCCACATGACACTCCAAACCCACAGCAATTGGTTGACACTTAACTGTACTCCGAGCAATAAATGCTGGCCCAGCCAGTTATGTCTGGTGGATTATTGTTTTTCAAAACAGATCTGCTTAGTGGCTGGAATGACCTAGAACTAGGGTCTTGATTTCGATATTGAAAGGATGAAGAAAGGAATTTGAAAGTGAGAACAAACCTAGAAAATAGAAATAGGCCACTCAGCCCTTTGAGTCTGCTCTGCCATTCATGGCTGATCATGCAACACAGCAACCTGTTCCCATTTCTCCCTGTAACCTGCGGCTCTAAGAACTGTGTCTAACTCCTTCTTGAAAATGTTCAATATATTACCCTCAACTCACCACTCTCTTGATGAGGAAATTTCTCCTCATCTCAGTTCAAAATGGCTGACTCTGTATCCCTTCCACTGTGACCATTGGTTCTATATTCCTCAATCATCCTTCCTGTGTTTAGTTCTGTTAGAGTGGCATAGGTTTCTATATGAGATATCCCCTCATTCTTCTAAACAAGGGATGAATGCTGAAAATCTGACTGTTTGGTTTGTGTTGTTGCAGTGGGTAACACCCTACAGTGAGAATGGACCCTGCTACTTTCTCTGCATATGAATCTCATAAGAACTGTTATTCATTTCCAAGAACCAATACCATTGCCCATAAATAGACTCACAGAGGTCGCTTCTTATCAGATAATCAGTAAAGCAGAACCTATAAAGGAGAACTTTGATGTCCCAGGGGGCTGGTGGTGTGTGATATGGTGATTCATAAACATGTGAAACAATTTAAAAAAAAATGTTTTTAGCATGTGATGTTCTGAGCCTAACGGTTATTTCTCAGGCACGAGCAACAGAGGTGGATTAACAAAAAAGATTAATCAAACATCTCTCTGCTGATATGACAACTCCTCTTCAGGAATGTTAGAAGCCCTAGGTGAAGGACAAAGGATGGAGAGAGTAGGGAGTGAGGATTATTGGTGAACTAAGAAGTGATAGTTGTGCCGTCTTCCAGTTGAGATGTTAAACCAAGGCCCCTTCTTCCCTCGCAGGTGAGGTAGGTACAAAGGATCCCATGGTTCCTTTCCAAAGAAGAATGTGGGTGGTTGGTTCCAGTGTTCCTCCCTCAATCAACACGTGAAAGCAGATTATTTGGGCATTTTCACAACTCTTGAGGGATCTGACAATGCAAAGGACAACATCTTCAGGTTTACAAACAAAACAAGAATCCAAAGGAGATCTGGAAAATCTTGGTTTCGAGCTGTGAGGCAGAGTGGGTCTGACTCAGGGACGGTTTTATTCATGGCCAATGGTACCAGCCATGAGTCTCGATTTCAACAGTGAGGAACGAAGGAAATGAAGATTGTGTGGGATGGAGAACTTGAGCTCAAGAGTAAGAAGAGCAGAGGTTCAAAAGAGTACTTGGTGAAACAGAGACCTACAGAGGGTTGAGTTTTATCATAAATTTCAATAACCATCAACTTAACATGGCCAAATGATGCATGGAAATTTTAGAGAAGAAACATTTCTCCCAGATTTCTGCTTCATGATCAGGAAGATGTTCCCACAGTTCTATCTAGTGCTAGTTTCTTTTGGATTGACCTTTGCTTGAAGAATGAACTGTCCCTCAGTGGGTGCACTCTGGCCTCTGACTCAGCAGCTCAGAGATTAAAGTCCCAGATTCTCAAATCCAAAATCCAGGCTAATCCAATCAATGGGAGAAAGTGAGGACTGCAGATGCTGGGGATCAGAGTCAAAGAGTGTGGTGCTGGAAAAGCACAGCCGGTCAGGCAGCATCCAAGGAGCAGGAGAGTCGACCTTTCGGGAATGATGAAGAGCTTAGGCTCAAAACGTGGATTCTCCTGCTCCCCAGATGCTGCCTGACTGGCTGGCCTTTTCCAGCACCACATTCTTTGACTCTGACCCAACCAATGCAGTACTGAGGGTCAATGCAGTATCAGAGATGCCATCTTTCATAAGCTATCAAACTGAGATTCTCTCTGTCCTCTCATGTAGACCTATCCAGCAGTATTACTTTGAAGAAGAGCAAGCAAGTTACCCCTGAAATCCAGGAGAGGTTGAACAGGTTGGGTCTGTTTTCCCTGGAGCATCGGAGGCTGAGGGGTGACCTTATAGAGGTTTATAAAGTTATGAAGGGCATGGATAGAATTAATAAACAAAGTCTTTTACCTGGGATGGGTGAGTCCAGAACTATAGGGCACAGGCTTTGGGTGAGAGGGGAAAAATATAAAAGAGACCTAAGAGGCAACTTTTTCATGCAGAGGGTGGTGTGTGTATGGAATGAGCTGGCAGAGGATGTGGTGGAAGCTGGTACAATTACAACATTGAAAAGGCATCTGGATGGGTATATGAATAGGAGGGGTTTAGAGGAATATGGGCCGGGTGCTGGCAAATGGAATTAAATTCGGTTGAGATATGTGGTCGGCATGGATGAGTAGGACCAATGAGTCTGTTTTCTATCTCTATATCTCTACAAATCTGTGGTAGTTGTCAATAATTGAGCTTAAGTGATTTTTTTTTAAGTGTGTTTAATTGATGTATAAATATTGGCCTGGATTTTAGGAGTAACTTACTGGCTCTTCCATGCCGACCAGATATCCCAACCCCAATCCAGTCCCACTTGCCAGCACCCAGCCCATGACCCTCCAAATGCTTCCTATTCATATACCCATCCAGATGCCTCTTAAATGTTGCAATTGTACCAGCTCCACCACTTCCTCTGGCAGCTCATTCCATAAGCGTACCACCCTCTGTGTGAAAAAGTTGCCCCTTAGGTCTCTTTTATATTTTTCCCCTCTCACCCTCAACCTATACCCTCTAGTTCTGGACTCCTCAACCCCAGGAAAAAGACTTTGTCGATTTATCCTATCCATACCCCTCATGATTTTATAAACCTCTATAAGGTCACCCCTCAAACTCCAATACTCCAGGGAAAACAACCCTAGCCTATTCAACCTCTCCCTATAGCTCAAATCTTCCAACCCTGGCAACATCCTTGTAAATCTTTTCTGAACCCTTTCAAGTTTCACAACATCTTTCCACTAGGAAGGAGACCAGAATCGCGTGCAATAATCCAAAAATGGCCTAACCAATGTCCTGTACAGCCGCAATATGACCTCCCAACACTTATAGTCAGTGTTCTGACCAATAAAGGAAAGCATATCAAATGTCTTCTTCACTATCCTATCTACCTGTGACTCTACTTTCAAGGAGCTATGAACCTGCACTCCAAGGTCTCTGTTCCGCAGCACTCCCTAGCACATTACCATTAAGTGTGTAAGTCCTGCTAAGATTTGCTTTCCCAAAATGCAGCACCTTGCATTTATCTAAATGAAACTCCATCTGCTACTCCTCAGCCCATTGGCTATCCAATCAAGATCCCGTTGGTGACCAGTGGTGGTCCACAGGGGTCAGTATCGGGGCCACTGTTGTTTGTAATATACATAAATGATCTGGAAGAGGGCACTGTTAGTATGATCAGCAAATTTGCAGATGGCACAAAGATTGGTGGAGTAGCAGAAAGTATAAGGGACTGTCAGAGAATACAGGAGGATATAGAAAGACTGGATAGGCAGAAAAGTGACAGATGGCTCTCAATCCAGACAAATGTGAGATGATGCATTCAAGCAAGACTAATTCGAGAGCGAATTATACAATGAACGGAAGAGCTGAAAAATGTGTTGCTAGAAAGGCGCAGCAGGTCAGGCAGCATCCAAAGAGCAGGAGAATCGATGTTTCGGGCATAAGCCCTTCTTCAGGAATGAGGAAGGTGTGCCAAGCAGGCTAAGATAAAAGATAGGGAGGAGGGACTTGGGGGAGGGGCATTGGGAATGCGATAGGTGGAAGGACGTTAAGATGAGGGTGATAGGCCGGAGTGGGGTGGGGGCTGAGAGGTCGGGAAGAAGATTGCAGGTCAAGAAGGCGGTGCTGAGTCCGAGGGTTGGGACTGAGATAAGGTGGGGGGAGGGGAAATGAGAAAGCTGGAGAAATCTGCATTCATCCCTTGTGGTTGGAGGATTTCTAGGCAGAAGATGAGGCGCTCTTCCTCCAGCCGTCGTGTTGCCATGGTCTGGCGATGGAGGAGGTCAAGGACCTGCATGTCCTTGGTGGAGTGGGAGGGCGAGTTAAAGTGTTGAGCCACAGGGGGTGGGGGGGTTGGGTTGGTTGGTCTGGGTGTCCCAGAGGTGTTCTCTGAAATGTTCCACAAGTAGGTGGCCTGTCTCACCAATATAGAGGAGGCCACATCGAGTGCAGTGGATGCAGTAAATGATGTGTGTGGAGGTGCAGGTGAATTTGTGATGGATATGGAAGGATCCCTTGGGGCCTTGGAGGGAGGTGAGGGGGGAAGTGTGGTCGCAGGTTTTGCATTTCTTGAGGTTGCAGGGAAAGGAGCCGGGAGTGGAGGTTGGGTTGGTGGGGCGTGTGGACCTGACGAGGAAGTCGCGGACGGAGTAGTCTTTCTGGAACGCTGAGAGAGGAGGGGAGGGAAATATATCCTTGGGTGGCGGGTCTGTTTGGAGGTGGCGGAAATGACGAAGGATAATCCGATGTATCTGGAGGTTGGTGGGGTGGTAGGTGAGGGCCATTGAGGTTCTGATGGCGATTGGAGGGGTGTGGTTCAAAGGCGGAGGAGCGGGAAGTGGAGGAGATGGAGTGGAGAGCATCGTCACCATGTCTGAGGGGAAATTGCGGTCTTTGAAGAAGGAGGCCATCTGGGTTGTTCGGTATTGGGATTGGTCCTCCCGGGAGCAGATGCGGCGGAGGAAAAGGAATTGGGAATATGGGATGGCGTTTTTACAGGGGGCAGGGTGGGAGGAGGTGTAATCTAGGTAGCCTGTGGGAGTCGGTCGGTTTATAGTAAATGTCCGTGTTGAGTTGGTCGCCCGAGATAGAAATGGAGAGGTCTAGGAAAGGGAGAGAGGAGTCTGAGACAATCCAGGTAAATTTAAGGCCGGGGTGGAAGGTTTTAGTAAAGTGGATGAACTGTTCAACCTCCTCGTGGGAGCATGAGGTAGCGCCGATACAGTCATCGATGTAGTGGAGGAAAAGGTGGGGATGGTGACAGTGTAGCTGCGGAAGATGGACTGTTCCACATATCCTATGAAGAGGCAGGCATAGCTGGGGCCCATGCGGGTGCCCATGGCTACTCCTTTGGTTTGGAGGAAGTGGGAGGATTGGAAAGAGAAGTTGTTTAGAGTGAGGACCAGTTCAGTCAGTCGAAGGAAGGTGTCAGTGGATGGGTACTGGTTAGCTCAGCGGGAAAGGAAGAAGCAGAGGGCTTTGAGGCCTTCATGATGGCGAATGGAGGTGTACAGGGACTGGATGTCCATGGTGAAGATAAGGTGTTGGGGGCCGGGGAAGCGAAAATCATGGAGGAGGTGGAGGGCATGGGTGGTGTCCCGAACGTAGGTGGGGAGTTCTTGGACTAAGGAGGACAGGACCGTGTTGAGGTATGCAGAACTGAGTTCAGTGGGGCAGGAGCAGGCTGAGACAATGGGTCGGCCGGGGCAGTCAGGTTTGTGGACTTTGGGCAGGAGGTAGAAACAGGCGGTGCGGGGTTGTGGGACTATGAGGTTGGAGGCAGTAGATGGGAGATCCCCTGAGGTGATGAGGTTATGGATGGTCTGGGAGGTGATGGTTTGGTGGTGGGAGTTGGGGTCATGGTCAAGGGGGCAGTAGGAGGAGGTGTTCGCGAGCTGGCGTTTAGCCTCAGCAATGTAAAGATCAGTGCGCCAAACTACCACCGCGCCTTCCTTTCTGCCGGTTTGATAGTGAGGACTCAGTGATGAATGCAGATTTCTCCATCTTCCTCATTTCCCCTCCCCCACCTTATCTCAGTCCCAACCCTCGGACTCAGCACCCGTCCACCTGATCCTTTGCCCTCAGAGGGAACCCACAGAAACATGGGATTGCAGAGTGGACTGTTGGGATGACCGCTCTGTAGCTGTGTCTCTGCCTCATTCTTTGAGTGCACCCACTCTGTTCAGCTCATGGAATAACAGAATCAGGAGGGTGTTGTATCAGAGCATGCAATGAAGGAACATTTTTAAAATAAAAGCTTGAGATTTTTTCCATTTCCCGTTCGTGCTTCCCTTTCTTCACTTATCCACCTTTTCCCACTCTCCTGCTTATGATTCATCCTGGGGCTTCCATGTTCACTGCAGGCCCCCCCCCCCCCCACCTCGTGCTGCACTTGGTCATTTTTCATGTGTAAGCCGATACATTAAGGGCAAGTGGGCTATTTGGCATTAGGGGGCAGCATAACCCAACTAGGCTCTGCCCTCACATTACAGGATACATTCATCATTCAGCGAGGATAGGAGGCCAATATATACAGATCAGGAGTGAGAACTCATCCTGCTTTCCCCCTTTCTAACTGTAGAAACTGTTGAGATCAGATGGAACCTGCAGTCCTCCCATCCTATGTTGTTTTCAGTCCCACAGATGACAAATCATTTTAACCACACTATTCTAACATAGGGTTGTCTATTCAGATAAACACATGCCAGACCTTAAGGCATTGACACTATATGCACGAGGGTCTTGCATTAGGGACCTCAGCCCTCTCTATTTCCAACCTTACAGCAGAGTCACTCTCACATGACTGCTGGAGTCATAGTTACATCACAACATACACCAGAGGCTGAACTACACACTCATTAAGCCCTATCTCTATGTAAACAATTTTAAAACATTCCTTTGACAATTGATGTGAAACCCCATCTTCAGTAAGGTTCTTTATCCAAAGTTAGAACAAAGTGAAAACTTGCAACCCATCTTGATGTCTCTTGAGGGTAGTCTGTTATTCTGAAAGGCGACAATATAAGAAGGTAACGTCACTGTTTGTATGAAATATCCCATTCAAAACAGGAAATGGCTGAGTGTATGTCTAATTCGCCAGTCCTGATAAAGGAGGTTCTGTCCTGTGTGCCAGTGATGAGTCACGGTTTAATGCTGAAACGACCTACTGTTCTGATAATGTTGGGTTCTAGGAATTCTGTCAATGCTCAATAACTCTCTGCAGACAAGGAGCCTCTGCAGGGTGAGTGATCCTGTTCACAACAAACCCATCCACCCCAATCTTCTTCTGAGAAAGAACTTCTCTTGCATAAAGCTCACCAATGTCCCAACGTGCACTACAGCCAATGAGGTACTTTGTGAAGTGTTGTCACTTGGTGGAAAGCAAGAAGCACTTTAAACAGCAAGCTCCCACACAGAGCAATGAGATAATGACCAGGCCATCTGAGGTTGGTTGAGGGACAAACTTTGGCTGCAGGATGCTGGCAAGAACAAACTCGCTCGCTCTCCGTCAAATAATGGTCGTGGGATTGGACACAATCCCTTGAGTTTTGTTTAATTGTCACATCCAAAAGGCAGCACCTTTGACACTGCAGCATTCCCTTTTGCATTTTAAGGTCCTGAAGCGGTGATTGAACCCACAACCATCCAACCTTCGAGATAGGAGTACTACTACTGAGTCATGACTGACATCTGAGCTGGTCAGCTTTGCTCAAATTAATTATTTTCTTCCCTTCTGACTGAAAGAGTGACATTGCTGATATTTCCCTCTACCTACATTTTCCTCCATTTGTTCCCTGAAGCAGATATCCCATGTTGTGGGACATTCTCATTGCAATACATGAGCACTGGCCTGCTATTTTACTGTAGGAGGCGTTCCCATGAGTATAATTTTATCCTGACTGGATTTGAGGAAAGATGGGTGCCTTGTCTAATGTGATTCACTGAAGAACAAATTCCATTCAGAAACCAGGACTTGTCCTTGATCTAATGGACTGGCCCAAGACAGTTTTGGGTTGACACTGTCAATACTGATCATTTGAGATGAAAAAGAGCAAATAAAAAAATGAACTAGGCAATTTTTTCTCTGCAGATTTCAGTGCGTGGGCTGTGTATCTAGCCACTGAACCATTGGAACTTGGAGCTGAGTGTTAATGAAAACAGCATGTGTAGCTATTAAAAGATACAAGCTCAGGGGTTCAGTACATGTGACAAAAAGAAATTAGCATTCATATAGCCCCATTTCATGCCTTCAGGGTGTTCCAAACAGCTTTACAGTCAAGGAAATGTTATCATCAAATCCCTACAATGGGGAAGCAGGCCATTCACCCCATTGGGCCCATACCAACCCAGACCCACCCAATTCCTATTACCCTCCATTTCCCATGGCTAACTCACCTAGTCTGCACATCTTTGGACTGTGGGAGGTAACCAAAGCACCTGATGGAAACCCACATAGTCATAGGGAGAGTGTGCAAACTCTACATTGGCAGTCACCTGAGATTGGAATTGAACCTGGTTCCTTGGTACTGTGAGGCAGCAGTGCTAACCACAGAGCCACCATGCCACCCAAACCAAAGCCAATCTCATATGGGAATCAATTTACTCACAGCCAGATCCCACAAATACCCAGAAGGCTCAGTTCAAGTCCCATCTTTTCCAGAGATGTGTAATGACATCTCTGGTCAGGTTGATTGGAAAGTATCCAACAGCTCAATTTGGGCTCATGTCTGGTGCAGTGGCAGTGTCTGTACCTCTAGGCCAGGAGGACCCAGGTTGAAGTCCCACCTGCTCCAGAAGTGTGCATAATGGGCTGATTAAAAACATCTAGCCAGAACAGCAGAGAGAGCTCTCTAAATCCACTTTGGAAATAATGCTGTGGAATATTTCATGTTCACTTGAGAGGGCAGGCAAGGGCTTTAATTCAGCATTTCATCCTTTGATAGTGTAAAACACTCTCAGTGCTGCATTGGATGCTGGTACAAGACTAGCGTCTGTGTGAACAATTGTAAGGTGCAATAACTCAGGGGAGTCAATGAATGTGAGAGTTAAAGGACATCGGGTGTAACTTTGAATTAAAATTTCAGCGGGGAAATTGACAAGGTGGGTTGGACCGGGCATTTTACATCCTGCTTGCTTTAACTCACTGTTGCAAGTTTAAGTGCAATTGGCCTCGTGGTGATTTTACAAGGGCTAAGCGGCAGACTAGGTGCCTGCTGTACGGGTTGATGTCAAGTGTGAGATGACCAGAGTGAGAAAGAAAATTGAAGAAAAGGCAACAACTGGAAAGGAACCTGGGTCAGACACCCGGTGCACACAGCACAAACACTTTTTACATTTTCAAAACAAAGCAAAAATACAATGAGGAAGGTCAGAGGTTCCTAAGCTCATGGGGTACCAGTAAAAGATCTAAAAACAGCTCAACACTTCCGTCGTTGTGCAGAATATTGCAGTGTGTCACCATGTCGGGGGAGGGGACGGTGGGGGTGTGGCGGGAGATGAGTTGACACTTCCTTCTCTCTGGAAATGAATGAAGGATTTTTGAGAGAGATTGCAACATTTCAAATCTCCCTGCCTCTCCCTTTCTTAATTCAAACTGGGTACAGCATCTTTTCCTTGCCTTGCTTTTTTTTTGCACTTTGCCTACTTCAACCAAAGCTTAAAGATGCACAATATTCCTGTTTTGCCTCCTGTTTTAGCACAGACATAAAGTCAGGCAGCTTTGCCCTGGTTGTCAGTGGGCACTAATCAAGGGGGCTAACATGTTGCTGGATGGCACTGTGCCATGCCAATCTCACACCAGAACCATGTACCAAAGCCTTCACAGCTAACGCACTGCCCATGTCTCAGAGTCGAAGGACAGTAGTCCTCAGCCAACTCCAGGGAGTCAGCTTTGACAAAAAGGGTCAGTTAGACTCGAAACGTCAGCTCTTTTCTCTCCTTACAGATGCTGCCAGACCTGCTGAGATTTTCCAGCATTTTCTCTTTTGGTTCCAGGGAGTCAGCATTCATTCAGGACATCCTGACACAGTCAGTTAAATGTAGAGTCCAGGAGCTTCGAAAGGGTCAGTCAGCAGCTTGGGTGTCCAGGGGTCAGGGGTTCAGGGGAAATAGGTTACAGTCAGCCTACCCACCTCCAGTGCGACTAGTCTGGCAAGTCACGGTTACTCACCTGGAGAGCTCCACAGGGATCTGTCAGAAACATGTTCAGTCATCAGGTGGGCTGCCCAAGTCAATCAAGGGGTTATGGGTCAGCTCAATGAAAGTCAATGGGGAGGGGAGGTTATCAGAACCACTGTTGTGGTAGGGAACTTGGGAGGCCAGTCCTGAGAAAAGAGGCAACATGCTGACGGGAGAAATAGTCATTTAAGGAGGTGGTAACATACTGGTATTTTCACTGTACTAGGAGTATAGACACCCAGTAATGTTCTGGGGACCAGAGTTTGAATCCCATCATGGCAGATGGTGGAATTTGCATATAAGAATAAGCTAGAATCGAAAGTCTATGGTGATCATGATACCACTGTCAACTGTTGTAAAAACCCATTTAGTTCAACAATACCTTTCAGGGAAGGAAGCTGCCATCCTTCCCTGGTCTGGCCTCCACGTGACTCCAGACCCACAGCAATGTGGTTGACTCTCAAATGGGCCAACAAGCTACTCAGTGACATCTGCTAAAAATTCTCAGAAAGGAATGAAACCAGACAGACCTACTGGCATCCATGAAGGCATCGGAAATTACCATGGCAAACTCAGCCTGGTCTATCCAGCAAAGTCCTCCTTCCCATCAGCTGGGGCTTGGTATCAAACTTTGGAGAGCTGCCTCATGGACTAGTCAAGCAACAGTCTGACATCATTATACTGACAGAATCATACCGTACAATGTCCCAGATGTCACCGTCACCATCCCTGGATATGTCCTGTCCGAGCAGAGGCAGCGATACAGCGATGTACAGTCAGAAAGGAGTTGCCTTGGGAGTCCTCAACTTTGGCTCTGGACCCCATGAAGTCTCATGGCTTCGGGTTAAACATGGGCAAGGGAACCTCCGCTGATTACTATGTACTGTCCTCCCTCAACTGATAAATCAGTACTCCTCCATGTTGATCAACATTTGGAGGAAGCACTGAGGATGGCAAGGGCACAAAATGTACTCTGGGTGGGGAATTGCAATGTTCGCCACCAAGAGTTGCTCGACAGCAGCATTAATGATTAAGCTGGTCAGGTCCTAAAGGACTGGGTTTGTGGTAGGTGGTAAAGGAACTAACAAGAGGAAAAACATAATTGATCTCATCCCCAACAATTTTCCTGTCACAGATGCTCTTGATAATGACTATATTAGTAAGAGTGATTACCACACAGTCCTTGTGGAGAGAAAACTCCCACCTTCACATTGAGGATACCCTGCATCATGCTGTGTGGCACTATCACTGTGCTAAATGGGACAGATTTCGAACAGATCTAGCAACTTGCTACTGGGCATCCATGATATGTTGTGGGCCAGCAGCAGCAGCAGAATTATACTCCAGCACAATCTGTAACCTCACAACCATTGCCATCAAGCCAAGGAATCAACCTTAGTTCAATGGAGAGTGCAGGAGGGCATGCCAGGAGCAGCACTGAACATATTTAAAAATGAGGCGTCAACCTGGTGAAGCTACCAAACAGGACTACTTGTGTGGCAAGCAGCATAAGCAGCAAGTGATAGACAGAACTAATAGAACCCAGCGGACCAGATCTAAGCTCTACAGTTCTACCATGTCCAGTTGTGAATGGTGGTGAACAATTAAACAACTCACTGGAGCAGGAGACTGCACGAGTACTCACATCCTCCATGATGGAAGAGCCCAGCACATTGATGCAAAATACAAGGCTGAAGCATTTCAAACAATCTTCAGCCAGAAGTGCTATGTGGAAAATCTATCTCAATCCCCTTCACAAGTCCCCAACATTACAGATGCCAGTATTCAGCAAATTTAATTCACTCCTCATGATATCAAGAAATGGTCGGAGGCTCTGGATACAGCAAAGTCTATGGGTCCCGCCAACGTTCTGGAAATAATAGTGAAGATGTGTGCCTTAAAACTTGCTGCCCTGCCAACTGAGCTGTTCCACTACAGTTACAACACGGGCATCTACCAGAAAATTGCCCTGATACAGTCCTGTACGGAACAGCAGGACAAATCCAAACCAGCCAATTACCGCCCATCAGTCCACACTTGATCATCAGTAAAATGATGGAAGATGTCATTAGTAGTGCTGTCAAGCAGCACCTGTGCTCTGATCTGTTTCTGCACCTTTCCTGACTCAGCATCAATGGGCTATTTGACTGCATCATGCTATCATTTGGTCTTCACATACTGGCACTCTATGGAAAGAGTTTGTAACTGGGATTGGGAACCCTTTCTGCATTTTTTTTTGAAATCCCATAATTCCCAGACATCAAGTAGAGTTGATAAGTTGAAAGACGTAATTCTACTCTGAGATGTTATGATCAGAATTGAACTAGAAAATACTAGCTGCTAAAGATTGGAGAAAATAATATGTAATGTCTTGAGTAGGGATCTTTCATTTCTACGGCAAGTCCTTTCAGAGCTGCTTCCCTCACTCTTCCGCTAGTGTTCAAACTCTTCTTTGCTAACTTCACTCTTCATTCATCTAGCTCTGGTGACTGTCCCTCACCTACAGCTCTCTCCGTCCCATTACCATCTGTTAACCCTTCATCCAACTCCACCATTGCCACCAACAACAGATTTCCTGATGTTATAGTTACAATGGCCACAATTCCTCTTCACTCTCTCTACCATACTCACCTACCATCAAGAGACAACACAGAACCTGACCCTTTGACCTTTCATTTGACCACACCATTTCACACTCATTGTCCATCCAACAATCATCTCCCACCTTTTCCAAAAGGTCTTTCCCTGAAATCCTGTTCACCAACAATTGACCATTTCTTTCCTATCTGTCACTTCCCCTCAACTCTTCTAAATAGCAATGGTTATTTTTCTTCTTGGGATGTATTGTGATATGTTACAATCGGTTCGGGGAATGTAAACTAGTGTCAAAACCGAAAATTGGTTCGAGAATCTCTTCCTCAATTTCTTTCAGTTGCTCAAAGAAGTTTCATGCAATTTTGTGACTTCCCTGACTCTGCTAGCTCTAGTCTTTAGTCCTAATCTAAATCCAGAGCAAGACTAAGACAAGCTAATGTAACACAGAGCAAACAATAAACCTGTTCTCCAGTGACTCAGTTCCAATACAAATTGTGTCATGTCTTACTGAGATAGTGCACTAGAAACCAATTCCTAGAGTCTCCACGAAAAGATGTTGTGAAACTTGAAAGGGTTCAGGAAAGATTTACAAGGATGTTGCCAGGGTTGGAGGGTTTGAGCTACAGGGAGAGGGTGAACAGGCTGGGGCTGTTTTCTCTGGAGCGTTGGAGGCTGACCTTATAAAGATTTATAAAATCATGAAGGGGCATGGATAGGATAAAGAGACAAAGTCTCTTCCCTGGGGTTGGGAAGTCCAGAACTAGAGGGCATAGGTTGAGGGTGAGAGGGGAAAGATATAAAAGAGAATTAAGGGGCAACCTTTTCACTCAGAGGGTGGTGCATGTGTGGAACAAGCTGCCAGAGGAAGTGGTGGAGGCTAGTACAACTGCAACATTTAAAAGGCATCTGGATGGATATATGAATAGGAAGCGTTTGGAGGGATATGAGCCAGGTGATGGCAAGTGGGACCAGATTGGGTTGGGATATCCGGTCGGCATTGAGGAGTTGGACTGAAGGGTCTGTTTCCACACTGTACACCTCCAAGACTCTATGACTCTGTGACTGATCAAGAATCTATCTACCCTCAGCTTTAAATATACACAAGAACTCTGTCTGCATTGCTCCCTGCAGCAAGGCATTTCAAAGACTGACAGCACTCAGAGGGCAGTCTCATCTCAGCCTTAAATTGGTGCCCCCTTATTCTGAAGCTATCCTAGACATTTCCACATGGGAAAATATCTACATCGATTTTTCCCATATTTCCATTATGCATGTCTTATGGAATATTTTATCATCACTTAAATCCTGAATTCATTAATTTACAATCTGGACACGACATTTGAAATCATATTATCTTTGTTAGCAACGTGAACCATCTTTACATTGAATGATTCAACCAATAGACTTCAATTAAACAATCCTGCCTTTTGAGGTTTAAGCTTTTCACTGAAGACAAAAGGGAGCATGATCAATATAGACTGATGTTTCATTGTAAGCCTGACAGACACTAACTTCAAAGCATTCAAGAACCAACAGTAATCCCAAAGTTCCCTTTTCTACAATCAGTATTGGTTTAGTTTCTTGGAAATAGACCCCAATGGCTTTTATGCTCCTGATTCATCATCCTGCAATAAGACTCTACCTACCTCCATGTCACTGGAGTTAATTGTCATTTTAAAAGGTTTGGCAAAGTCAAGTACAGCCAACACTGATTCATTTAATAAGATTACCTTTAGCTTATCAATGGCTTCCACGCATTCTGCTGAGTATACCAATTTTGTCTATTTCCATTACAAATTTATTAAATGTACTGCTATTGTGCTAAAGTTAAGCACAAATTTCATATAAAACCTATATATTCCTAAAAAAAACTTTACAATTTCATATTTAGTTTTAGGAATGGTAATTCCATCATTGTTGTTTTTGACAATAATCGCTCTTGTCCTGTGATATGTCTGAGATAAGTTACTCTTGCTTTCAAGAATTCACTTTTGGCCAGATTTATCACTAAGCTGGCTAACTGTAATTGCTTAGCTTCTGTCATTGCTTCACTTAGTTTTCCCATGTGTTACCTCATGTTACAACACTTTAAATAAAATACACAGTTAGGTTCTTCAGCTATGATTTGATTCATAACTCTTTGGATTCTAACTGGGGCATTTCTAAATCCAAATTGCATGAGCCCAACATTAACATCACCCATCTGATGCAACAAAGGTGGATATCTACTTAGTCCTCTATATTAACATCATTTACCAGTAATCCTCTAATAGGTGCATTTTAGAAAATAGTGATCCTGCCAATCCTATTAATATTATCTCCTGACTGAGAAATTACATGGAGGAATATGTTTTTGTAACAGCATTTATTTTCCTGTAGTCAGTGCAAAATCTCATTGATCCATCTGGCTTAGGAACCAACACCACCAGTGAACTCCAGCTGTTTTGGCTAGGCTTAACCAAGTGATTGTCTGACATGATTGAACCTATATTTCCACTGGGGTTTATTTCTCTGGGCTCAACTGATAAGGTTGTTGCTATATCAATACTTATCACGTCATGTCTAGCTAACATGGTACATCTTTAAAGAATTCCCTATACTTCCTAAATAACGTTATTAGATCTCCCTATTGTCATTCCTCTACATTTCTGCCTTAGTTAGTTGTTTTAAAGTTAGTTTGCTTTGTGTACTGTACTCCTCTCCTTCTACATCATCCTTAATGTCTATGTCATCTTCCACCACTCTCACCACTTCCTCTTTATCCTCTTCCCTCCAATGGTATCACTTCAATGTAACAACTCTGATTCAATATCCTGTGATCAGGAGTATCTATCAGCTTATCCTCCTAACCACCTTCTCTAGACCACTGAATTTCACTTTCAGAAGTTCAACCTGCAAAGGCAATGTTACCTATACTGTAGTTAGGGTATGAAATGTTGTAGTTGTGATATGTCTTTTCTGCCTATTTTTTAATTTTACATTTGAAGTTTTTAAATGTTCTTGTACTACTTGACATGTTTCCTGTATGTCTCTTGAGAAACATCAACACATAATCCAACACTGAGGATTCATCTTTCTGCTTTAAGAACATTTCTTTAATCAATTTTAATGGACATCTTATCTCTTGGCCATAAATTAATTCAAATGGCTAAACTCTGTAGATTAATTTGGAGAATCTCTGGTAGCACAAGCCCCAATCCTTGATCTTATTCCAATCTCTATTTTGTACCAACAAGCTTTAAGAGACAAAGCAATCAGTGTTTGCAAATGAAATGCAGTTGAGATCAACTGTTTGAACAGAAACCTCTGAAAAATTATAGATATAAAGTTAGGACCTTGATCAGATTGTATTTCAACTGGTAGTACATAGCGAGTAAAAACTTAATTTTTCTTGTATTGCCTAAGCTGTAATTTTCCCTTAAGGAATATACTTTAAAATCAGGTTAATTAGGCATGTCCATAACTGTAAAGCCAAATAGATATCCTGTTTTCATTTTGGGTAATAGTTCTAGTAATCTACTTACACTCAACTAAATAGTTCATCAAAAGCTGATACAAGTATTCTTATGAAATCTGGGTCAGGTGAAATGACTGTTTATGGATGTCTGAATTTTCCATATTCCAACATGTCTTGCAATAGGAATTCCATGTGCTACTTGCAATATCTCCTTATGATATCTGGATGGTACCACTACATGATGACCAACCATCCATTCTTAGACTAGATTACCTACAGTGTGGAAACAGGCCCGTCAACCCAACCTGTCCACACCGATCATCCGAACAGTAACCCACCCAGACCCATTTCCCTCTGACTAATTGACCTAACACTATGCCAATTCACCTAACCTGCACATCTTTGGACTGTGGGAGGAAACTGGAGCACCCGGAGGAAACCCACGCAGACACAGGGAGAATGTGCAAACTCCACACAGACAGTCACCCGAGGCTGAAATCTGTGAGGCAACAGTGCTAACCACTTAGCCACTGTGCTGCCCTTTCATCGACAGGTCTCTGAAGGTATGATTATTTCCATATCAAAATTCATTTATCAATGCAATAGCACTCCAGAATTCCTTTAATCTCAGCTTCAGTTTGAGCTGCCTGTGCTAACTTACTTAACTCTGAATCAGCTTTCTGAGCCTCCATGAGTGGAGACATGCCAAATATTCCCATTGAATTGTCCTCAGTATTAAGGAAAGCTTTGGCTATGCTAACATCAGCTTGAAATATGGCTTTGAGCTCTAGTGATGGACCTGTTTTAGTTATTGCTCTGGTCACCAATCATGATGGAAAAATACCTGGAACATATCTTGTAACTTTTCCATGTCTTTAACATCCTTCAGGCTTTCTGTGATTAAGGGCCAAACTATAACCTTCAATCCAGTCAAATCATTACCAAGGAGTAAGTCTACTTCATACATGGGCAATTCCTTAACTACCTGTACCACCACAGGTTCCAATAACAAATTACATTCTAATTGTAACTTGTACAATGGAAATGGAATATATTCTCCGCCTATTCCAGTTACTGACACCTTTGTTTTCATTGAACTCTCTGGTGGGAAAACTATGTTGTTCACCAGCAAAAGAGTTTGAGTAGCTCCTATTTCCCTTAACATAGTCATAGGTTTAGATGCATCTTTGCAGAAAAAAAGGGGTTATCATTTGACAAAACTCTTTCAGTCTCTCATCTACCCTCATCACCACTCCTGTTCTCACAGCAGGTTTTACCCATGCTTTGCTGGTTGAAATTGAAGCTACAATTTAATCCTTGTTCATTTCCTTTTGGGCTCATTCTTATGAATTCCAATATGTCCCATTGAGTTCCATTCAATTTCTGAATGAATGTGTCCCACTTTATTACAATGGAAGCACTCACACTTCTAATTTTCTCCCCAGTGCATTCCTTGCTGATCTGAAGAGGAGACCAAAAGGCATTGTCAGCTATCCACATCTTGGCTGCTTGCCCTCCTTCCACTCTCCCATTTCTCTATCACTGTCAAATTTATGAGCATGACAGGAGAAAGGTTTAATTTTATGGATCAGCTCATAAGTGTCAGCCAATGCAGCTGCAATACTTTGGTCCTCGACATGGATTCTTATTACACAAGGTAGTGAGTTTTTAAATTCTTCCAAGAGAATAATCTCTCTGAGAACTTCATACATGGTTTCAACTCTTAATGCTCATAGCTACTGTCGAAATTACTTTGCTTAACTCTTTCAAATTTAGTGTAGATTTTCCAGGCTTTTCTTTAAATTAGATTAGATTCCCTACAGCATGGAAACAGGCCCTTCGGCCCAACCAGTCCACACTGACCCTCCAAAGGATAACGTACCCAGACCCATTTCCCTCTAATGCACCTAACACTGTGGGAAATTTAGCATGGCCAATTCACCTGACCTGCACATCTTTGGACTGTGGGAGGAAACTGGAAACCCACACAGACACGGGGAGAATGTGCAAACTCCTCACAGACAGTCACCTGAGGCCAGAATTGAACCTGGGAAATTACTGCTGTGAAGCAGCAGTGCTAACCACTGAGCCACCGTGCCACCCCAAATTCTAAGCCTCTTTTCTGTATGCCTCAGGGACTAACTCATATAGTCCCAATATAGATTTTTTTTTAACACGAGAGAAATTCCTTATAAAGTTCCTCTGACAGTGAAGCATACATTTCCTACACTTTGCCTGTCAACTTGCTCAGCATGGACAGTTTTCAGTCTTCCAGTTTCTTGTTTTCCTTTGGCCAATTAATTTGTTTCACTAGTTTCCGAAATGACATGAAGAATGTTTTCCCATTCTTTCCCCAAAATTTAGTAGTGACTGTACAAATGTAAACATTTCCTTACTGGACTTGAGATTATTATTGCAGTTTTCACCATCAGTGCCCACATCAACATCTAGTGGCTCACCTTTTTAAAAACTGTATTACTCTGAGCTTGAATTATTTTGCTTTTTCCCTTTCACTTGCATCTCTAATTCCAGATTACTAATTTTTTTAATATCTTGTGCCTATTTCTTAAAGCCCGATCTTTTCAGTTTCATTCCCATTCTCTGGTTTTTAATATTCCACCATCTCAACTTTTAAGTTTATTTTCCATTTATGCTGCTTTACCTTTAGCTCAATGTTAACTGATTCTAACATCTCATTATTTGGAGTATGTTACCTCTCCTGCATTTCAATTGAAAACAAATGCTGTGCAAGTTAGAGAGGGTTCAGAAAAATTTACCAGGATGGGTATGGAAGATTTGAATAATAAAGCAAGGCTGGATAAGCTGAATCTTTTCAACTGGAGCAAAGGAAGTTGAGACGTGACCTTATAGACGTTTATAAAATCATGAAGAGTATATATACAGACAATGGTAGATGTCTTTTCCCTAGGATGAGGGATTTCAAGACTAGGGAGCACATGCTTAATGTAAGAGGAGAGAGCTTTAAGAAACGATTGGGGGCAAATCTCTTACACAGACGGTAACTTGTGTGTGGAATGAACTCCCTGAGAAAGTGATGGATGCAGGCACAGTTAAATAATTTAAAAAGCACTTAGATAAGTACATGAATATGAAAGTTTGGAAGAATATGGACCAGGAGCAGGCAGGTAGGTCTATTTTAATTTGGAGTTATGTTTGGATGGAAGGGTCTTTGCATGCTGTATGACTGTATACTCTAAGTACTTTAACTAGAACTGTCTTCCTAGCCCTAGCAGGCAATTCCTATTCCACTTTACTTCCCAATCCAATGAACTTGATTTTTGTAGACTAATAGATTTCTTCTACTTGCAGAAATGCATTGGCAGTTTCTAATGCTGTCTTATTTATGGCTAATAGAAGTCTGTTATTTATTTTTATCTTCATCACTTACCAACTCCACATCCAATCATACGTTGTCTTCTTTCCTGAAATCCAGCCACAAGTTCTCAAATTTTGTTACAGCTCTCTAGGAATGTGCACTGGAAATTGAGCCCCTCTATTCCCAGAGTCATCATAAGGATGAAAAGATTTAGTCAAACTATCCAAAGACCTTAACTGGCTTGACTGATAAACTCAGGCCAAAAGAAAACACTCACCAGATTTCTGGAGTTAAAAAGGAAATAATTGCTTGTTTTGAACAAGTTGTCTTTAACTAGTTTCAATTGGGAAATATGAAATACTAATTTACAACTCTGCAACTTTAACTGTGTGGCTTCTTAAATATCCTCCTTGGGAAGTGATCAGACACACAAATACTACCAGTTTTCAGGCAAGGAAAATATTCTCCCAGATTCTACAACGTAAAGCCAATTAAAAATGTAACATGATTCAATGAAATTACCTCAAATTCCTTTAAATCAGAGGGATTTTAGGCCAATCTCACCCTAGAACCAATCCACTGAACCTCCGTTACATTCCCTCTTAGGTAAGTATCTTCTTCCTTAGGGGAGGAAACAAAACTGTATGCAAAGCTGTTATTAATCTCATCCCCAGCTGAACCTTACAGCTTATTCTGAAATTCAATTGTGAACATGGTTACCTACGTACCTTAGATCTGTAAACTTTAATACTGATTTCTTAATAAGGATCTCTTGAACAGTAACAGTCAAAACAGGTTGTGAAACTATGTTACTGCTCTTGAGCATGACATGCTGTTAGCTCAATGAATTTTAATTGAACTGTATTCCTATACATCCAGTCACGGCCAATCTACACTAGTAAATCCTATTGTCTGGTCAGTCAGTATTTCCTATGTCAAATTTCTCCCCATCCTATCCATGTGGCCTCTGGTGCTTCTTCAGGATGGCTTGCATTTTCTTGGCTTTGCTTCAGAGATCATGCTGTTTTGCTTGGTCTCCATGTCATGCATTTTTTTACATGGGATAGTTGTTGCCATATTCTCCTCAACTTCATGTGCTTCCCATCTTCAAATTTAAAATTCATCGGACTGTCACCTACTTTATACTGCCCAGAACTGTGGACATGTTCACTTCCCTCAGACACCCCGTTCTCCTGTAACCCACAACATTGACAAACATTAAATCTGGTGTCACCTAACTGGTACTTTTTCATCTCTTAAACTCTTCTCAACTCTACGCTGTAAACCCAACTTAATATTTATGTACTTCACCTGTCTAGTGCAAGGTGATGGAACTAATAGGATTTTTCTCATGGACTCAATGGGCCAAATGGTCTCCTTCTGTGCCTTAATGGCTCCTGCTGGGTTTAACCTTGTAAATTGAAAGGGATGTATAGGGAAGGTGGTCGTGTGGAGGTAATTCAGAAGCCCAGGCTGATGTTCTGGAGACAGGGTTTTGAATAGCAATATGGCATTTGGTAAAATCTGAATTCAACTTTTAAAAATCTGGAATTTAGACAAAGAACCATACCAATTGATGTAAAAACACACCTGGTTCGCTAATCTCCTTTAGGGAAGGAATTCTGAGTGGGGTCAGGTTAATGAGTGACGATCTGTGCAAATGTTGCTTGCATCTACATGTGACTTCAAACCCACAACAAAGTATTTGTTGACTCTTAACTGTCCTCGGGGCAATTAGGGATGGGCTTATTATTAAAAAAGTGCTTGCATAGCCTGTGGTATTTGCACCTTGTGAACAGATTTTAAATAAAGGTGAATTAGGAATCAAATTAAAGTTTTTGTTTGACTAAACATTTATTGACTTATTTACAATTATCCTCGTAGTCCAGTGTTACTGTCCCACCTTTATGGAGAAAATGCATATGCCCAGACAATTAACCACTTACAATACATCACCTCTTTACCTATGAACCTTAAGTATATGACATTAAGACCATAACCTGTTTATTAAACTCATTGGACATTAACATTGTGAAGTATCCTGAGACACTTCATTATATTAAAGGCACTATGCAAATGCAAATCATCATTCTTCAATCTCTTTATATACATAATTTACATAGTTTTGAAAAAAATTATAGTCTCATAACTGTGGGTGTTGTTAATTATGCATCAATATCACCATGCCAACTGGGAATGTCATTATACCATCTGCTTTTCCCTTCAATATCTGGAACCCTTTGCTCACACACCTCACATTGGTATTGCTGCCCAGTTTCAGTTTTCCCATTTGCTCCTACCTTTTCCGGATAAGCACTTGGCCGTTGAGGGTTCATGAAACTTTACCTTGTACTCCTTGGTTCCATTACCATTAAATTAATGACTGCTCAATATCACGTATCCACTGGTCCCGATGCGGACTCCTCTACATTGCGGAGACTGGACGCCTTCTTGCAGAGCACTTCAGGGAACATCTCTGGGACACCCACACCAATTAACCCCACTGCCCCGTGGCCCAACATTTCAACTCCCCCTCCCACTCTGCTGAGGACATGCAGGTCCTGGGTCTCCTCCACCACTGCTCCCTCACCACCCGACGCCTGGAGGAAGAACACCTCATCTTCCAGAACACTTCAACCCCAGGGCATCAATGTGCACTTCACCAGTTTCCTCATCTCCCCTCCCACCACCTTACCCCAGTTCCAACCTTCCAGCTCAGCACCATCCTTATGACCTGTCCTACCTGCTAATCTCCCTTCCCACCTATCTGCTCCACCCTTCGCTCTGACCTATCACCTCCATTCCCAACCCCATTCACCTATTGTACTCGTGGCTACATTCTCCCCAGCTCCCCCTCGCCCCCATTTATCTCTCCACCCTGGAGGCTTCCTGTCTCTACTCCTGATGAAGGTCTTTTGCCCGAAACGTCGATTGTCCTGCTCCTCGGATGCTGCCTGACCTGCTGTGCTTTCCCAGCACCACTCTGATCAACACTCAATGTCATAGCCTGGCCATTACATCAGCTGGGAGAAAGTGAGGACTGCAGATGCTGGAGATCAGAACCGAAAATGTGTTGCTGGAAAAGCACAGAAGGTCAGGCAGCATCCAAGGAGCAGGAGAATCGACATTTCGGGCATGAGCCCTTCTTCAGGAATGAGGAAAGTGTGCCGAGCAGGCTATGATAAAAGGTAGGGGGAGGGGCGTTGGAAATGCAATAGGTGGAAGGAGGTTAAGGTGAGGGTGATAGGCTGAAGTGGGGGTGGGGGCGGAGAGGTCAGGAAGAAGATTGCAGGTTAGGAAGGTGGTGCTGAGTTCGAGGGAATTGGGAGTATGGGATGGCATTTTTACTGGGGGCAGGGTGGGAGGAGGTGTAGTTTTTACAGGGGGCAGGGTGGGAGGAGGTGGACCATCCATAACCTCATCACCTCAGGGGATCTCCCACCCACTGCCTCCAACCTCATAGTCCCACAACCCCGCACCGCCCGTTTCTACCTCCTGCCCAAAATCCACAAACCTGACTGCCCCGGCCGACCCATTGTCTCAGCCTGCTCCTGCCCCACCGAACTCATCTCTGCATACCTCAACACGGTCCTGTCCCCCCTTAGTCCAAGAACTCCCCACCTACATTTGGGACACCACCCACGCCCTCCACCTCCTCCATGATTTTCGCTTCCCCGGTCCCCAACGCCTTATCTTCACCATGGACATCCAGTCCCTGTACACCTCTATCCCCCATCACAAAGGACTCAAAGCCCTCTGCTTCTTTCTTTCCCGCCGTACCAACCAGTACCCTTCTACTGACACCCTCCATCGACTGACTGAAATGGTCCTCACTCTGAACAACTTCTCTTTCCAATCCTCCCATTTCCTCCAAACCAAAGGAGTAGCCATGGGCACCCACATGGGCCCCAGCTATGCCTGCCTCTTCGTCGGATATGTGGAACAGTCCATCTTCTTCAGCTACACTGGCACCACCTTTTCCTCCACTACATCGATGACTGTATCAGTGCTGCCTCGTGCTCACACAAGGAGGTTGAACAGTTCATCCACTTTACTAACACCTTCCATCCTGACCTCAAATTTACCTGGACTGTCTCAGACTCTTCCCTCCCCTTCCTAGACCTCTCCATTTCTAAATCGGGCGACCGACTCAACACGAACATTTACTATAAACTGACCGACTCCCACAGCTACCTAGACTACACCTCCTCCCACCCTGCCCCAAATAAAAACATCACCCCACATTCCCAATTCCTTCATCTCCGCCGCATCTGCTCCCAGGAGGACCAGTTCCAACACCGATGGCCTCCTTCTTCAAGGACCGCAGATTCCCCCCAGACGTGATCGACGATACTCTCCACTGCATCTCCTCCACTTCCCGCTCCTCCGCCCTTGAGCCCCGCCCCTCCAATCGCCACCAGGACAGAGCCCCACTGGTCCTCACCTACCACCCCACCAACCTCCATATACATCGTATCATCCGTCATCATTTCCACCACTTCCAAACGGATCCCACACCAGGGATATATTTCCCTCCCTTCCCCTATCAGCGTTCCGAAAAGACCACTCCCTCCGTGACTCCCTCGTCAGGTCCACACCCCCCACCAACCCAACCTCCACTCCCGGTCCCTTCCCCTGCAACCGCAAGAAATGCAAAACTTGTGTCCACACCTCCCCTATTACTTCCCTCCAAGGCCCCAAGGGATCCTTCCATATCCACCACAAATTCACCTGCACCTCCACACACATCATTTACTGCATCCGCTGCACCCAATGTGGCTTCCTCTATATTGGGGAGACAGGCCGCCTACTTGCGGAAGGTTTCAGAGAACACCTCTGGGACACCCGGACCAACCAACCCAACCACCCTGTGGCTCAACACTTCAACGCCCCCTCCCACTCCACCAAGGACATGCAGGTCCTTGGACTCCTCCATCGCCAGACCATAGCAACGCGATGGCTGGAGGAAGAGCGCCTCATCTTCCACCTAGGAACCCTCCAACCACAAGGGATGAACTCAGAATTCTCCAATTTCCTCATTTCCCCTCCCCCCACCTTGTCTCAGTCCCAAACCTCGAACTCAGCACCACCTTCCTAACCTGCAATCTTCTTCCTAACCTCTCCGCCCCCACCCCACTCCGGCCTATCACCCTCACCTTAACCTCCTTCCACCTATCGCATTTCCAATGTCCCTCCCCCAAGTCCCTCTTCCTTACCTTTTATCTTAGCCTGCTTGGCACACTTTCCTCATTCCTGAAGAAGGGCTCATGCCCGAAACGTCGATTCTCCTGCTCCTTGGATGCTGCCAGACCTGCTGCGCTTTTCCAGCAACACATTTTCGGCTCATTACATCAGCTGGCCAATGTAACCGGCTTCTGTCCTCAGTTACTGGCATCTCAGTTATGAAAACTAAAACACCCTTCCCCACAACCAACCTCCCCAACACACACACACACACACACACACTTTTCAAAGAACCAGCCACTGTGTCCTCTGTTCTGTCACAAATCCAACCTCCTTTTCTCTCCGACATCCTTGAATGTGCTGGGAGATTCTCTTTGCCCACTCTCCAAACTCCCTGCCCTCACTAAGCCTGTTGCTGACCAATCTACTCCAAGACCAGTGTCTTGGTTAGAGTCAGGCTATTTACAATTTGCCAGTAGGAAGGCGAACAGAATTAGAGATAGGACCCTGCCATGATTGCTGTCCAGTAACTCCCTGTGAAGGGAACATTTGAGGGAGTTAGCGGAGAGCAGAGTGAGCATTTGAAATATGGGTCAGCTCCTCTAGACCTTGTTGCAGTTTTGTTAAGGTGTTCCTCATTCATTAGACTTTGCTGATACTGAAATGATTGCAGCAAGACACAGATACCATGCAAAACACTCCTCAGCTTGAAGGGACTGAGCTTCCTTTGGGGCCTCCCTTGATGACACAATCAGGCGAGGGACATTAACCACTGAACCAGTGTTAATTTTTTTTTTCCATTTTCCATACCAGCTGCTTTTGTGGCCTCTCAGTGAAATTGCTAATTAGTGCTTGTGTTGTCCGAATGATGTTTGCATTCACAGTCCACGATCCCAGAGGTTCACAAACTCACTGCACAAGTGGGGTTGCTGCAAAAAATAATCAATTCCGAGAATATCGAAGACAAAATGAAGATGTTTGTTTCCCCTGTATTTAGTTCATATTCGATTCAGCATACTTTCTTAACTCTTGCTACATTATGATTGTTGATGGTGAGGATGTTCAAGGATGCTTTCTACACCGGGTTGTGTATTCCTGCCATAGCTGTTCATGTGACTGCACAGGCAGACTCTGGATCCAAGGTCTTTGGGTCCAACTTCCCCAACACACACACAGACACACACACACACATGCAGACACACAATCATAATACACACACTCACACACATATCTTTCAAAGAACCAGCCACTGTGTCCTCTATCCTGTCCCAAAGTGGGATTCTCTACAAAGCAATGGGATCTGGACTGAAGGATTTGCTTTGTTGAACCTTGGGGAACTAGCTTGGGTGGCACAGTGGCACAGTGGTTAGCACTGCTGCCTCACAGCGCCTGAGACCCGGGTTCAATTCCCGACTCAGGTGACTGACTGTGTGGAGTTTGCACATTCTCCCCGTGTCTGCGTGGGTTTCCTCCGGGTGCTCCGGTTTCCTCCCACAGTCCAAAGATGTGCGGGTCAGGTGAATTGGCCACGCTAAATTGCCCGTAGTGTTAGGTAGGGGTAAATGTAGGGGTATGGGTGGGTTGCGCTTCGGCGGGTCGGTGTGGATTTGTTGGGCCGAAGGGCCTGTTTCCACACTGTAAGTCTAATCTAATCTAATCTAATCTAGCTCAAATGGGAGAATCCTCCCTTTTCATGTGAGAGACAGTGGGATTGATATCTGTATTCTCCATTATGACAATATTCACACATTTCATTATGCTGAGATGGTTATCTTTGCACTAAAGAAGGTTTTGCAGAGATTTGATACAGGTGTTCATAATCACAAAGGGTTTTGACAGAGTAAACATGGGGAGGCTATTTCAAGTATCAGAGGAGTTGGGAGCAAGAGGATAGGAATCTTGGCAGAAGGAAAGCAGAGGGAGCTTGAGAAAGCATTCCTTTAGTGTCGAGAGTTTGGTACTGGAAAAGCACAGCAGGTCAGGCAACATCCAAGGAGCAGGGAACTTGACGTTTCGTGGCAGAGGCCCTTCATCAGGAATGAGGCTGGGAGCCTCGGGGTGGAAAGATAAATGGGAGGGGGGTGGGGCTGGGAGAAGGTAGCTGAGAGTGCAATAGGTGGATGAAGGTGGGGGTAATGGTGATAGGTGGGAGAGAAGGGTGGAGCAGATAGTTGGGAAGGAAGGTAGACAGGTGGGACAGGTCTTGAGGGCAGTGTCGAGTTGGAAGGTTGGAACTGGGATAAGGTAGGGGGAGGGGAAATGAGGGAACTGGTGAAGTTCAAATTTTTGTCCTGGGGTTGGAGGGTCCTGAGGCTGAAGATGAGGCGCTTTTCCTCCAGGTGTCAGGGGGTGAGGGATTGGTGATAGAGGGAGCCCAGGACCTGCATGTCCTTGGCAGAATGGGAGGGAGAGTTGAAGTGTTCAACCATGGGGCGGTGGGGTTAGTTGGTGTGGGTGTGCCAGAGGCTGTATCATTTACTATATCCGTTGTTCCCAATGCGGTCAACTCTATATTGGGGAAACGGGACGTCTACTCACAGAGCGCTTCAGAGAACATCTGCACGACACCCGCATCCCCCCACCCCCTCCCATTTACCTCTCCACCCCCTCGGCTCACAGCCTCAATCCTGATGAAGGGACTTTGTTCAAAACATTGATTCTCCTGCTTCTCGGATGCTACCTGACCTGTTGTACTTTTCTAGCATTAGACTCTCGACTCTAATCTCCAGCACCTGCAGTCCTCACTTTCGCTAAAGCTTTCTCTTATGCATGAGCAGTTGTGATCTGGACTGTATCACATGAAAGACTGAATTCAGATTCAATCATAACTAAGAAACAAGTGGATAAGTACTTGAAGGGGAACTATTTGCAAGGCTTTAGGGTTACTGCAGGAAGATGGAGAGTAAATGGATCTCTCCTTTGTAGTCTCTGGCACCTCTCAATGCAGTGCCGCTGAAGGGAGATTTTTTTGTTCAGGGCAGGCACCCATCTCATGGGCTGAAGCTCATTACATCTCAGGGATCTTCCCTCGTTTTTCTTGATGCTCACTCATTTATTGCTTACTTAGCTGTTCTTCAAATCACTTCTTCTTTCTTTCCTTCCCACTATGTCATAGTGTGGTTGCAGGATTCCCAGGTGGGGTAAAAGGAATCAGCCCTACAGTGGAGCCCGTTGGTTTCAGAGTGTTGGTTGGGTGACATTGGATCATTCCGAGTGTCTTTTACCTGGAAACAGGTACACTGTCATTGATTTGTCCATCGAAAGGGCAAAGGGTAGCAGGTGGGGTGGGTTTGGAAGACCCAGACACCTCAGAGATGTCCTGACTTGTGGGTAGCCTTGTATGTGGTTCCTCTCTGTCTGAGTGCCTCCTGGCACTGCCTTGTCTCATTGTGAGGATAGGGCACTCAGAGTGAGCTCCAGGTGTTGCTGAGCGCCAATGTACAGAGCAATGGAGTTCATGTCTATGGGCACATCCCGCAACTCTGAGACTGCTGGACCTGGTTCTCCAATGGTAGCTGCCAACCTGTTTGAGGAGGCAGCCAGAGGATCACATGCCTGAAGCAGTTGGTGCCCCATTGCATTGCTGTGTCCTCCGTCTCAGCTTGCCCACAGTCCTCAACAAAACCTGCTGCTCCTGTCCCTGCTAGTACATGGCAATGAAGACTCTGGTTGTCAATCACCACAGGCTCTTCTCATACCTGGTTCTCAGCAGGTGCCCTGTCTCTGGCAGCCCTCCAACTGCCAGCAGACTGGGGTGTTTCTTCCTTAACCAGCTGCAGAGACGTGGCAGTAAAGTGCTCAACAGCGGGTGACTCTCACCCAGCTCCCACTGAGCTCTTAACACCTGGGCTGGTGGGGAGAGCAGCTTAGTGGGTACTGGATGAGAGTTCTCAGCCTCAGGAACTGAGGAATTATTTAAGACAAGCTGATCAGATTTCAGACTATTTAGGGGAATTCAGCACAACAGGGATAGCATAAGAATATTGAGTTGAGTTAGAAGATCAACCAGAAAGATGGAATAGCCTAAAATGGCAGAATGGCAGACACTTGCTCTAATTTCTTATAGAGTCATAGAGATGTACAGCATAGAAACAGACCCTTTGGTCCAACTCATCCATACCGACCAGATATGCCAAACTAATCTAGTTTCACTTGCCAGCACCTCGCCCATATCCCTCCAAACCTCTCCTATTCATATACCCATCCAGGTGCCTTTTATATGTTGTAATTGTACCAGACTCCACCACCTCCTCTGGCAGCTCATTCCACACATGTACCACCCTCTGTGTGAAACGATTGCCCCTTAGGGCTCTTTTATATCTTTCCCCCCTCACCTGAAACTATGCCCTCTAGTTCTGGACTACCCCACCTCAGGGAAGAGACTTTGTCTATTTACCCTATCCATGTCCCTCATAATTTTGTAAACTTCTATAAGGTCACCCCTCAGCGTCCGACACTCCAGGGAAAACAGCCCCAGCCTGTTCAGCCTCTCCCTGTAGCTCAAATTCTCCAACCCTGGCAACATCCTTGTAAATCTTTTCTGAATCCTTTCATGTTTCACAACATCTTTGTGTCGTTCATTGTTTCTTTTAGATGGAGAATTTTTAGGTACAGAACCGTTGGTTAGGATAACACGTTTAAATCATACTAATCTGGAAATGAAGAATTGTAATAGAGACACGAATACAGTGAGCCATTTTATGGGAGACCTTACTATATTTGCATTTAGAAGATGACACAAAGATTATCAGCGATGTTGCTGAATAATGTGAACAAAAGGCTAAGATTCTCAACTATTACCAGTTTTGGAAAGGAGGGGACAGAAAGTGATGTTAGTACAACCAAAAAAAAAAGAATTGCGGATGTTGGAAATCAGCAAAACAGAAATTGCTGGAAAGTCTTGGCAGGTCTGGCTGCCTCTGTGGAGAGAAAGCTGAAAATGTGGTGCTGGAAAAGCGCAGCAGGTCAGGCAGCATCCAAGGAGCAGGAGAATCGACATTTCGGGCATGAGCCCTTCATGCCCGAAACGTCGATTCTCCTGCTCCTTGGATGCTGCCTGACCTGCTGCGCTTTTCCAGCGACACATTTTCAGCTCTGATCTCCAGCATCTGCAGCCCTCACTTCCTCTGTGGAGAGAAAGCAGAGTTAATGTTTCAGGTCCAGTGACACTTCTTCCGATCCGATATTAGGTGATGTTAGTCGTTCTTTTAATTGGGTCAGCTCTGACTTAGTCAGTAGCTCTCTCACCTCTGAGTCAGAATGTTGTGGGTTTAGGTTCCATTTCAGGGACTTGAGAACAAAATTATAGACTGACACACCCATTGTTGGGATGAGGAAGTGCTGCACTGTCATGGGTACCATCTTTTACATGAGATATTAAGCTCTTTAGTCATCGAATAATTTTAAAGGATTGATTCTTGACTTGTTCCTTGTCTTCTTCTTGGACAGTCGCTAGAAATTGTGGATGACTTTCTCCCACTCTGGAGTCGTGGGCCGTGACACTGGACAGTTCGATGTTGTCCCACACTCTCTGCCGTGGGTGGGGTTGGTGGTGAATGGAGATGTGGGTGCATGGGATGCTCAGGTTTTCACACGTTCCCTTTGCTGTTTGTGCTTGGCCTCCACCTGGGCCAGTTGTAATGGGTGGAGTCTCTGCAGTTGCTTCTTGTCCAGTTTGGACAAGAGATTCCCAGGAATAATGGGAATGTTGCATTTTTTCAGGGAGGGTTTGAGGATGTTCCTGAAGCATTTTCTCTGCTCTCCTGGTAACTGCTTGCCATGATGGATTTTGAAGTGGAGAGCTTGTTTTGGAAATCATTGTGTTGGTTGTGTGGACAATGTGGGGCACCCTCTACAGCTGACTCAATGCTGGAGATGTTGGTCTGAGAGAGGACACTAATATTGGAGTGTCTAGCCTGCCATTGGATTTGTAGGATCCTGCAATGACAATGTTAGTGATGCTTCCCCAGGGATTTGAAATGTTTGCTGTACACATGCTTGAACACATACAGAAGAAAAGATAGCACTACTGTTCCAAGGACTCTTGACTAACAAGAGAGTCAAAGGTTATTGAGGGTAGGTGGAATTGAGGCCACAATCAGACCAGCCTTATGGAATGCTGGGCCAGGTAAAAAGGGGCTGATTTCCAGCTCCTAATTCCCGTGACGTATGTCTGCTCCCTTGGGTGGACTTAGAAAATGTCAAAGTTGTTATCCCTGCTGTCCTCCCTATTTTTTATTCAGGACATGGGAATCGCTTACTAATTGATGGTAGATAGGAGTGAACCACATTGCTGTGGGCTTGGAGTCACATGTGGGTCAGACTGGGTAAGGACAGCAGATTTCTTTCCCTAAAGTGCATCAGTAAACCAGATGAGTGTTAAGACAGTCAGCACTGGTTACACAGTCACCAATAGACCAGAGTTTCTTTCACTGAATTCAATTCCCCATGATAGGGTTTGAATCCATGTCCTAAAACATTAGTGTGGGCCAGACCAGTGAAATTACCAGTGCACCATCTCTCCTAATATTTATCCTACAACCAATTTAAAAAGTAAATCATTCATGGGAATGTCCTTGTCACTAGCTAGGCCAGTATTCAATGCCCAGAAGGCAGTTCAGAGTGGACCATGTTCTAGAGTCACATGTCTACCAGACCAGGTAAGAGGCAGCAGATTGCCTTCCCTAAAGGACATTTGTGAACTAGAATCATAGTCATCGAGTCATAGAGATGTACAGCATTGAAACAGACCCTTCGGTCCAACCCGTCCATGCCGACCAAATATCCCAACCTAATCCAGTCCCACCTGCCAGCACCCGAACCATATCCCTCCAAACCCTTCCTATTCATATACCCATCCAAATGCCTCTTAAATGCTGCAATTGTACCAGCCTCCACCACTTCCTCTCGCAGCTCATTCCATTTCCGTACCACCCTCTGTGTGAAAAAGTTGCCCCTTCGATCTTTTTTATATCCTTCCCCTCTCACCCTAAGCCTATACCCTCTAGTTCTGGACTCCCCGACCCCAGGGAAAAGACTTTGTCTCTTTACCCTATCCATGCCCCTCATAATTTTGTAAACCTCTATAAGGTCACCCCTCAGCCTCCAGATGCTCCAGGGAAAACAGCCCCAGCCTGTTCAGCCTCTCCCAACTAGATGGGTGTTATCTTGTCAAATGGCAACAGTTCGTCCTCAGCTGTAGACTGTTAATTCCAGATTCTTATTGAATTCAAATTCCGCAATCTGGGGTGGCAGAATTCAAACGCAGGTTCCCTGAACATTACCCAGGTTTTAAGGATTAATAGTCCAGCTATAGTATACACTAGGCCTTAGTCCTCCCGATTGAAAAGATTGATTTGGTCACTACCACGTGTAGGAGCTTGTTATGGACACATGCACTTCTGTGTTTTCCATGTTACAACAACAGCAGTCTAAGCACACATTTAGTTGACTATAAACTGGATGAGATATTTACGTTGCTGAAAATATGATAGAAGTAAAGCAAAGTTTTCAGTAAATTGTGAAACTGCGTGTTTTGTGTGGTTAAGGCACTGGGAGAAATCTGTGCTCTTTAAATAGTGCCAGAGGATGATCAACACCGACCGGAACTGAGATTCGTATTTCAATTTACTGACAACACAGCCAACAATCTCTCTGTAAGTGCAAGTTTTATATTTTCAAAAAAAAAATCGACTTATTATCTGGAGCGCTACAAGAACGAAATGGAATCGGGCGGCTCTAACGACACAGGGGAGTGTCTCCAAATGAGATCACACAACGGACACCTTTTGGGGGATGATGCTACGGGTCGGAAAATTAAAAGACGTGGGAGGGAAACTGGGCGCGTTGTTCTTGAACCGGCGCCTCCTCGTTTTAAAATAAACAGAACCCCGTGAGAAAGGGAAACGGCCAGTTGCCTTGCTTTCAATATTCCCTATTCTTAACTGCCCTCTGGCATTTAGGGATGGGCAATAAATGCTGGCTTTTGCCCACCTCCCAGGAACGAATAAAAGCTATTTTGGATCAATCCGTTTGGAGACGGTCCCTGAAAGCTGGAATCAGTGACTGTGTTGAGGTGGCCTCTTTTAAAAGAAAATAAAAATGCGCCACAATGCGGTTGGGTGTGGAGAGAAGAGGCTGAGAAAGAGGCATAGGAGGAAAGTAACTGCCTGCAATAATATGCATCGTTTACAAAAAGGCGAAATAAATGTGTGAAGATTTTTTTAAATGCAAAGGCAGAAAGTGCTCCAGTTTTTAATCCCGGCGGATGATTGACAGGTGGGGTTGATTGGCAGACAGATGGACCAATAAGGAGCGAGATCATGAAGATGACCAATGGAAAGGGGAGGGAGAAAAGATACTGGAGGGCAAGCAGCCAATGGGAGTGGTCATATGCTAATAAGGGAACGTTGCAGCACCAATGGGAACGGGGCAGGGGCCGCCCTTGAAACTTTTTTTGTAACAAACACATCAGCTGGAGGCTCACGTGGGCCCGCGGCGTCCATCAGTCCCAGGCAGAGAGACAAGCCCTAGTGATGTCTCTTACTAGAGAAAGATCTCACTCCATTAGACTGCAATAAACTGAAACCACAAATAACAGCCAAAGTGCAGGGCAGGGGGACAGTGTAATGAGGCCGAGCACTTGGTACTGCGGCGATTGACAGGGGCTGTCAAGAGCTCCTGGCATTACCGGTACAGTATTGTATTGAGAGAGGATTCTGTCCTCTTGACATCCTCCTCTTGCTCTCCCTTCCTACCCTTTCTCATATATATTTATACATTTATGTATGTGTGTTACTGACTTAGTCTTTACATTCTGCACCAAGATCCCGTTGCAACCCTTAAAGAGAGAACAAGGCTGTGCAATTGAAAAGCCCAGAGTGTTTTCGCCTCTGATGGTCGTGCCTAGTTTTTAATCATCCCGGACTGGATTTTCCTTTTCGTGTTGAAGTTTTCATCAGAAAACACCGGAGGAGTGGATTTTGGGGAGTTCGATCGCAAAGTGTCAGGTTAGTGGCGTCTCCCTAATCGCAGAAAGCTATCTTTGTTGGATGCCGGTTTAATTTACAATTTGATTCGATTGAATATCCAAATAAGTCATTGATGTCTGTCAGAGGACAAACGTATTCGAACAGCCCGCGGTAAAAGGGAGGAAAGTTTAATGTCAGTATGTCGCAGGGCAGTCGGAGACTGTGGCTTCAGTTCGGGACTGTATCGATTAAGATTGCATTGTTGACGATGTAACTGTTATTCCTGGTGAGATCTGTCAATGTGGAGAGTTCAGGTGGCGATTAAAAATCCCATTGCCCTGTTAGAAGGGTAAGGGGCATCTTTTGACTGCCTGGTCAAGATTCACACGCAGCCAACCCCAATTAAAACAGTAATGTGTCATTACAACATGCCCATTCCCCTGTGATGGATTGGCTGTGCTTTTGAGAGACTTCGCAAGCATGTAATATGTGTAAGCACTTGTACAATAAAATAAACCGGGCTGGGGTGCAAGATCACACAAACCATTTCAAAATACGGAACTGCGCTTTATGCTTAAAAAAAAGGGTTGCAGGTGGCACTTTCAAAGGAAAATCAGTTGAACCGGTCCCATATTGAAAGCGCAAAGTTGCACTGCACGAGTTTGCAGCAGCCAGAGGCCGCTCGGCCCACAGTGCCCTATGCCAGCTGTTTCCTGCCGCAGTTCAGAAGAATCCTGGAATCTTGCTCTCCTCATATCCCTCAGGACAGTGGCAGTGAGGCCGGGGTGGGCTGGACGGGGTGTCAGATATGTGTGTGAGTGTACACTAATGTAGAGAAGCCCTGAGAAATAAGGGGAGTGTTTTTTGCCTTTGATTTACGCTTAGAAAGACTGCTTCATATTTCAAAAGCAACTTGCATTTATATAGCGCCTTTAACGTTTTAAGTTATTTCAAAGCAGGTGTGAAAGAAAAAGCTCAATTTGACAATGAGACTTTTGAACAAATGAGGGTGGGTGGCAGAGAAGTTTAGTGAGGGAATTCCAGGGTTTGGAGCTCGGAGATCTAAAGGAACAGCAGTCAGTGGTGGAGGAATTAAAAGCTAGCGATGAACACAGACCAGCATTCGAAGAGTGTAGAGATCTCAGAGGACTGGAGAAGGTTACAGAGATCAAGAGGGGTATGGTCTTGAAGGAATTTGAACACGAGGATGAGAATTCTCACAATGAGGCATTCCCAAACTCCGAGCCAATGTGGATCAGACAAATTGAGATGAAGGGCAAAGTTTATTCACGAGAAACTAAGTTTTGGGATTGTTTGTCTGTTGATCAATTGAGGTGACGCGGCCTGAAAATGTTGTTCTTCACATGGTTCTACAGCCTGTTTTGTTTTTGAGTTACATAAAGTGAAAACTGTCCTGTGACTCTGGATGATTGAATTCAGCACTGGGATGTTGTGTACACTGATCTTGGGGGAGCTGGGCAGTAGGGTTGTATTTCCTTGAGCTTACGAAGATGGAAGTTTGACAAGGTTCCTCCCTCTGTCCATCGGTGCTAGCGGCTCCTGTTTGAAAGTGAGGATTTACTGTTGCATGCAGCTACACACAGTTGAATAAGTCATCAGCGTTGACTTATGAAAAATGACCATTTGGACTGTGACTGAGATATTTACAGCCAGTGAAACCGTGCCCCTAATAAGAGTGGGTATTTGCTTACAAGAGCAGGAGAAACATTTAAAAAAAATAAATGATCACTGCAAATGTATCCCAGCAATCAGCTGGTGTAACCTTTATCCACCAAACTCCGATCTGCTAATTACCACAACACCAAAGAAACTTCTGGGCGTTCTTGATTAAATATATTAAAGTGATTTATTAATTTCAGGCTGGTATAAAAATAGTTCGCTATGGAGTTATTTTTAGACACTGGATGGTGGAAGTGATTGAAGCATCAATGGAGAATAGAAGTCTTCCCATTCTTTCGTTCCCTTAGATGGCTCTGCCGATGGCCTGTATCAGCCTGGTCATTGGGCTGTGGTTAGAGTGTGGTTGCAGAGATCTGACACCCCTAAATAAATTATTAAACTGAGATTCTGTTTGTCGTCATCCCCCCAACCACCCTGCCCAGTTACAGCCCCTGGAAAAGATGCACTGGCATTATTTTGACGAGCCGGGGTGTTCTATCTGATCTCGTATCTAACACTTGTCCTTCAATGCACGTCACAGTCTGTCTGCTTATTTATCCCACTGCTGCATGTCTGATCTTGCTGTGCACAAATTGGCAGCTGCGGTCCCCTCCGGTGCAAAAGGAATTTGAGGGGCACTCGAGCACTTTGAGATGACCTGAGGTTGTGAAAGGCATTATGTAAACACAAGTCATTTTATTTTTAATAACAATGATGGAGAGTGTTGGGGGGGAGGGGGAAGCTGAGGAAACGGGAAATGCAGCATTCAAAAGGCATAAGAGTGAAATAAAATGAATAATTAGTGGAAATAGGCAGCAGGTCTTCGGCACGTGAAAGAAGTTTGGTAAAAGTTTCTGTTGCATGGTTTTCTGTGCAAGGCTGCATCTGTGAAATAACTAGCTTCTCCTTTATCTGGTGCCACTTATGGCCCTTTCCTGTTTGTATCTGATGTGAGTAGCAGCCCATTAGAATGTTTGAACTTTCCCACCAGGATTTGACTGTACAACCGCAACACTTCCATAAGGAAGATTTCACCTGGAAGTGAGCTGGTGGGTGGAATGGTGGTTGTCATTTCCTGGTGTTTGTTGCTTGCTGTGGTTTGGGGTGGCATGTGTAGGTGGGGAGCACATCTCATGGTGCCTCAGTCCCCTGTGACTGTGGTCATGTGATGGGGAGTGGGTGAGCTGGAAAGCAGAGTCAAGGTCACCCTCCAATCAGTCACAATCTTATTAACTATTGGAACAAACCCGAAGGCCTGAATGGCCTCCCCCTGCTCAGAGTTAATCTTTTCATATCCTGGGCATTTTATGAGTTATGGGAAATAGTGCAAAAGGAAGGAAAGTATGATAAATCTTTATAAATAACAGGTCAAAGCTCAGCTAGTGTATTATGTCCAATTCTGAGTACCATCCTATAGGAAGCATGTGAAGGCCTTGGAGAGGATGCAGAGAAGAGACATTAGATTGACACCAGTGAGGAGGGACTTTAGTTTTATAGAAAGACTCGATAAACTGGGTTTGCTCTCCTTAGGTTAGAGGAGGTTTCATCGACGTTTTCCAAATCATTAAGGATTTTGATAGAATAAATAACCAGAACCGTTTTGGCTGGCAGGAGAGTTGATAACCTAGAGGATACATTGACTATGACTGGTGAATGGAGCTGAAGATGAGATGGTGAGGACTTTTTTTTTCTTTAAGTGATTTATTTTATTGAATGCAGCGTGGAAGTAGCTTTGATAGTAAATTTCAAAAGGCATTTCGGTTTATACGTGAAAAGGAATAATAAAAAATATGGCTATGGGGAAAGAGCATGAGTGGAGAGCTGGAACAGGAGCCGACACAATGGGCTGAATAGCCTCCTCAGTGCTTTTAAGGCTCTGAATCTGAATCATCAATACTTGATGAATATGTTAAACATGGGCCCTTTTGATCAGGCTGGGACAATACAGAAGCAAAAACAGACAGAAACAAAATCCATTCACCTGTGAATTTGTTCACATATATTTCAAAGTGGACCTTATTTTAAAAACAGAAGTGCCTTATTAAGTGGTTCCAAGCAGAAGAAAAAGGCCAATTGAACTCCTTCCAGTCGAAGACATGGTCACAAGATTGCAAATAAGTCGCTTGTAAAACCGTGCAGCCTGCTCCAGAAAATAATCTAGGTCAATACATAAACAGGAATACTCTGATTTCTCCCAACAGATGCTGCCAGACTGGCTGAGCTTTTCCAGTAATTTCTATTTTTTTGTTGCCAAAACAGGAATCTCGGCAGGTCTGGCAGCATCTGTGAGAGAGTAAACCAAAGTTAATGTTTCGGGTCCAGAGTCGACTCTTCAGAACCGATTGTAGCCCGGAAAAGGTTGGTATCTACATTGTAGATGGGGAGGGGGAAACAAATAGGTGGAGCTGGAGCTCAGAGGGAGAGAACAATGGCAGAAAAAAATCTAGGTTCCCATTTCCAGTACAACGCTGTGTCAGTGCTGCAGTCAGAGGTGCCGCCTTTTGGACGACTGTTCAAACCGGTGCTTCATGTGGAGTCACAGGTAGATAGGCTAGTGAAGAAGGCGTTTGGTATGCTTTCCTTTATTGGTCAGAGTATTGCATACAGGAGTTGGGAGGTCATGTTGCGACTGTACAGGACATTAGTTAGGCCACTGTTGGAATATTGCATGCAATTCTGGTCTCCTTCCTATTGGAAAGATGTTGTGAAACTTGAAAGGGTTCAGAAAAGATTTACAAGGATGTTGCCAAGGGTCGGAGGATCTGAGCTACAGGGAGAGGCTGAACAGGCTGGGGCTGTTTTCCCTGGAGCGTCGGAGGCTGAGGGGTGACCTTATACAGGTTTACAAAATTATGAGGGGCATGGATAGGATAAATAGGCAAAGTCTTTTCCCTGGGGTCGGGGAGTCCAGAACTAGAGGGCATAGCTTTAGGGTGAGAGGAGAAAGATATAAAAGAGACCTAAGACGCAACTTTTTCACGCAGAGGGTGGTACGTGTATGGAATGAGCTGCCAGAGGATGTGGTGGAGGCTGGTACAATTGCAACATTTAAGAGGCATTTGGATGGGTATATGAATAGGAAGGATTTGGAGGGATATGGGTCGGGTGCTGGCAGGTGGGACTAGATTGGGTTGGGATATCTGGTTGACATGGATGGGTTGGACCGAAGGGTCTGTTTCCGTGCTGTACATCTCTATGACTCTGAGTGGATGTGAAGAAATCCCAAGGCTAACGTCACTAAAACAGATTATGTGGTAATTTAACAAAAATTGCTGGCAAAATTCAGCAGTTCCTGCAGCATCTGTGGGGTGCAGTTCATAGTATTATTTTCCATGTAGTCATGTCCCCCATTATGCACTGCAAGCACTCACAAAGTGCAAATTGACTGCTGTCTTTCGGACATTACAACAGAGGAGTTCTTGAAATTACTTCATTGGCTGTAAAGGTTTGAAAGTTGTGAAAGGTGCTATATAAATGCAATTTTTAAAAAAAGAAAGTTGTCTGCACACTATATTTTGAGATGTCCTTTAAACATGACAAAGGGTTTCTTTTCATAAAAAGCAACTCTCTTTTGCTTTATAATCTCCCAAAACGACGAGAGACTCGCAATAAACTGACTGACTGATCTGATGGTGCAAGTTCCAAGCTGTTTATGGTGAAATGCCTTTGATCAGGTGCATCCCTGACATCTTTAGATTCAGGTGTTGTCAAGTGTAAGGATCTCAGTCAGTGAAGGAAGCGGAGCACCGTCTATATGCAGAAACTGTGAAAATATTTTCTCAGGAATAGATCAGAAAGTCAATAGTGACCCTTGAGGCGACAGGCGTCTTGTTTCTTACCCAGATGAGGTGTGTTCAGAGTTGATAGAGTGATAAAGGCAGCATCCGTATGGCATTAAAACTTACACACCTTACCTGGCCTGTACTGAGGCACTCGTTCAGTTGTTGAATTGAGAGCCCCATCCCCTCTGTGTGCGTATTATCGTCCCATGGCTCTATTTAGCAACACAGCAACTAGGAATGGAACTAAGCCATTCCCGTCCTCAAGCCTGTTCAGCCATCTAATATGGCTGATCGTCCAAATCAGTCCTCTGTTCTTGCCTTCACCCCTATGCTCTTTAATCCCTTTAGACCTAAGAGCTATATCTAACTCCTTGAAAACATGCAATGTTTTTAACTTGACTGCTTTCTATGGAGAAAATTCCACAGGCTCAACACCGTCTGGGTAAAGAGATTTCTCCTCATGGCCTAAATGGCCAGCCCTGAATGGTCAGACTGTAGCCCCTGGCTCTGGCCTCCCCAGTCATTGGGAACAACCTTCCTGTGTTTATCCCTGATGAGTCCAGTTGGAATTTTATAGGTTGTGATGAAATCCCCTCTCATTCTTCTGAACCCTGTTGACTATTGTCCTAATGTATCCTGTCTCCACGAGGAATGGGGTTGGAGATATCCTGTCCAGTGACCTGTTCAAAAGCTATCACTTACCAAACATACCAGTGTAGAATCATATTTTATCAGTTCATTATAATGCTACTATCTGTGGGATCATACTGTGCACAAATTGGCTGCCTTGTTTTGTGCATTACAACAGTGACGGCACTTTTAGGTGTACTTCCTTAACTGTGAGGTATCACGGGACATCCTGAGCTTGTAAAAGACCGTATAGAACTGCAAGTTCTGTTTTTAATCTTGCTGGTGTGCTCTCGTTATTATTTCTGACGGACGGACTATAGGAGGCCATTTGGTCCCTTGACTCTGATGCATCATTTAATGAGATCATGGCTGGCTGACCTGGGACCCAGCATTGCATTAAATCTCTCACAACATGAACTGAAAGGTTAGGCCTGTTATTGCTAGCTTCCCTGGGAAAGTGTGTTTTGTGTGTGTGTGTGGACAAGGAGCAGTCAACTGGAGGATCCCTTCCCTGAGATTAACCCACGAGCACTCACCATTCAAAATCGTTACTCACCAGGAGACTCTGTTTTGAAAGGGACACTTTGTTTGGGTTTATAGGATGAAGGTGTTCAATGGCACTAAGTGATCAGCTCACACAAACAAAGGATAGGCTTAGAAGAGGGACACTTGGCACCTTGAACTTTTTTTGTAATGCAATAAGAACGTGGCTGATCATTTGGAGACTTGGTGCAAACATGATGGGCTGAATGGCCTCCTCCTGCACTGTAACGCTTCTGTGTGATTCTGTAATGTTACTCCAATGAGTTACGGTCCATTGGTGTCATTTATTGAGAACTGAGGAGGAGGGGAAGGAATTCATAAGAGACTTTCAAGAGCCAGAGAGAGTGTGGGCAGAATTTTTTTTCTTATAAATGCAATGTGTTTTTAAGACCTGGAATTGAATAAGTGATTCAAGGAGAAAACAGCACAGTCTGAATGGACAGAGTAGCCTCTGTCTGGTGTGAGATTTTATGGCTCTCCCTTTTGAAAATAAGTCGGCATGGTAAATTTGAACTTTAAATGGAAAGTGATCTCTTGATCCATTTGCTCATAGAGAGTGAGATGAGAAGGACTGGGCAGAGACTCATGTGAAGTTTCAGTTTGATTCTGTTATAAATTCTAAGTCATTCTACTTTTTCCTTGTATGGTATCCTCTCCAATTGGAGATCCCTGTAGACTAGCAAGACTAAGTTTTACTGAGTGTTTTTTTTCTGTATAGCTGGAAATTCTGCCTCAAGTAAAATTTGAATCTGTAGTTGGTGTGCTAGTTTAATCGAAAGCGAAAGACAAATGGTGGAATCTACACTGGAAAGATCTGGAACTAAGTTACACCAAAATATTGAACCTGTTTGTGTTCTCAAATATTCTCTTGAAAAAATTTTAAAATCTTCCCATTAAAATGCAGCATCAAACCCTGACAGGGCCAGGTATTGCACGGGTTAGAAACAGAGTAAAGCTCTGTCAAACACTGCCAGGGTAGATTTAGGAGAGGGAATGGCTGAGAGGTGTTATCGCTAAATTATTAATCTAGAGATCCAGGTATTGTCTGGGAATCCAATTTTGAATACCGCCACGGCAGATAGTAGAATTTTATTTCAATTAAAATCTGAAATTAAGAATCTAACAATGACCATGAAACGATTGTTGGAAAAACCCTTCTGGTGCATTAATAGCCTTTAGGGAATGAAATCTGCCATCCTTGCCTGCTCTAGCCTACATGTGACTCCAGACCCCAGCAATATGGTTCACTCTTTACTGCACTCTGGGCAATTAGGGGTGGGTAATAAATGTTGGCCTGACCAATGATGCTCACATCCTGTAAATGAATAAGAAAACAAAGGTACAGCATGGGTTTAGATACAGAGTAAACCTCCCTCGACACTGTCGCCATCAAACACGCTCCCCGGACAGGGGCAGTACTGGGTTAGATACAGAACAAATCTCCCTCTAAACTGTCCCCATCGAATGCTCCCAAGTCTAGTTTCGTTCTAGCCTGACATAATCTGTTCCCACACCAGTATTTTGTGGTTTAGGAAAGATTTGTGTAGGTGGGTTGTACTCCGTAGGACCTAGCTTGTGACTTCCTAAAGTCATTTGACACAGTGTGTAGATGTGTTTATGTAGTCAGTCAGACCAGCCAGGATGTAGAGGTGTACGAATTAGCTGACTAACAGCAACGTGCTAGCCGCTCAAGGTGGCACTGCACTAATATTGGGCTGAATGGGGCATCATGACCTTTGAACTTCCCCCTCCATGTTTGGAAGCCTGTCTGGTTCCACTTGACCACTGAAGGGAGACTTTAGCGCCAGTTGGGTTGAGAGTGGAAGTTGGTAACATCTGGAAGCAGCAGGAGCGATCATTTCTTTGTGCTTTGAGAAAAATTTGAATATTGACTCATCTTGGAAGTGCTTTTATTTGTCAGCTGTTGCACCTTTCAAAGATATCTGCTTTTCTCCAAGAATCTGAACTGCCTAATGCACAGGATTAGAAAATATTTCAGTGAATTTCAAAACCGCCTCCAATAGCAGCTGTGAAACAACCAAATATATCAATAGCTCAAATTGGAAAGGGGAGGAGCGAAATTTCCAAGTTTCCTGGGGCTAATAAGAGGTTTCCCCTCACTAAATATAAATCCATGGTTGATCTGTGATCTGCAACTCAGTCATTTTGGACCAGCCTTATTGCACACTGATAGGCTGAACATGGCCAAAGAATCAAAGGGCTAGTAGTCTATGAACAGCTGCAAAACTTGAAAATAGTAAAAGGTTTATGGGATGTAGGAATCACTAGTGAGCTGGCATTTATTGTCCATCCCTAGCTGTCATTTTGACGTCAAGTGACAAGTTCTCAATCAAGTTGAAGTCGGGAATCACACTACACCGTTTATAGTCGAGTAGGTTTGTTTAAAATCTCTTCTGCACAAGCTTGTGATTTCAAATAAACTGTTGGACTAAACCTGGTTTTGTGTGACTTCTGACTTTGTCTTCATTGCATTCTTGCCACGTCACTTCAGAATGCAGTCAAAAATCAATTGTGTTTCGGTTTGGGATTGGAGTTGTGAAAGGGCCCAGACTAACCCGTCAGTGTGTCTCCTCTGTCAAAGTGCACTAGTGAACTTGCTGGGATCTTCACCTGAATTTTAAAACCTTACATTTACTAAAACCAACTTCTGACTTTTATTATATCTTAAAAGTCCAGGTGGAATTTTAATGTATGCTCTCTGGGTCATTGAACCAGCCTCGGATTACTGATCCAGAAACATATTCACTGCCATCCCAACTGAATCCTATTTCAGATCGTTCCTTTTGAAAGGACGCTAGACAGAGGGAAGACATTTCCAAATGTAGCGGAGATTAAAATTAAATCTTTAAGTATGAGATAATCACTAATAGAACTAGTTGGAGAAACTCAGCAGGTCTGGCAGTATCTGTGGAAAGAGAGAGCAGAGTCAATATTTTGAGTCCAGTGATCCTTCAGTCCGTTCAGAGGAATGCTCTTTCACCAGAGCCTGGTGAAAGTGTGAATGTTGTTACAACAGGAAGTGGTTGAGGCGAGTAGTGTTGATACATTTGAGTGGAACCTGGATGAACTACATGAGGAAGATAGACATGGAAGCATCTTCTGGTGGTGTGGGAGGAGGCTTGTGGATACCACACTTGCTGCCATGGATCAATGGACTGAATGGTCTGCTTCTCTGCATACTGTACTTCCACCTCTGATATAACACGGTCCCCTCATTGTACCTTGAGATGGAAGCAGCAGTGTGGGAATGGTATCTTCTAACTCTGCTCAGCTCAAAATGGGCTATGTTGGGGGGGATGGGAAAGCAGAAAGCAACTGCGCTTTCTAAATAAAACTCTGTCTGACTGACACTGGAGGCCGCAAATTATAGGTTGTGCTGGTGCTTTAGTCTGACATCAGAACGTGAAAATTACAAGGTTTGTATTTTTAAATACAATTAAGCGTGCTGTGTGTGTGCGTATAAATATACATGCTACTGTAGCCCACTGCAGAGCTTCTGTAATAGCAGACAGATAGACAGACATGATTAGAGCTCAAATAACTTCTGGCAATTCCAAGAATTGTAATTGCTATTTTTAAAGACAAGGTTTGCAGCTGAGTTTGGGGACGGGGGAGGCACCCCTGTCATGACTCCTGTCGCCCCCTTTAGCTCTTCATCCTGATTCTCCATTCCACCCCTTGCTGATGATACTAACTCTCATTGGAGAAGAATTCGTGCGTTATTTCCTCAAAGTGACCATTCCATATGTGTGCCAAAGAATCTCTCAAATGGAAGATGTTTGGCCGGTCATGGTTTTCCTGACTCTGAAAGAGTCCAGTTAATACCACTGCCTTTTGCTCTTTAATTTACCCTCAGACCCCTGCAATTCTCTTATTCTCCTCAGAGATTGACCCAATTTCCTTTTCAATTGAGTTCCGTCACAACCCCCTTGGGAATTGCATTTCAGCTCAGTACCACTCAATGCTCTTATTCCCAGCTGGTGAACCTTGACGTGTTGTTCGGCCTTGTGACATTGCAACCTGCCCTGATCTTGTCTTTGTCAGACACAAACATAGACACAGATGGTGGTCAGAGACAGCAAGACTAGCATGGTGTTTGTGTCCCCCCCCCCCCCCCGTCTCCCCCAACTCCAATTGTGTTCCTTGGTTCCTTTGGTTCAGTATTATAGCAGCTTCTCAGTCAGCCCAAAACCAGAGTAGTCGTAGGGACTTCTCAGAATAGTCTTACACTGAACCACTCTCTAAACTACTTCAGAACAGCAATTGAGAATCAGAGCTGAAAATGTGTTGCTGGAAAAGCGCAGCAGGTCAGGCAGCATCCAATTCAGGAATTCCTGAAGAAGGGCTTATGCCCAAAACGTCGATTCTCCTGTTCCTTGGCTGCTGCCTGACCTGCTGCGCTTTTCCAGCAACACATTTTCAGCTCTGATCTCCAGCATCTGTAGACCTCACTTTCTCCTTGAAGCAATTGAGAATCCGTCATCTTGTGGGACTGAAATCTCATAGAAAGGATATCAGTTCTATTTTTCTACAGAACATCAGTTGGGTGTTTTTCTGACTGTAACTTTAGCCAAAAGCTTTTTTAAAGGTAAATTTGACAAATAAACTATATTAAAATTGCCCTTGATGGGGATTTGAACTCTCGGGTCTCCTGGGTTAGCACTAAGGGCTGTGAAATCTGAGGCTTATTACATAACCACTGCACTCAATGTCAGCGCTAAGCAACCCTGGGTCAAGTCCAAAGGAGTAGTTGCAAAGCTTTCACTATACTGCCTCTGTATGAGGCTGGGTGCTCCATTTTACCTGACTGGTTCAGTCTCCGCCTGCCCACCACTCCCACCCACCAGCACTGGGCCATTTTTTTCCAGGGGCAGGATTTGGGGTAAGAAGTGGGCGTGGTGAGATGGCTCTAATTATCCCCAAGCAGCTTGTCAGGTTAAGCTAGAGTTGTTGGTTAAGGGGAGCAGATCTGAGGTGGTTTGTAATGTGCAGCAACAAAGGCAGGAGAGGAAACTGTTTTATGCAGCAATCGAATGGCTAAAGACATGGAGTGCTTTGGCTGAGAGTGAGGTGGTGGGGTTTCTGAACGGGAAGAATGTGCACGGTTACACTGAGAAGGCAGGGGGTGGCACTCGGTGCATTGCTCATTGAGAGAGTCAGTGCAGATGTGATGGGTGGAATGGCCTTCTGCATTTGAACAATTCTGTGTTTGGAGGCTGGCTGGAATTACCCGTTTAGCTTATGGAGGTGGGTGGGGGGAATGGGAGGAGACAGATAGGCAAGCAGAGAGGGAGGGAACTTCCAGACTACAGACTCTGATCCTTGTTTGGCTGGCTGTAACGTACTGGAAACCGTGCAGAGAGACTTCGTCCACAATGGCAAGTCAACTGATCAAGGCTGTTTTGTTTCTAAATGAGAGAGGGGTCAGCCTTCAGTGTGACTCTTCCTGCCCCACTGCTTCGTCCAAGTTGCATTTTTCCTTCTTAGTTGCAATCAGTAGATACTTTTGCTTTGCCTCATTCAGTTCCTCAGGAATTTTGACTGACCCTTCCAGAGGTGCCAACTTTTGGATGAGACATTGAATTAGGATTTGGAGACACTGTTTCCAGTGGCCAAATAATTGATTACCAGAGCATATCAATTTAAGGTCATTGCCTACGAACCATAGACCTAGGGGACACAGATGCCAGGCTAATGGATAACCCAGTTAATTCTGTGATGAGAACGAACCACTTCAGTCAGAGGATGATGAGTATCTGAGTTCTCACGGCCTTCTGGAGTAGAGAATTCTAATCACAGAGTGTGTTCAAGACTGAAATCAATAGATTTATTGAGTCTAATGATATCAACGGGTACAGAGGTAGTGGGAGAAAGTGGCATTCAGAGTGATTAGCCATGATATCCTTGAATGACAGAGCTGACCTGATGGGCTGAATGACCTCCTATTCCATTGTGACATAAGGAAATGTTTATATTTACGCAGTCAGCTGATATAAATTTGAATGCATTGCCTGAAAGGATGATGGAAGCATATTCAATTTTAACTTTAAAATTGCATTGAAAGGAACACAAAGGTCACAAGGTCCTGGGAGGAGAGGTGGAGTGGGATTAATTGTGTAACTCTGTCAGTGTCAGAATAGGCATGATGGAGTGACTAGTTTGCTTCTGTACTCAAATCATTTTTTTCTGATAAATAATGTTTATTTAGTCATGGGACATGTGTGTCATTGGCTGGGCCAGCATTTATCATCCATCCTTGGCTGCCCTTGAGAAGGTGGTGGTGAGCTGCCTTCTTGAATCTCCTGAAGTGTTTGAGGTGAGGGTACACTCCTATTGCTGCAAAGGAGGGAGTTCCCGGATTTTGACTCCATGACACTGAGGGAATGACGATAAATTTCCAAGTCAGGACGGTGAGCAGCTTGGAGGGGAACTTGCAGGAGTTGGTGTTCTCATGTATCTGCTGGCCTTCTCCTTCTAGATAGAAGTGCTCATGGATTTGGAAGGTGCTGCCTAAGGAGATAGATATAACCAAAGCCAGGAAAAACAACTCAACTTGTCATTCATTCCTGTTGTTGCTTATGAGGTCCTACAGTGAAGTTTTGACACTTGATTGTCTTTGAGAAGTCTCTGAATGGTTTGAGAAATAAGAATTTGCATAAATGCAAGTTTTTGAACTTTCTCCCTGTTTTAAGGCAATGACAGTGAGTGGTAAACGTTTCCTGGCGTTGTAAACAATGGATATTTTCATCCACCGCATGAACACTGGTATGTGTGACTATACGTTGCTGCAGCCAGACAGCTCTTCCATTTTGACACCTTAGACAGCGTTTTTTAAAAAAGAAATGTTATCTCGGGACTTGTGCATGACTGACATCTGAGTAGCTTTCTAGGCCATTTTAGAGGACAGTTTTGAGGTATCTTGAAGTGACAGTGTAAAACAATGGCATTGAGTTGGACTTTGTTTTGCATCTCTTCAGATTTTTATTTCTGTCAGCCCAGTATTGAGGGTTTCCTGCATTTTGGGAACACTGCAAATGCAGTTGTACATATTGCATAGAAGGCTTGGAGATCCTTGGAGAAGGGAAATTTGGCGTTTTTACTTTATTCACAGGATGAGGTGCTGTTGACTGGACTTTTATTGTCCATCCTTAATTGTTCCTTTCAAAATGCAAGGTTGCCTTGGATAAAGAGAGGGTAGCATAGTGGCTCAATGGTTAGCACTGCTACCTCACAGTGTCAGGGATCTGTGTTTCATTCCACCCTCAACGACTATCTGTGTGGATCTGCACATCCTTCCTGTGTATAGGTGGATTGGCCATGGGAATTATAGCCTTAGGATAGAGAAGGTGGGTCTAGCTGGGATGCTCTTTGGAGAGTCTGTATGGACTCAATAGGCTGAATGGCTTGCTTCCACACCATATTGATTGCAAAGGTGTTGATGGAGATTGAATCCCATGCCAAAACATTTGTGTGCTGTTTTTCTATGGTTTTTGTGAAATGACCTGTTGATCCTTATGTTCCTTTGAGTGGTATTTTATATGTGGCTCAGATGGGGCCAATTTGTCTTGAGTCCAGATGTTGTGACTTGGTGTCCCACTTCAGAGTCTTCAGCCCATGTTCTAGGTAGGCGTTTTGGCACAGTACTGAGGTATCAAGTAGTTTGCCTTCACGTGGTGTAGTGATTGTAACAAAGTCAGCTGCCTTCACCTCACTGAATATGATTGGAGCTGTTAATCTGGTCCAATTAGGGAGCCCTGCCTGTCATACTTAAAGGATGAGTGTCAGGGATACTGTAGCTGACTCCTGTATGAGGCAGTATTAAAGTCAAGGACTGTTCACATGTAAATAAGACCATAAGACATAGGAGTGGTAGTAAGGCCATTCGGCCCATCGAGTCCACTCCGCCATTCAATCATGGCTGATGGGCATTTCAACTCCACTTACCCGCATTCTTCCCATAGCCCTTAATTCCTTGAGACATCAAAAATCTATCAATCTCTGCCTTGAAGACATTTAGCGTTCCAGCCTCCACTGCACTCTGCGGCAATGAATTCCACAGGCCCACCACTCTCTGGCTGAAGGTGACTTGGTGATGGATACCGACCTGTAAGGAGGTATTTCACGGGATGTGGTTCTGAGACTAGTTTCCCCAGTGGTCTGTTCAAACTTTATCTCACAACCAAAGATTTCTGTGGAAGCATGTCATCTGGTTTTTGTCATATTGCGATTTGTGGGATCTTACTGTGTACTGTTGTGTTTCCTACATTGCATCCCCAGTGATGAGATTTTGCTGGTTATACAGCACTTTGGAGTGTCCAAAGGGTGACGGTTGCTGTAGGAATGCAGGTTCTTCTGGTCAAGTGCCGAGTGGTCTCATTCTGTTGATAGCCAAGGAAATGAGGGGTGGGATTCTCCGAGGGAATGGATGGAGTAGTCTCATGCCCCTAACCTGCTATTCAACTGTCTCTGGATGCAGAGCAAAACTCCAGTCTTTTGGGATTTATGTTTATGGAAAATGTAATTGAATTGCACTAATGAGGAAACCCTGATGAGGATTTGAGGGAGGGCTATTGGGGGGAGGGGAGTTGGAGTCAGATGTTCCCCTCTGTGTCACAAACCAGGTGTTAGCTAGGCTTCAATCTCTAACCTCCGGATCAGCTCTTTAACCTTTGACCTTTCAAGACTATTTCTAACTTCCTGTTGGATTACTACAAATAGAACATGGACCTAATCCTGTTTCCTGTTTGTCGCAAATTTTGTTTCCACTCCTGTTAATTGCTACACATTGTCCAGTGATGGCTTTGCTTGGATGGGAGTAGATGGGAGTTGGGAGGGTGGGGGTGATGGTGCTTCTATCCTCAACAAGTCTCTCAGGGCCTCGCTGAGAATCTCTGTAAACATCAAAAAAAAGCACCCTCACCTCAAAAGCACCAAGGTGGTATCCATCCCATAGGTTCAACCGATGCCAATGTCCTCTCTTCCTACCCTCATACTCCCAAAATCTGATCCATCCTTCAGGTTTGCAACTGTCTGAGAATTAATTTGCTTCAGCTTAGGGTTTAAATATCCAAATCCCCCCCCCCTACCAACCCCACTCAAAAGTATCTGACACCCATCCTCCCCTCCAATGCCACTCCAACTCTACCACTCCATGTGTTCATCTCTCTTGGCCCTAAGCTCTGGAATTCTGTCCGTGACCTTTTCCATCTCTCTGTCCCACTTAAAATGTTCCTTTAAGACATTCTGTTTCACAAGTCCAGTTCGTGTGTGTGTGTGTGTGTGTGTGTGTGTGTGTTAGGGCTGTTTGTGTGTCTTTCTGTCACTGTACGCATCTCCCTGTGTCTGTCTGACTTCAGTGTGTGTGTGTGGAACTCCCTGCTGTTAGCTGTGTGCTAACCCAGTCTCTGAGCTCAGCTTGGCTGGAGGAGCAGGTACAGCACATTACGCTAAATTGCAAGAATGCCATTGAAACTATATTTAGAACTGAGCTGTCCAGAACACATTTAGTTCCAAGTTAAATATAGCTCTGAGCCAGAGTGGGTGGTGGGGGCGAGGGGGAGGGTCAGGATTGAAGGCTGTGAGTACCTCGTCTTTAAAGCATGAAATGTGATCTGTTGTATGACGTGGCTCATTCCTTGGATCCTTGCCAGTATGGAAAGGAAAGAGATGCCCATCGCTTAGAGCAGTCAGTCCAAGTGTTGAAAGCTATTAACCCCACTATAAATTGCTCATTTCCTTTTGGCAAGGCTGTCTGATTCGGGGGTTGTGGGTGTGGGGGGCTGTTGAGTCGGTACAGTCAGTGGTAAATTGAGCAGTGGGGAGTGTTTGGTGGAGATGGGCAGGAAGCTGGAATGAATCAAATTCTGTCTTAAAGGATTGTTTTCACTAGGGCAGGTGGAGTGGTTTGGGCCTGTACTCCTTGGAATTTAGAAGAATAAGAAGCAACCTTATTGAAACATACAACGTTCTGAGGGGGCATGTCAGGGTCGATAGGGAGAGGTTGTTTCCCCTTGTAAGAGAGCATCTCAGGAATAGAGAATTCGACGTTTCGAGCATAAGCCCTTCACCATTCCTGATGAAGGGCTTATGCTCGAAACGTCGAATTCTCTATTCCTGAGATGCTGCCTGGCCTGCTGTGCTTTGACCAGCAACACATTTGCAGCTGTGATCTCCAGCATCTGCAGACCTCATTTTTTACTCCCCTTGTAAAAGAGCCTAGGACCGGAGGGTGCAATCTGAATAAGGGTCACACACTTGAGACAGAGATGAAGGGAAATTGCTGATCTCTGAGTAAAGGGACCTTTTCACCAAAGGGGCTATTGTGGCTGGGTCATAAAGTATATTTGAGGCTGAGAGAGACAAATTTCTCATTAGTAAGGGAATAGAGTTTTAGGAAGAGACAGGAAAGTGGTGTTGATGATGATGAGATCAGCCACAATCTCATGCAGCAGACTCGATAAATTGAATTGAATTTATTGTCAAGTGTACCAAGGCACAGTGAAAAGCTTTGTCTTGCGAGCAATACAGGCAGAACACAGAGTTAAGTAGCATAGATAAGTAAATAACAGGTAAACAATGGCGAAAACAAAAACACAGGTACAGGCTAAATCTGCTCCTATGTCTTATGTTTCTGTAGTTGGTGAAAATGTTGTTCTGAGACCCGGAGGTTGCTCTCCACTCCCGAAGCCAACCTAGGCACAAGTGCAGGGCAGACTCCTGCTTATCCAACGGGACAAATGATCCTGAGAAGCGTTTCAAATCCCGCCAGGGCAAGCTTTTAGACTTCGGTTTCTGAAAGGTTTGGAATGGTCGGGAGAAAATAAAAAGGGTGCTTGAAGCTGTCAATAGGTAAAGACAAACAGGCCCATGTGTGTAGGTCAGGAAAAAGAAGCCTTGCACCTTACCTGCTCTGACCAGAAGCGAACATCAAAGTGGCCTCATCCTTACTGTCCATCAATTGGCCGGGCAAACCCCTCAGTAGAGACCAGGGCAAATGGTCAACATGCTGACATCTTGGAGCAATTACACCTCAAATGAATAACTCGAAATAGTTTTAAAAAAGCAAATGACACTTTGTCTTTCTTTTTTTTTCCTTCTAAAATTGAACGACATTTAAGTTTGTAAATTTTCAAACTCCAGGCAGGAAAGCTTGCCCTCTGGAGATTATATTTGAAAGTTGAGTGTGAGCTGCCTCATAATTTATTTTTACTATCCATTCACTGGGTATCAGCTTAACACCAGGCAAGATCGGAATTTTATTAATTGAGGGAAAACCTCCTCAAGCTGGTAAATGAAAGCTATTCGTCTGACACGTCTTGCATACTTCAAAATGTGACTCGAGTGAGCAGTACATTCATTTCTCAGTATTACTGTTTTTTTTCCCAAAATATTTTTCCCCCTTTCCCTGGTGAGCTCACTTGACCTGACGTGGTTTACATTGTGTCAGCAGACCTGCTGTGCTGTTAGCAGGGGACTCGGAGGGTTTTGACCCAGTGACGCTAAAGGAACGGTGAAATATTTCCACGTCCGGTTGGCGAGTGTCTTACAGGGCACCTTGCAGGTACTAGTATTGCCATGTATCTTCCAGATGGAAGTGGCTGCCATTTTGGAAGGTCTTATCTCAAGAGCCTTGGTGAGTTGCAGTTTTGAATTTTGTTAGTGGTACACGCTACTGCCATGGTGCATTGGAGGTGGAGGGACTCAATATTGAAGCTCATCAGCAGGGTATTGAACATGTGGAGCTGCTCTGTCCCTGATGTCTTGGAAATATGGATGAATGTTGTTCTTGAAAAGCACAACAGGTAATCAAAGCATCCATAAAGTGCACCAATCAGGTTAAGTATAACCTAGGTTCACCATTTGTGATTATTGTGAACCTTCTGGCCTAGGTGCTAGGCCTTGGCCTGTGATTCTGCTGTGGGTTTTGAGCAAACTATAGTTCACAGTGGAGCTTTTATGTTCAGAGAATGTGTTTTACTTGGAGGACAGTTTTGTTATCTTGGCCTCCATTTTGAAATGTTCATCGTTCTGTTCGGATACATTCTGGAGTCTATTTTCACGTCCTGCCTTTCAGAAAAAGAAAGAATTACATTTTATACAGCACCTTTAACAGTGTCAGGAGATCCCATGGAATTATTCACAGGACTATTTTCCCTGATGTTCTGCCCAATAGTAATCCCTCAATCAAAATCACTATTCAAATACTGATTATGGAAGTTTGCTGTTTGCAAGTTCGTCACTAGATTAGTGACAACCAATGACGACTCTTCAGAATTACTTTGGCTGTAAATTGCACTGGGACACCTTGAGGCTGAGAAAGGCAGGTTTGCCTTTTATCACATAGGAAGCAAACTAGCTGGTACAGGAGAAGCTGAAGGGGTTAACTCTTATCAAAGTTCCAGAAGTATTGCTTGCACTTTTGTCGACTTCCCATCTCTGAGAAGCCAAGGGTTTGTTGTCTTTTTGTTTATCCGCATTGAAATGGAAACTTGTAGCTGGGCCAGTTATGGATTGTGTCTTTGTTTGAGATATCACAGTGCAGAAAATCACTACAATGCTGCCAGAGCATCTGTGGAATAGAAATTTGATCACGTCCGGGAAGTTTTCTCTGCATCCTCAGGAGGTCTTTAGCGTGTCTGACTCAGAGATTCAGCATTATTACCTAGTTTCCCCCTTTCCTAAAACCCAACAGGAGTCTAAATCTTTAAAATGTGGATGTTGGAGCAAATGGAATAATGTATTGATTTTGAAAACCCTTTGTAAAACCAGGCAGTTTCTCCAGCATTGCTCAAACTCTGCAGGAGTGTGAGGAGTTTGCAATTGGAACAACGTTGGTTGAGTTTATGTTCTGCCAGAAGTGCTATGTCAGTTTTTGAGACACTGTCAATTCAGTGTCTGAGCTGATAAGGTGTTGGCAGGATAAAGGGTGGAGAATGGAGTAAGCAGCTAATGTTGAGTCCAACTTAACCATGAACAGATTTCTAGAACGGTGCAGTACATTGACAACAGGCTAGTTAATAATCTTGTTGTTTTCCATTGAGTTCACATGTAATTCAATCCAAAATTAGGGTTATAAGTCCAAAGGACACTATTGAGGGCTGAGGTGCAAATAGACTCTGGTAGATGGGACCAGAAACATTAAAAGGTAGGCTAGCCTTTTAACAAATTAATACGAGGTTTATAATAATTTTTACATTCCTTTGAGCAGAAACACAGTAGGAAAGACAATCCAACCGTGGTTAACGAGAGGTTGAAGATCATATTAGATAGATTAGATTAGATTACTTACAGTAGTGGAAACAGGCCCTTCGGCCCAACAAGTCCACACCGACCCACCGAAGCGCAACCCACCCATACCCCTATGTTACCCCTTTCCTAACACTACGGGCAATTTAGCATGGCCAATTCACCTAACCCGCACATCTTTGGACTGTGGGAGGAAACCGGAGCACCCGGAGGAAACCCACGCAGACACGGGGAGAACGTGCAAACTCCACACAGTCAGTCGCCCGAGTTGGGAATTGAACCCGGGTCTCAGGCGCTGTGAGGCAGCAGTGCTAACCACTGTGCCACCGTGCCGCCCACGATCAAAGGAAGAGGCTTATAAAGTTGCCAAAACACAGTAAGCCTGTCATTTGAGACATTTTAGAATTCAGCAAACAATTACCGAGAAAAGAAGAAAATCCAGCATGAAGCCATTGAGAACAGACTAGCAGAACTTTTGTTGGTATATAAAAACGAAAAGCTTAACAAAACCCATATGGGTCGACTACAGGCCTAAGCAGAAGGATTTGTGATGTGGAGGTGCCACTGTTGGATTGGGCTGGACAAATTCAGAAGTTGCACCACACCAGGTTAGAATCCAATAGGTTCACTTACAATCATGAGCTTTCGGAGAGTTGCTCCTTCATTGGGAGAATTTGTAACCAGGATTAAGGAAACAGGAAAGAAATTGAACGTGTTCGCATCTGACTTTGTGGAAGACACTTTGCCTGATGGAGGAGCTGCACTCCGAAAGCTTGTGATTTCAAATAAATCTGTTGGGCTATAACCTGATGTTGTGTAACTTCTGATATTGTTCAGAAGAAGATTTAAAAGTACTCCTAAGAATATTAGAAAACAGCGCGACTAGCGAGAACGAGGAGCTAAAATAATATTAATAAAAGTGTTGTACTGGTGAAATTAAATGGGACTGTTCACCTTTTCTGAAATGTAGATCTTTGGGCCCAGATCATTTAAAACTTTTAGTTAATATCTCCAGTTGCTTACTTGTCTAGGCCTGATGATCCATGTTTCAGGGTGCTGAGATGTGACCGTAGAGCTTCTGGATGCTTTGGTGCACATCTTCCAAATTTCTTTAGATTTTGGAATGAGTCTTGCAGATCAGGAGGCTATAAATGTAACCTCACTATTTCAGAAAGGAAGGAGGGGAAGAATTGGGAACTGCAGAACTGATAACTTGACACAGTTTGTAGGGAAATGCTAGAATCTATCCTAAAAGACACTTAGAAAACTGTAGTAGGATTGGACAGAGTCAACACAGATTTATGAAAAGGAAATCATGTTTGACAAACCTGTTAGAGTTTGTTGGCTTGTCACAAGTAGAATTTTATTTCCTTTTGCCCTCGTTCCATGAATAAATACATTGCTGGCTAGGCAGCATTAATTGTCCAGAGGGCAGCTAAGAGCTAACCCCATTGCTCTGGTCTGGAGCCACATGTAGGCCAGATCAGGTAAGGATGGCAGTTTCCTTCTCTAAATGATATTAGTGAGCCAGATGGGTTTTCCCAACAATTGGCAATGGATTCATGATCGTCATCAGACTCTTATCTCCACATATGAGAGAGGCCATTTCAGGTTGAGCTAAAGAGGAATTTTTTCACTTCGAGATGTACACATCTTTGGAATATTTTATTCCAGAGGGCTGTGTTGAGCATATTGAAACCTGGGATCGATAGATTTTTAGATATTGAAGGCCTTGAGGGAAATGAGGATACAAGATGGGAAAATGGAGCAGGCTTGAAGAGCTGAATGGCCTCTCCTTGCTCCTATGAATGTTACTGATGGAATCCTTCAATCCAGTAGAAGAATTCATTGCAACTGCTTCTGACAGAATTACCAGGGATGTAGTTTCAGAACCAATCCAGTAAATATTGTATAAGTTGCCAGGCAGAAGCAAACCTCATGGAGGTATCTCTTTCCTTGCTTGCCTGTCTCTTTTTACCAAAATTATTTCTATCCTGGAATGGGGCTGTGGAATGGGGTCTGTTCTTTGCTTGGGGCAAGACGTATGTGTAGATACCCAGCTAGCTCAGTAATGCTCCCAAGGAAGGAAATCTGCTATCCTTACCCGGTCTGGACAACTAGTGATTCCAGACCCACAGCAATGTGGCCGTCTTTTCACTGGCCTCTGATAGTCCCTACCAAGCCACTTGGATTAAGGGGCAGGTGAGGATGTGTCACGAATGCTGGTGATACCAATATTCTGTGAAAGAATAAATTAACTGCCCAGGGCTGCTTATAGCCAAGCCTGGAGAAAGTGCGGACTGCAGATGCTGGAGTTCAGAGTCAAAACGTGCAGTGCTGAAAAAGCACAGCTCATCAGGCAACATCTGAGGAGCAGGTGAGTTGACTTTCCAAACATAAACTCTTCATGTTCCTGATGGAGAGCTTATGCTCGAAACATAGACTTTCCTGCTCCTCAGATGCTGCCTGATCAGCTGTGCTTTTCCAGCACCACACTTTTTGACTCTTCTAGCCAAGCCAGCCAAGAAACACTGGAGGCAATGGGTTTGAAAAAGGGGGGATTTAAGAGACAGAGAGAGAGAGAAAGAATGAAAAGGAGAAAGGTGGATAGATGGGGCAAGAAAGATAGGTGAGCGAGAAATAGATGGTTGGAAACCAAAAGAGGGTTTTCCTACTGTATCTTTGGAAGAGGTATCAGTTTCTCATTCTGAAACTGAAATCAATGGAACTGACAGCGATCTGCCTGATTGAGGCATGTAGCCCTGAGTTACTCCTGAACTCTGTGGGCTGTTGATATTTTGGGGACCATGGTTTGGGAATCCCCTAATGTTGAGCAAGACAAGAAAGTTGGTTGCTCTTGTCATGAGCTGGTGTAATGCAGTGGGCGAATGCACCATGCTCTGGAGGAGCCAATGACTGTGTGCCTATAGTTCCCAGGATGATGCAGAACTAAATGGGTCCAATCAAAGTGGATACATGGTTGCCTTAGTCCAGAATTTTTGCCATCTGCCACAGTAGGATTTGTACCCATCTCACCAGAGACATGAGCCTGAGGATCTGGGTTTTTTAGAATAGTGATGAAACATCTGCGAATAAACTTACCAGCTCAGTGAGCAAGTCAACAACCTGTGGGTTATTAACGCAGCACCATTACCATCAAGTGAATGCCTCCCCTTTCTGTCATTGCGTAACTATCATTGGAAAGTGTGCATTTTATTGTTCACAAATTCCTTTAAAACCAGTTGACTGTACAACATGGCTGTCACTGAGTGAAGTCTGTCTGTGATTGAATGTGTTTTTGTCCCATGTGCAGGATGAGAATAGAACAGACAGCAGTGAGAGCTGTTCAAGACAGTGCTGCTCAACTGAATAGTGATGAAAATTGAGGTTAGCTAAAGCTTTAAGTTTAAATAAATTTAGCTGGTGATTTTGCTGTCCCACCAAAAGCTGATGCTAAACCTGGGATTTTCTGCCAATGTTGACATAATTCCAGTGATCTTATAAAATATTGACGTGCACCTCGAACCTGGCTGGAAATACTGACACACTCCCTAGGACCCCCTGTAAATATTTGGCAGACTTATTTATACGTTAACAAACAACACTGTCAAAATAGTGTTCAATATGATCCAACTCATTTGGACAATATTCGTTCAGTCTTCCTGCACTGATAGTACGGCACGATGGGCCATCTCTTTGGCAGAGCCATCCAGTTTGCTTCACTTAGCTTTTCCCCTTAGCCCAGCAAATATATCCTTTTTATTTTAAAATACAATTCCCTTTTGAAAGTTAGTTTTGAATCTGCCTCCACTGCCCTTTTAGGCAGTGCATTCCAGATCCCAGCAGCACTGTGTGTAAAAGAATTCCCCACATTGTCTCTATTTGTTTCAAAGATTTTCCGAAATCCATGACATCCGGTTACTGACTCTCCAGTCAGAGAGGAATAGTCTCTCCCAATGTATTTGAATGCTTCATTTAGATTTCTCATTAACCCTTTCTGCTCTCCAGTCCCCGCTTCTCCGGTCTCTCCACATTGCTGAAGTCTCACATCCTGGGCATGCCCCATTCAATCTCCGCTAATTGTAATTGTTGGCTTTAGCCTTTCATTCCCAGGCAACTGTGTTTGGAGAGACCCCACCAGAGAGTTATCTTGAAGGAGGTGCCTGTATAAAGCTCTTTTAATAAGTGCAGAAAGTGCTGGAGAAACTCAGCAGATCTGGTAACCTTTGTGGAGAGGGGAACAGTTAATGTTTCGAGTCCAATATGACTCTTCTTTGGGACTTCAGTATGAGGGACATTACTTGCATCCCAATGAAGGGTCCTTTTTGGATTTGAAATAGTAATTGTAGTCTTTCTCTCCATAGATGCCGCCAGACCTGCTGAGTTTCTCCAGCACTTTGAATGATGGAGATTTGGAATAAAAACACAGTACTTTGCTTTTATTCAGGTTTTGAGTCCTTTTAAAACAAATATCCTACAGAGCGAGATATCTTCCACCGATCAAGGATATGTCGTGTCTAGATTTGCACTTATGAGTTGCAGTTGGAGTTGAATTTGGATAAATGTGAGGCATTGCATTTTGGTAAAGCAAACACGGGCAGGTCTTTACTATTAATGGTAGGGTCTTGGGTTGTGTTGCAGAACAGAGACCTAGGAGTTTAGATACGTAATTCTTTGAAGTTTGCATCATATGTAGACAGGGTGGTTAAGAAGGCATTTTGCACATTTGCCTTCATTATTCAGACCGTTGAGTATTGGAGTTGGTAAGTCGTGTTGAGGTTTTACAAGATGATGTTGAGGTCTCTTCTGTGTCCAGTTCTTGTCACCCTGTTACAGGAAGGATAGTATTAAGCTGGAGAGGGTTCAGAAAAGATTTACCGGGATGTTGCCAGGAATGGACGGTTCAAGTTATAAGGAGAGGCCGGATATGCTGTGACTTTTTTCACCGGAGCATAGGAGGTTAAGGGGTGACCATACAGAGGTTTACACAATCATGAAAGATAAAGTGAATGGCAGGTGTCTTTTCCCTAGAGTAAGGGATTTCAAACTAGGAGACATATACTTTTAAGGCGAGTGGAGAACGATTTTTAATAAGACATGAGGAGCAATTTGTTTAGTGTGGTTCGTGTGAGGGATGAACTTCCAGAGAAAGTGGTGGATGTGGGTACAGGTACAACGTTTAAAAGACATTTGGGTAAGTACATGAATAAAATATTTGGAGGGATATGGGCTAAGTGCAGGTGGGTGGGGCTAGTTTAGTTTGGCATTTTGGACGGCATAGACTGGTTGGACCAAAGGGTCAGTTTCCGTGCTGTGTGATTCTATGGACCACAAGGGAGTCAGCACCTTAAAACTTGGGCACAATGTATAGGAGACTTTGTCAATTAATCAACTCTGAGGGGTGACCTTATAGAGGTTCATAAAATCATGAGGGGCATGGATAGGATAAATAGGCAAAGTCTTTTCCCTGGGGTCAGGGAGGCCAGAACTAGAGGGCATAGGTTTAGGGTAAGAGGGGAAAGATATAAAAGAGACCTAAGGGGCAACTTTTTCATGCAGAGTGTGGTACGTGTGTGGAATGAGCTGCTAGAGGAAGTGGTGGAGGCTGGTACAATTGCAACATTTAAAAGGCATCTGGATGGGTATATGAATAGGAAGGGTTTGGAGGGATGTAGGTTGGGTGCTGGCAGGTGGGACTAGATTGGGTTGGGATATCTGGTCGGCATGGACGAGTTGGACTGAAGGGTCTGTTTCCGTGCTGTACCTCTCTATGACTCTATGACACTCGGTGTGATCTTGGCTAATCTTGGGCTGCACCTTCCTGTGCACTCCCTACATTCCCCAGCAATCTGTCGATCCCAAATATATTCAACAATGGAGCATCCACAACATTCTGGGGTAAAAAAAGCAATGCTTTGGAGAAATGTTTCCTCCTCGGTCTGAAATAATCAATTCCTTATCCCGAAACTATATCCCTGCGTTCTAGATCTCTAGCCAGGGAGAGACAACCTCTCCGGAGTCAGCCCCTTTGTAAATGTCAGGTTCCTTCAGAAACCTGAATGGTTCATTAAGATCACCTTCTGTCTTTCTAAACTCCTTTTGTGTACAGGACCAGGCTCAATAACTTACAAAATTCTTAAAGGGAGTGAATGCAGAAAGGCTGTTTTCTCCTTGGTGGAGTCTCCAGCTGGGAGGGAGGGGAAGGTGGGGACGGAGTCTTAGAATAAAAGGGAAGCTAGTTAGGATGGAGATGAGAAGGAACTTCTTAACTCTCTTCAATTACTCACTAAGGCAGCAGGTGCATGGGAACACTATCCCCGGTAAGCTCCCTTCCAAACCACTCCCTATCCTGGCCTAGAAATATATTGTTGTTCCTTCAGTGTTACTGGGTCAAGATCCTGGAATTCTCTCCCTAACAGCATTATGGGTCAACCCGTAGCACATGGACTGTAATGGTTCAAGAAGGCAGCTCGTCACCACCTTCTCAAAAGGCATCTAGGAATGCGTCATAATTGTTGACCCAGCCACTGACCACCCCATGGCCCATGAGTGAATTTTTTTTTAAAGAAAGGACTTCTCTATGCCAAAAACCTGTAAAGCGCGGGCATTAAGTTTAAGACGAAGATTTGACATATCCAGTTACAAATAACAACATCAAAGGCTGGCGTGGGAATATCGTTTTGAGGAGATGATCTGTGCTGGCAGAGCAGGCCTGAGGTTAGCCTTTTACTCGAAGACTGCGGAGTGACCCACTCCTGCTCCAGCTGAGACCCCACCAGCATCTTCTAGAGTTTAAGTTCCTTTTGAAACCTCATGTGGTGAAAAATAATCCAGGTACCGATGCTCGCTAAGCCCTTGCAGAGTTGTAGGCAACCCATGTGAAACGTGAATGCGTGTCATGTACTTTTAAAATGGGACTTGAACTGAAACGATCAGTATTGAAGGTCTTTACATAGCTACATTTGAGGTGATGTGTGGTTATAAATTTGTTTTTGCAGAGTTCAGAATGCAGACAGCAGCAAAACTATCAGCACGTGATAAAGTTCACAGACTCATGGTGGGTCTGGAAAGGAGGACATTTTTAACAGGGGTCAAACCCATTCCTAACTTTTCCAAATTTTTGTGATTTTTGAGAAGCATTTCCACTTGCAGTTGATTTGGTGTGACTCTGTGTGAAAGCTCTGTGGGAGTTACAATGTTGAGCTCTACAGGATTTGTATAGCACCTTCCATGACTTCTGGGTGTCCCAATGCACTTCACTGATTACGAAGTATTTCTTGGTGTGTGGTTACTATTGTAAAGTAGGAGAACGCAGCAGCCAATGCAAGCACAGCAAGATCCCACAATATAACAAGATGATAGTTAACCAAATTATCAGTTTAGTTTAGTCATGTTGGTTTGACCGATAAAGATGTCCTCGGACATTGGAGAGAAATTCTTTGAAATGGTTTCGGGATCCTTAGGTGTCATCAGGGAGGGGAGACGATTTCTAACTGCTCATCCAGAAATATGTTACTTCTGACAGGTTACTCTTGCAGGTTCCTAGATTTGGATGTTTCAGTAAGAACAGAGAAAATGGTAAGAGAGTGGGTGGTGTGGCATTGTTAGTCAAGGATAGTATTACAGTTGCAGAAGGGATGTCTGAGAACTTGTCTACTGAAGTATAATGGGCTGAGATTAGAAACAGGAAAGGAGAGGTTACCCTGTTGGGAGTTTTCTATAGGCCTCCAATTAATTCCAGAAATGTAGAGGATAGGATAGCAAATATGATCCTCAATAGGAGGGAGAATGATAGGGCAGCTGTTATGGTGGACTTTAACTTTCCAAATATTGACTGGGAATATTATAGTTCAAGAACTTTTAGATGGGTCAGTTTTTGTCCAGTGTGTGCAGGAGGATTTTCTGACACCGTATGTAGACAGGCCACCAAGGGCAAGGCCACATTGGATTTGCTACTGGAGAAAGATCCAGGCCAGGTGTTAGATTTGGAGGTAGGTGAGTACTTTGGTGATAGTGACCACAATTTAGTTATGTTTACTTTAGTGATGGAAAGGGATAGGTACACATCGCAGGGCAAGAGTTATAGCTGGGAGAAAGGCAATTAGGATGTGATTACGCAAGATTTAGGATGCATAGGATGGGGAAGGAAACTGCAGGGGATGGGCACAGTTGAAATGTGGAGCTTATTCAAGGACTGCAACTGTGGGTCCTTGATAAGTATGTACCGGTCAGGCGGGGAGGAAGCTGTTGACCGCGGGAGCCATGGTTTATTAAGGAAGTTGAATCTCTTGTCAAGAGGAAGGAGAAGGCTTATGTTCGGATGAGATGTGATGGCTCAGTTAAGGCACTTGAGAGTTAAAAGTTGCCCAAGTAAGACCTAAAAAGAGAGCTAAGAAGAGTCAGGAGGGTACATGAGAAGACATTGACGGATAGATTCAAAGAAAACCCCCTAAGCTTTCTATAAGTATATCAGGAATAAAAAAATAAGTAAGATTAGGGTCAATCAAACATAGTAGTGGGAAGTTGTGCATGGAGTTAGAGGAGATGGGGAAGTGCTAAAATAATATTTTTCATCAGTATTCACATGAGAAAAAGCCATGTGGTCAAGGAGCAGACTGAGATACAGACTACTGGACTAGATGGGTTGAGGTGCTTCAGGAGGAGATGTTAACAATTCTGGAGAGTGTAAAAATAGATATCCTAGGCTGGCTGGGATTTATCCCAGGATTCTCTGGGAAGCCAGAGAGGAGATTGCCGAGCCTTTGCTTTGATCTTAATGTCATCATTGTCTACAGGAATAATACCAGAAGACTGGAGGATAGTAAATGTTGCTCCCGCGTTCAAGAAGAGGAATAGAGACAACCCCGGAAATTATAAACCTGCGAACCTTACTTCAGTTGTGCGTAACTGTTGGAAAAGGTGATGAGAGATAGGATTTATAATCACCCAGAAAGGAATAACCTGATGAGGGATAGTCAACGTGGTTTTGTGGAGGGTAGGTCGTGCCTCAAACTTATTGAGTTTTTTTTATTAGATTACTTACAGTGTGGAAATAGGCCCTTTGGCCCAACAAGTCCACACCGACCCGCCGAAGCGCAACCCACCCATACCCCTACATTTACCCCTTACCTAACACTACGGGCAATTTAGCATGGCCAATTCACCTGACCCGCACATCTTTTGGATTGTGGGAGGAAACCAGAGCACCCGGAGGAAACCCACGCAGACACAGGGAGAACGTGCAAACTCCACGCAGTCAGTCGCCTGAGTCGGGAATTGACCCCGGGTCTCAGGCGCTGTGAGGCAGCAATGCTAACTGCTGTGCCACCGTGCCGCCCACTTCTTTGAGAAGTTGACAAAACAGGTGGATGAAGGCAAAGCAGTTGATGTGGTGTATATGGATTTCAGTAAGGCGGTTGATAAGGTTTCCCACGATAGGCTATTACACAAAGTACAGAGGCATGGGATTGAGGGTGATTTAATGGTTTGGATCAGAAATTTGCGAGCTGGAAGAAGAATAGGGAGTAATGAGCAATATTCATCCTGGAGTTCAGTTACTAGAGAGGTACTGCAACGATCTGTTTTGGGTCCACTGTTGTTTTGTCAGTTTCATAAATGACCTGGATGAGGGCATAAAAGGATAGGTTAGTAAATTTACAGATGATACTAAAGTTGGTAGAGTTATGGATAGTGATGAAGGATGTTGTAGGTTACAGAGGGACATAGATAAGCTGCAGAGCTGGACTGAGAGGTGGCAAATATGAGTTTAATGCAGAAAAGTGTGAGATGATTCACTTTGAAAGGAGTAAAAGGAATACAGAGTTACTGGGCTCATGGTAAGATTCTTGGTGATGTAGATGAGTAGAGAGATTTGTGTCCAGGTGCATAGATCTCTGAAAGTTACCACTCAGATTGATAAAGTTGTTAAGAAGGCATACGGTGTGTGAGCTTTTATTGGTTTGAGAACCATGAGATCATGCTGCAGCTGTACAAAACTCTGGTACAGCCACATTTGGAGTATTGCGTACAGTTCTGGTCACTGCATTATAGGAGGAATGTGGAAGCTTTCAAAAGGGTTGAGAGGAGATTTACTAGGATGTTGCCTGGTATGGAGGGAAAGTCTTATGAGGAAAGGATGAGGGATTTGAGGCTGTTTTCATTGGAGAGAAGAAGTTTGAGAGGTGACTTTATTGAGATAATCAGAGGGTTAGATAGGATGGACAGTAAGAGCCTTTCTCCTCGAATGGCAGTAGCTAGCACGAGGAGACATAGCTTTAAATTGAGGGGTGATAGATATAGGACAGATGTCAGAGGTAGTTTCTTTACTCAGTAGTAGGGGCGTGGAACGCACTGTTGCAACAGTAGTACACTCGCCAACCCTAAGGGTGTTTAAATGGTCATTGGTTAGGCATATGTATGAAAATGGAATAGTGTAGGTTAGATGGGCTTCAGATTGGTTCCACAGGTCAGCGCAACATCGAGGGCTGAAGGGCCTGTACTGCGCTGTCATGTTCTATGTTCTATGACAGTGCAGCATTCCCTGAAGTTTATAAAATCATGAGAGGCATGGATAGGGTGAAAGGTCAGGCTTTTTTCCCAGGGTAGGGGAGTATGTGCTGTATGACTCTCTAACTGCAATAAATAGTCAGCCTAGAACGTGTGCTCAGATCTCTGGTATGAAATTCTAGGTGAGTTTGGAGGAGGAAGTGAGTTTGAAGGGGAGGAGGGGATCCTGAGGGTGTGGAGTGGACATCCTGATTATGTCCAGGCCAGGGAGGCCAATGGGTATCCTCTTTTCTCATCCTGAAGCTCATGGTATTTAGCCTTCAGTACAGTTTGCCTATGCCTGATAGAAAAGTGCAATGTTCCCCAATGGAGGGGTCCAGCATGGAGATGTGGTATCCTGCGGGAAGTTCTCCCCTGCACCCTTGCTATTAATCCCACCCCATGATCCTATCCCACCCCGTGACCCTTTCCTTTGGATCCATCACTGATCCCTCTGTAGGTCTCAGGGCTTCCAGGAGAGCTATATTTGAGCCAGCAACTTTTGTTGTTTTTGGAGAGGAGTGATCTGTACCCTCCTGGGCCAGAGGAAGGCCCTACACTGTCAAAGAGGAGGCAGACTGCCCATGAAAGGATGGGGTGGGATTCCCACCTGTTCTCCAAACCAAGGGTTGGACCCACATCATCTATCACTTTCTCAGAGTGAGACTCGATCCCACAACCTTCTGACTCTGGGACAAGTTGTGTGAATTTGCTTCTGTGTTGTTTTATCTGATGTCGTTTATGTTATCCCTCGTAATGGTAGAAGTAAGATGGGGACGTTACAGTATTGAAACATTGTTGATTCCAGCTCAGTATGATACACTTCAGGTGCGTGAGTCCGAGTGCTAACATTAAACTTGTAGATTTCAACAGAGGAGTTCGCTTTCATCTAGTCTGCATGTTATCAGCAATTTTGGCATAGCCAATCCACCTAACCTGCACGTCTTTGGACTATGTGAAGGAACCAGAGCATCTGTAGGAAATCCATGCAGACTCTGGGAGAATATGCAAACTCCACACAGACAGTCGCCTGAGGCTGGAATCGAACCTGGGTTCCTGGCTCTGTGAGGCAGCCACTGTGCTGCCCTGAGACCCCTAGGTCTCATGTCATAATAACTTGTTATATCACGACCATGGCTCTTAAAGGTATACTGACTGTGCAAAGTAACACAACAGTAAGAGTGCTGCTTTCCCAGCCAAGAATGGTAAGTGCAAACTAGGCTTCCATACAGGAGTATAGTGTAGCCCACATCCCGTGAATGAATCCTGTTTTAAAAAGTGGTGAACCTACACACTTTGGTTACAGCAGATGTGTATTTTGTTTCTGTACGGGGTTTCTTTTGATTTGGAACTGAAAATTTATCGCTGGGTTCTTCAGTTTTTAAATGTTTCACCAAAGTAATATTTAGACTGTAATTGCCCTCAGACTTGTGCTTACACTCAGCAACAGGGCTCTGTGATGTTTAAAGAATGACTAAGGCGAATTGCATGGATGTGTCTAAGGAGAGTGAACCAGTTAAGAAAAATTATTCTTTCATGGAGTGAGGGTGTCACTGGCAAGACCAGTATCTGTTGCCCATCTCTAATTGATTCCCTGAACTGAGTGGACTTGCTAGAGGGGGGGGTTAAGAGTCAACTACATTGCTGTGTATCTGGAGTCAGTTGTGGGTGAGACTGGGTCAGGACATTAGTGAGCTAGATGAGTCTTTACAGCAATCAATGGTCTCCATTACTGTGACTAGCTTTAGATTATGGGAAAAAAATCCAAAAGAACTGTGAATGCTGCAAATCAGAAATAAAAAAAACACAAATTGCTGGAAAAGCTCAGCAGGTCTGGCAGCATCTGTGCAGAGAAATCAAAGTTAACATTTCGGGTCAAGTGACCAAAGGAACTTTAACTCTGATTTCTTGCTAGGTATGCTGCCAGAACGGCTAAGCTTTTCCAGCAATTTCTGTTTTTGTTTGAATTATGGACGTTCTTTTATTCATTAAATACAAATTCCACCAGTTGCCAGTGTCGGAATTTGAATTCGTGTCCCCAGAGTTTGAACTTGGGGCCTGTGGATTACTAGTCCAGTCACATTACCACCACCTTCCCCATAACCTTGACTGACTAGTGTTTGGGTAGATTTTTACAGGGTAGATTTTGCAAGATGCTGCAAGATTGATTCTGTATTTCCCCCTCCTCCAAGTTCTCTCATCATAAGACTATGGCCAGTGCAGACCCACACCTAGACTGAAAAGTGTGGGAGAGAAATGAGTCTGAATTGACACCAAGCACAGGGATTTTTGCAATCTACTGATTGCGAGGGATAAGGAGATGGATACTGCTCAAGTTTCAAGTAAGAATGGGCTGCAAAAGGTAGTATCTCTTGAGTAAACATGAGATGCAGAAGGAGGGGAGTGTTTGCAGATAATTGTCATCAGGAAGATCAAGATCGCTTTCTCATAGGAAATGTTTAATACAGTCACTGTCTGCATTAAGTAACAGTCAGTGAGGTCTTGCCTTTGGTAGGTAAAAGTTGTTATGTGACAGCAATGGGTTGCAGACTGGACCAAAGATGAGAAGGTGGAGGGGAGTTATGAGTGCCTTACAGTCTGACTGGGATCAAGGTTTCTAACAGATATCAACAATTCAGAAGTTTCAGAAATATATTTTAATCAAATGCAGTCTTTTTTGTGTGTGCTTTTATATTTTGGGGATAGTGTATATTCCCGAAACGTCGATTCTTCTGTTCCTTTGATGCTGCCTCACCTGCTGCACTTTTCCAGCAACACATTTTTCAGATAGTGTATAAATGTAGAGTTGATGCCGAAGATCAGCCTTGGTCTTAATGAACGGTGAGGGAGGGCAAGGGGATGAATGGTCTTTTTTTTTGACATTAACAAATCCTTTCACAGATTCTTTTCTGCACATTGTAGTGAATGGACAAAATAAATATTCCATTGGCAAGGATTTTACTTCAGGTCCTGTTGTCATTATAAGGACTGTTGGCTTTGTAATTGAGAAGGGCCGATTGAGTTTTATGTGAATTAGAAGTAGGCAATAGAACTTTGTAATTGGTGTGTTCTCTGCACCCTATGTTTGGGATATCTTGTATATGTGAATTTTTCTTCTTATAAAACTATTCCCAGTGAGATTGGGAACAACAGAAACCCAGAGCTGAGTAGCTGCTTGCGAGTATTTTGGAAATGGGATTTAGAGACTTGACTTCATTACCTTGTTTAGTTTAATCCATTAGAGACTTTATTATGAGGTGAGGCTTGATGCTGTTTTATTTTCCATGATTTCTTGTGTTTGACATAGCTGCCAAGCACCAAGATTTGTTTCATATTGGGGCACTTTTCTCTGAAACCATGTGGACAAGACTCATCCTGTGAAGTTGAGAGCGTGGTGCTGGAAAAGGACAGCAGGTCAGGCAGCATCAGAGAAGCAGGAGAATCGATGTTTTGGGCCTCAGCCCTTCATCATGACTGAGGCTCATTCCTGATGAAGGGCTAATGCCCGAAACGTCAATTCTTCTCCCCCTCAGTTTCTGTCTGACCTGTTGTCCTTTTCCAGCAACACACTCGAGATTCTGATCTCTAGCATCTGCAGTCTTCACTTTCTCCTCATCCTGTGAAGTTATTGCACAATGCAGAAGATTGCAATAAAGAAGGCAGTCATTGGGGATCAGCTCCGTCACTCAGCCAGGATGCGAGGAGAGTTGGAGCAAGGTTGTATCTTACAAGAGACTTGGAGTGGTGAGGGGGGTACTGAAGAGCAATTGCAACAATATGGTGTTTCTCAGCGATGACTCGACGGTGGCTCACTCACCTAGCAGGCAGAAGGTTGTGGGACAGCTGCAGTGTTGAAGGTGCTGTCTAAAGATGAGACATTAGACCTGCGATGAGATTAGGGTTAGACTGACTTTTTCAGTGCGGATGTAACCAATTCTGTGGCCTTACTTTGAGAGAGGATTGGGTGTTATCTTTTGTGTTCCAGCAAATGTTTATCAATCAACCTACATAACTACAATAAAGCAAACTATAGAGTTAGTCTTCACAGCACAGAAAATGGCCCTTCGCCATTTATCATGATGCTGCTTGTTTGCTGTTTTCCTGTGTTTTTTATGTTACAGCAGTCACTGTTAACTTGGAGCTCTTCATTGGTTTTAAGTCTCATTGGAGTTTCTGGACGTCATGAAAAAATTTGCAGTTTTAAGTCTCTATGGGATCATTAACCGCCTGGTGTGATACTGGATGAAGTGACCATAAAAGTTCCAGATTTGGTCCCTGGTCCATGCCATATTGACTGGCATCATCTGAAATGATTCTAGGGTTGCTTAGCATAACGTTGATATTTCATGGGTTTGAGGGCGAGGGGATGGGCAGTCCTGCTTCTGACCATTAGCCTAGCCCCCTTGGATTGTCATTCGCATACCTTACCACTACACCCCTATCATTGGTCACCTAACATCTTTGTCGTCCTCACATCACTGAAGTCTTACAGCGCAAAAGACCATTTGGCCCATTGTGCCTGCACTGCCTCTTCAAATGAACATCATTATCTAGTGCTGATCACCTGCTTTCTTCCTGTACCCTTGCACCATATTTTTATGAAACGCCTCATTTGAACCAGGCTCTACCACATTTCCAGGTAGTGAGTTCCATACCCTAATTACTAACTGAGTGGCTTTTCTTTTGTCCTGGTAACAACCTTGCTTCATTTGCATATAATTCCAAATCTGTGTCCTTTCATTTGTTCCTTTTACAGATAGGAAAGTTTCTCCCAACTATTCTATCCAGCCCAGTTATGAATTTGCAACGTGAATTTCACAGCACTAGTGCTAAACGTAGCTTCCAATTAATCAACTGAACATAAATTCTATGAGCTGCTGTGGGATTTGCACCCATATCCCCAGAGAATTAGCCTGGCCTCTGGATTATTAGTTCAGTAACATTACCACTGGACCTTCATCTCCCTAAACTCATGGCACCCACCTCCCTACATTGGCAAATCAACAAATCTGTCAGTATCCAGTGGAGATTGATGACTATCAATTTCCCAATCTCTCCCATATTGCTAATAATGTCTGAACACCCTTGTGTATTAGTTTAAAGAACATTTTTCAAAAGATTTCTTCCTAGATCCTTGTATTTTATTTTTGTTCTCCCAGAATTGCATGTGGTCGTGTGCCAGAGATTACTCTTCAATTCCTGAAGGCTCCAGGGTAATCCTGGAGGGTTGGCAATGTGAATGTGTCTTGATGGAAAGAACATGTTTGTGGATAGAGTCTGAGATGACTGTGCTGGTCCTCAGAGAGAGGGCAAGCTACTAAAGGTTAATGTTTGGGGTGAGCTCTCTTCACACCATTAGAATGAGTTTAACTAAATTATCATAACCCTTTGGCTTACGTAGGGGCAACATTTGATAGGCCTCAACATGAGGAAGGATCAGTCAGATAAGCGAAAGAATCTTTGACCACCGGAGCCAAATGCCTCATGGGAAACACTTGTCTCCTGTTGGTGGTGTCCTATAAATCCCATGAGAGCAAACTTTGTTCTGAAACTTGAAAGGGTGCAGAAAAGATTTACAAGGATGTTGCCAGGGTTGGAGGATTTGAGCTACAGGGAGAGGCTGAACAGGCTGGGGCTGTTTTCCCTGCAGCATCAGAGGCTGAGGGTTGACCTTGTAGAGGTTTACAAAATCATGAGGTGCATGGATAGGATAAATAGACAAAGTCTTTTCCCTGGAGTCGGGGAGGCCAGTACTAGAGGGCATAGGTTTAGGGTGAGAGGGGAAAGATATAAAAGAGACCCAAGGGGCAACTTTTTCATGCAGAGGGTGGAATGTGCTGCCAGAGGAAGTGGTGGAGGCTAGTATAATTGCAACATTTAGAAGGCATTTGGATGGATTTATGAATAGGAAGGGTTTGAAGGGATATGGGCCGGGTTCAGGTAGATGGGACTAGATTGGTTTGGGATATCTGGTCAGCATGGACGGTTTGGACCGATGGATCTGTTTCTGTGCTGTACATCTCTATGACATGGATTATATCTGGGGAGTGACAATCCCCTCCCAGAACAGGAGTTTGGGATGTATTAGGGAAAAAATCAGTGGTCAAACACTTTGAAAACTCAAGCAGAGAACGGCATTATTTTCACTGAACTCCCCTTTTAGTCCATAGAAGGCAGAGTTTAGGTTTGCGTTGTGGTTCACTCATCTTCTACAACTTGATAATTGTGAACTATCTCGCTTCTCTCAGCAAACTAATGAACATTGTGTTAAGGTAATGCCCAGGAGGACTGGCATTCTCTTAGATTTAAGGTAATGAGTAAGCTTCTTGTTAGAATCCCTGTCCTTGGGGAATTTGGTAATTGAAGTTCAAGGATCCATCGAGGTTGACATGGTGTGGGGTAGAGGAGGAGTGGGGTGACTCTGTTTGATGGCTTCTCCTCTTTGTTGACTCTCTCCTCAAGCTGGTTCCAACCATCTTGAGTACACGAGGCTTCAACCCCCTCCTGGGAATCACTCAACTCCTTCAATGTCAATGACTAAGACTCTGGAGGGGAAATTAGATTTTTAAAAAAATAGAATCGTCCTCCTAAGGCATCGGAAACAACTGCATGTGTCTGGGACTCCAGCCTTCACTGTGGACAATGTGATCAGATCTGGGCTAGCAGGATTGATATATGAAGGGAAATGGGATCAGTTAGGACTGTACTCCACACATAGTCATACCAAAGCAACCCCTCCCCACCTCCTGCTTGAGGACTGCATTAGATAATTATTTTAAATAGAAACCATATTCAAGGTTATGGGGGGAAAGGCACCACATTTACAACTAGTACAGATGCAATGGGCCAAATGGCCTCCTGCTGCACCGTAACATTTCTGTGACTCCAAAATGCCACTGCATACTAAATGTTCTCATAGAATGAATTCAGAAGGGCAGAGTTGCAAATGAAGCCATGTGGTCTGTGATTCCAAATCAACCGTAGGTAGTGTTATACAAATATGCTCAGTGTTGAACTGTCCCATATCTCGACCTGGTTGCATTCCTCATTTCCAAGGAAGTGGGTGTTGTTGACAAGGTTGCCATTATTGCACATCCCCAGTTGCCCTAACTGAGGCCTCTCTCTAGAGGGCCGTTAAGAGTCGAGTGCACTGCTGGTGTACTGGAGTCATGTAAACTTCGACTGGCTTATGGTAGCAGTCTCTTTCCTAGCAGATCCTAGGACAGAGTGACTTCTGGCGGTTACAAACTCAATAATAGAACAAATTTAAAGGCTTTGTATCTTAATGCATGAAGCATTTAGAATAAAAAGGGAACATTTTCACATAGAGAGTGATTCATGTGTAGAATGAACTTCCAGAGGAAATGATGAATGTAGGCACACTTACAATGTTTAGAAGATATTTAGATAAGTTCATGAATAAAAATGCTTGGAAGGATATGGTCCAAGCGCAGGCAGGTGGGACTAGTTTAATTTGGGATTATGGTTTTCATGTACTGGTTGGTTCAAAGGTTTCCGTGCTATATGACTGAGTTAAATATGCAAATCATGGTTATGTAGACTTTAAACTAGTTAAAAGTGGGAAGAGCTCAGCGGACGTTATTAAAGTTTCCAAAACAAGTCATAAGACAGAGTATGGAAATGGTCAGGAATCTAACTTTAGGTAGAGAAGATAAAGGGACAAATATGACAAGAAGGGTAATCAACACTGGAGTGATGGTGTCGTACTTAAATGCACGCAGTATATGAAACAAAGTGAATGAGCTTGTAGTGCAGATTGAAATTGGTGGGTACTGTATTGCGAATATCAGAAATGTGGCCGCAAGGGAATCAGGGCTGGGAATTAAATATCCTGCTGAAAGGATAGACAGATGGGTAGAGGGGATGGGGTTACCTCCTTAGTAAGGAAAGACACTAAATCAATAGCAAGAAGTGATATGGAGAAGGTGTAGCATTTGTGTGAGGAACTGCAAAGGCGAAAAGACTCTGGAGTTATGCCCGGGCTTCCAAGCAGTAGTTAGGATATGGGAAGAAAATAAACCAGGTGTTAGAAAAGGCTTCTGTGAAAAGTACTATTAAAATAATCATAGGGGACTTCAATGTGCAGTGGACTGGGAAAATCAGGTTGGTAGTAAATCCCATGAAAAAAGATTCATGGAATGTCTACAAGATTTTTTTTTGGAGCAGCTTGTGATAGAGCCCATTGGGAACAGATAATTCCAGATTTGATGTGTAATGAGGTAGACTTGATCAGAGCTTAACGTGAAGGAACATCTAGGCAGCAATGACCAGCAATTGATAATGCAGTTTGGGAATGAAAAGCTGGAATTGGATGTAACGGTATTACAGTTGGGTAAAGGTAACTACAGAGACATGAGGGAGGAGCTGGTCTGTGTTGATTGGAAGGGAAGACAGTAGAGCAGCGATGGCAGAGTTTCTGGCTTCTGCCAGAATTTAGACAGCACAGGGAAAATTCATCCCATGGAAGAAACAACATACTAAGGGGAGGATCATGTAACCATGGCTGGCAAGGGAAATCAAGGACAGCATAGGCAAAACAAAAAGCATATAATGTGGTGAAGATTAGTGGGAACCCAGAGGATTGGGAAGACTTTAAAAACCAGCAGAGGACCACTGAAAAACAATCAGATGATAAAATAAGATTGCAAGAATTTTTTCAGAGATATGAAGGTCAGAGAATGGACGAAGGACAGCTGGAAAATAAGGCTGGAGGAGTGGTAATGGAGAACAAAGAGATAGAGGAATGGATTAGGTGCTTTGCATCAGTCTTCATGGTGGAAGATCCCAGTACCATTCCAGAACTTTGAGAGTCAGGGAGCAGATGTGAGTGAAGTGGCCATTGCGAAGGAGAAGATGCTGGGAAAGTGAGAGGTCTTAAGGTGGATAAATTAGCCAAACCAGATGGACTACACCACAGGTTTCTTTCAGGACTCACTAAAGTGAGGGAGGGTCCGAAAGGACTGGAAAATGTATAAAAAAGGAGGGAAGCAGAGATGGGAAATATAGGCTAATTAGTCTGACCTCTGTCGCAGGTCACATTTCAGAGTCTGTTAGGGATGAAATTGTGGAGTATTTGAAAGTACATGGTAAAAAAGGGCTGAGTCAGCATGGCTTTGTCAAAGTAGGTCATGCCTGACAAATCTATTAGAACTCTTTGAGGACATAGCAAGCAATGGACGTGATCTATTTGGATTTCCAGAAGACCTTTGACAAGGTGCCACAGTGGATGTTAAGAAACAAGGTAAGGGCCCATGGTGTTAGGGACAAGGTCCTGGCATGGATAGAGGATTGGCTGACTGGCAGAAAGCAGAGTTTGGGCATAAATAGGTCATTTTTAGGAAGGCATTCAGTAACTAGTGGCGTTCCCCAGGGTTTAGTGTTGAGACCACAACTATTCTCATTATACATTAATGATCTGGAAGGAGGAACTGAGGGGATTGTTTCCAAGTTTACAGATGACACAAAGATAGTTGGGGGGATAAGTAATGTTCAGGAAGCAGGTGGCTGGAGAAGGACTTGGATAGACTAGGGGAGTGGGAAAGGTGTGGCAGACAGAATACAATGTGGGAAAGTGTGAGATTTTACACTTTAGGTAAGAAGAATTTTCTAAATGGAGAAAAGCTTTGGAAATCTGAAGTACAAAGGGAACTTATTTCCAATTTTTTTTAAGGTTAACATGCAGGTTCAGTTGGCAATTAGGAAGGCAAATGCAATGTTGGCATTCATTTCAAGAGGGCTAGAATACAAGAACAGAGATGTACTGCTGAGGCTGTACAAGACTGGTCAGACTGCATTTGGAATATTGTGAGCAGTTTTGCATCCCTCATCTAAGAAAAGATGCACTGACCTTGGCAACAGTCCAGAGGAAGTTTACAAGACTGATCCTGGGGATGAAGGACTTGTCACATGATTGGTTGAGGGCTCTGGGACTGTACTCAATGCAGTTTAGAAGGATGAGGGGGAAACATACGGAATACTGAGGAGCCTAGATAGAGTGGACATGGAGAAGATGTTTCCACTGGTAGGAGAGACTAGTACCAGCGAGTACAGCCTCAGAGTGAAGGGTTCCTGGTTTTTACTCCTTTTGAATGAAGAAGTCCCTCCTGAGATTGCCTGTAAATCACTTGGCTCAAAGTTTCAGGTTCTGATTCCTTGTTCTGAATTCTTTCTTTATTCCCCACCCTGACAAACAAATGCCAGACGAAATAGGTTTCCCTATGTCTAGCCTGTTTTAATGATCTTAAACTTCTCAAGTAAACCACGCTTCACAGGTCTGTATGTTGATTTTAAACCTGCATTAAACGGGTTTTACTGGATGAACACAATTCACTGACCCTTCTGCACAATGAGCAATCCTATAAATTACTCTCCCTTCCAGCAGCTATCTATTGCTGTCAGTCCCAGAACCACCTGTATATGGTCCCTGAAGGGAGTTTTCCTCACCTTGTGGCTGTCTGTTGTACTCCAGCACCACACTCTCAACTCTGACCTCCAGCATTTGCTATTCTCTCCTTTCTCCTGGCGGTCTGTTGCAGCCTAATTGATGGAGATTAATGGAGCTATTGACTAAACAGAACAATCATTGTTGGGTTATGTGAGTGCTGGGGCTTGGAGAAGATAAATATAGATGGTCCTTACAGATTGTTTGGTGAAAAACTACCGCATTCCACAGCAATGCTCCGTCAAACTAACCATATTTCTATTCTCTGTGTTTCCAACGTTTCAGTTATTTATTTTGCCTCTCAATGATCTGCCAATTGTTAAACTGGCTCATGGTCTCCATGGGAGTCTTGTGGGAAAACTCACTCTGGCTCTTTAGATTACTACACACTGCACAGACGAAGGCTGCTTTATTCTGTATCAAGGGTGAAAATGTGTTGCTGGAAAAGCGCAGCAGGTCAGGCAGCATCCAAAGAGCAGGAGAATCGATGTTTTGGGCATGAGCCCTTCTTCAGGGCTCATGCCCGAAACGTCGATTCTCCTGCTCTTTGGATGCTGCTTGACCTGCTGCGCTTTTCCAGCAACACGTTTTCAGCTCTGATCTCCAGCATCTGCAGTCCTCACTTTCTCCTCCTTATTCTGTATCAAGCCCAATTTGGCTAATTCTACCTCCCAGCTCTTCCACTGCAGTCCTGCAAAACGTTTCCCTTCCTGCGCTTACCGCCCTTTGGAAAGGCCTGATTGAACCTGCCTTCACCACCATTTTGGCAATGCATTCCAAATGTAACCCAACTGTTCTTATTGCTGCCTTAGTTCTTTGGTCCCTCTCTTTACCTTGGTGCCTTTTGACTCTCGAGCCTTTTTTCCATTCTCTCATGGGATGTAGGTGTGATTGGCTGAGCCAGTGCCCATCCCTCATTGCCCTGGAGGAGGTAATGCTGAGCCACTGTAGTGCTGGGGGTCTCCCTCAAATGGAAACAGTTTATCACTGCGTACTGTCGCAGTGCCTTATGACTTTGAGCACCTCTGTCTAGTCTCTGCCTGATTTTCTTTTCTTAAGAAAAACACCAGCTTCCCCAATATATCCATGTAACTGATCTATCCGTAACCCTGGAACCATGCTGTCGATTCTGACTAGTTCCCCTTTGCAAGGCTGAAAACTCTCAAACTTCTGGTCACCTTGTATCTCCAAATGTGACTCTGTACCAGATGACAACTCCTGGAAAGCACCTTGAGACACTTTTTTTCCCAAAGCAGCAAGGTAATGCAAATGATCGCTGTTGTGAAAGCTGTCATGTAGATGATTCATGCAGATACTGGGAGCCTGGAGAAATGCAAAGTGTTCTATACCCAGTATTAATGGCTCTCGCCTCCTGCTGTTTGTGGGGGTGTATTTCTCACTCACCTACCCCCACAGTCTGTTGGTTGTTACTCTTTCTTTGTAAAGACAGCAGAAGCTAGTGGTAAACTTCCAGGAAAGGCAGATCAAACCTTAACCACCCATGAAAGCAGAAGCAGAAAATGATCTTCTAAGAAGTAACTCAAAACCCGAATCTAAGGAAAAACAGAACAAAAGGTTTCCTCAGAATCATTGGCGTGGCATTGTGGTAATAGCACTGGACCAATAATCCCAAACTTCTGGCTTGTGTTCTGGGAGTATGAGTTCAAATCCCACCATAGCAGGTGGTGACCTTTGAATTCAATAAAATCTGAAATTAAAGCTTCGACCAATGGCAACCACATAACCGTTGCTAATTGTCGTAAGAACGCATTTGGTTCCCTGCTGTCCTTTAGGCAAGGAAATCTGCTGATCCATGGAAAGGTACCAGAAGGCAAAATCTCTGAAATAGGGGTCACTTATTTACAGCAACTGAGGAGGGATTTCTTTTGAGGGTGGTGAACCTGTGAAATTCTTTAGAACATAGCACTGCACGGCACCAGAATGGGTCCTTCGACCCATGATGTTGTGCTGAACATGACACCAAATTAAACTAATCCCTTCTGCCTGACCTTAGTCCATATCCCTCCATTCCTTGCATATTCCATTCTGCCTTAATGCAGAGTTTTGTAGAGGCTGGGTCATTCAGTATGTTCAAGGCTGAGATGGCCAGATTTTGAATCAGTCCGGGAATCGAAGTTTATGGGAAAAAGGCAGGGAAGTGGAGTTAAAGATTATTGGATCAGCCATGATCTTATTGAATAGCACCGCAGACTTGATGGGCTGAATGGCCTACTTCTGCTCCTACATCCTTTGGGTTTTGTGGTAGGTTTTAGAATGCAAAAGATTTCTGAAAGGTCTAAACCAACTACTGTATATGTAACATTCTCTTTTTGAAAAAAGAAACATCTTGGGATGCAGGCCATTAGTTCCAGGGGATTGGCTAACTTTGAGTTCCATAAATTTTCACAATATCACCAATAGTTGCAAGTTGCCTTTGAATCTGTTTCCATTTCCCTTGTAAGCAATGTCTTCGAAATTATAACGTCATTGGCTTATAAAAGCCTGTTAGAGGAACAGAAAAAGAGACCTGTGGGAACCAGATTGTTTTTCCTAGTCAGCTGCTGTGATCTGGAATGTGCTGCCTGAAAGGATGGCGATAGTTGATTCCATAGGAAATTTATGCTTTAATTCAAATTCTTAGTTTAAGGTTTTGCAGAAAGATCAAGGGAATAGGATTAATTGAATAGCTGCACCAAATGGGCAACTCCAGCATTGTGGGATTAGTGGCCTCTTTCTGTGCTGTATGGTTCTACAAAATGATTTGCTTATGACCCAAGTTCTTTTCCTCTGTTTCCTTCTCTCGACTATGATATCAACCAGCTATTCGAACTTAAAATGCACCGTGGACAAATCTGATCTTGTCTTCCAGCAGCCTGGATGGTGCCCACTTGTCAATTGTGACTCCAGGACAGCTAAGAGTCGCACTTGTCCCTGGTTAATGTCCTTTTTTCTTTGCACTCCCCTTACCCTCAGCAGGGGTTAATTAGAAGACTTGCTTTCTGCCTTCGTTAGCTGAGATCCGTAAACTTGGCATCGTCAGGAATAGAATCTGTGACCTCTAATGTTGTACGGGTTAATTCTTCTTTTACCCATGGGGACCTGTGAGAATCTCTGTTTTCCATCACCCCTCAACTCCCCCCCACCCTCACCCCACATCCCTGGTGTCTAATCTTGTTGAAGCCGATGCAATGATTTTCCAGGAATGAGAGATGGCTGTGGAGTGGGGGAGCACATAGACCCTCTGCTCCCTTACAAGACTCACCAGCTACACTGTGTGGTAGATGGATCATACCCTTATGAGGAATGGGTCCATTGACATTGGCAGTGGAGGGAATGCCATTGCCATGACTGTAGCTGCCCCAGCGTGACAGACTGGGTGACAGCAGGGTCGTGGGAATGGAATCACTATTTCCGTTCTTCTGCATAGATTGCAGGGACTGGCTAAACATAGTCACTGTCAACCAGGAGCACCGACTTAAACATTCAGTAAAAGTTGTTTGGAGGATAGCATTGAAACATCGTTCTGTAAGTATTGCAAATGAAGGATTGAAAAGCTTAACTGTTCCTGTTTCCATGGCATATTCCATTTCCTTTTTAATTGCAGGTGCTGATTATAGATCAGAGTGATCGCCCGGTTTATACCTAAGGCCTGCAGTGGTGTTTGAACCCATTAACGCCTGGCTCTTGCTATAAAATAATCAACTGTTCACTGTCACATTTTCCTTTTAAATACATTCTATCTTGCTGCTCTGGCCTTCTATCATATTGCCACAACAATCTGGAACTCACTTCCCTCAAATCTCCCACACTCTTCTAATGCACTTTATGTCGACTCTCCTTGTGATCCCTTGAGTTTATTTTTTAAATTCATTCCCAGGATGACAGCATCGCTGGCTAGACCAGCATTATTGCCCATCCCTAATTGCCCAGAGGGCAGTTAGGCATCACTGTGTGTCTGGAGTCACATGAAGGCCAAACCACACCAGGTATGGATGGAACGTTCCTTCCCTAATGGGCATTAATGAACGAGATGGGTTTTGATGACTTTCAGCATGGATTCACGGTCATCCTTAGACTCTTAATTCCAGATTGTTTTTAAAAATTGAATTCAAATTCCACCATCTGCTGTGGCGGAATTTGAATCCAGGTCCCCAGAACGTTGCCTAGATCTCTGGATTATCAGTCTGGCGATTAATACCATTAGGTCATCACCTCCCCTGAAGTCTAAGAACTTCAGTAGTTTACCTGATCAGGATTGTCAGAAAGATTTGTTAGGGTGGATGTCGTGAAACTATTTCCATTGATGGGAGTCGGGAACAAGGGAGAGTGTAACCTTTAAAATTGGAACCTGGTTGTTCAGGAGTGTAGCATCATGACTCAAGATATAGAAATAATGTGGAACTTCATGTAGTTGTGCATGCTGGGGCATTAAACTGGTCAAGACTAAGCTAGACAGATTGTGTGACACCTTCAAGGGGTATGGAGAAAACATCGGGTTCATGGATTTGGGGTCCAGATCAGCCATGGACTAATTGAATGGTAGAACAGAATTGAGGGGCTGAATGGCCTCCTCCCCTTCCTGTGTCCCTTGCATCCCTCCCTGGCTCTTGCTTTTGTCTCCCATTGAAACATGAAACACCTTGGCATGTTTTTGCCTGTGTAGAGGAGTTCTGTAAATCTGAGCTGTCCATTCTGCATTTGAGTGATGTTTTCATTCTAATAATCAAAGCAAAACACTGCGGACACTGAAAATCTGAAACAAACCCCAGAAAATGCTGGAGAAATTCTGCAAGTCTGGCGGCATCTATAGAGAGAGAAATGCATAGTTAATTTTTCAAGTCCAGTGATCCTTCCTCAGAACTGAACTGCTTTGAATACATGCCTGGTGTTCCTTTCTGATTTAGGATGAAGTTCTAAATGTAGTCAAAGGAAAGTTGGCAGTAAAATAGGTTTATTTTAACTTCCTTCTCCACCAAGATGGATTAGGAATTTGTCAGATTTCCATAGCAAATTTCCCGGGCTATTGGACAGGCTACCCAGCTTTATCCCCTGGTCCTCCTAGCTCCATCCAGAAGTGGGGCTACTGCTGCCCAAGAAATATTGAAGCCGCAGGAATTGTCCCCAGCTCTGGGGACAGCTGAATTCCGAGGGATCCAATCCCTGAATGGAATCCCCTGCCTGCCCAGTTTAAAACATGTACTGCCCTTTTCTCTTGTTCTCTCTGTCTGCCAATCTCTCTCTCAAAAACTTCCACAATTTCTCGAGGATGTAACCAGTAGAATAGATAAGGGAACCCAAGTGGATGTGGTGTGTTTAGATTTTTCAGAAGGCTTTTGCTAAGGTCCTTCTACAGGTTTGTGGGCAAAGTTAAAGCACATGGGATAGGGGTAATATATTGGCAGGGATTGGGAATTGGTTACAGACAGGGAACAAAGTGGGAATAATTTTTTTTGTGGCAGAGAGTTAAGAGTGGTGTACTGCAAGGATCAGTGCTTGCACTGTAGCTATTCATGATATATTTAAATGACTGAGATGAGGCATAGTCTGGATTATATGTGACTCCAAACCCACAGAAATATGGTTGACTCTTAACTGCCCTCTGGGCAATGAGGGATGGGTAATAAATTCTGGCCTGTGAATGAATTAAAAAAATAACAAATTTAACACTTCCAAGTTTGATGATACAACACTAGGTGTTGTTGTGAGGCAGATGCAAGAGGCTTCAAGGTAATTTAGATATTGTTATGGTTCTGTTCGCCGAGCTGGGAATTCGTGTTGCAGATGTTTCGTCCCCTGTCTAGGTGACATCCTCAGTGCTTGGGACCCTCCTGTGAAGCGCTTCTGTGATCTTTCCTCCGGCATTTGTAGTGGTTTGAATCTGCCGCTTCCGGTTGTCAGTTCCAGCTGTCCGTTGCAGTGGTCGGTATATTGGGTCGAGGTCGATGTGCTTATTGATTGAATCTGTGGATGAGTGCCATGCCTCTAGGAATTCCCTGGCTGTTCTCTGTTTGGCTTGTCCTATAATAGTAGTGTTGTCCCAGTCGAACTCATGTTGCTAGTCATCTGCGTGTGTGGCTACTAAGGATAGCTACTAAGCAACACACACAGACCAAGTCCTGAACTACAAAAGCAACCACCCCAACACACACAAAAGAAGTTGCATCGAGACACTATTCAAAAGGGCCACAACACACTGCAGTACACCAGAACTGCAAAAAGAGGAAGAAGAACACCTCTACAATGTATTCGCCAAAAACAGACACCCCCGCAATTTCATCAACCGATGCCTAAGGGAAAGACAACGGAAGGAGGACATGCCGCAACCCAAAGGACTAGCCACACTCCCATACATCAGGAGCATTTCCGAACTGACAGCCAGACTACTGCGACCACTAGGACTCATAACAGCACACAAACCAACAGCTACTCTCAGACAACAACTCACCAGAACGAAGGACCCGATACCCAGCATGAGCAAAACCAATGTAGTGTACAAAGTCCGATGCAAGGACTGCACAAAACACTACATAGGACAAACAGGAAGACAACTAACGATCCGCATCCATGAACACCAACTAGCCATGAAACGACATGACCAGCTATCCTTAATAGCCACACACGCAGATGACAAGCAACATGAATTCGACTGGGATAACACTACTATTATGGGACAAGCCAAACAGAGAACAGCCAGGGAATTCCTAGAGGCATGGCACTCATCCATAGATTCAATCAATAAGCACATCGACCTGGACCCAATATACCGACCACTGCAGCGGACAGCTGGAACTGACAACCGGAAGCGGCAGATTCAAACCACTACAAATGCCGGAGGAAAGATCACAGAAGCGCTTCACAGGAGGCTCCCAAGCACTGAGAATGTCACCTAGACAGGGGACGAAACGTCTGCAACACAAATTCCCAGCTCGGCGAACAGAACCACAACAACGAGCACCCGAGCTCCAAATCTTCTCCCAAACTGTGATTTAGGTAGCTTGTGTGAGTGGGCAAATGCATGGCAGATGCAGAAATGTGGTTATATGTTAAGTTATACACTTTGTTGTGAAAAACAGAAATTTGAGTGGTGTTCTGTTGGGAAGTGTGGATGTACAAAGGGATCCAAGTGTCCCTGTTCTCCAGGCAATAAAAGTAGGTGGAGCAAGCAATTGGGAAGGTAAATAGTGTAATGGCTTTCATTTACAAGAAGGTTGGAGTTCAGATGTAAAGGTGCCGTAACTGCAGCTGTACATGGCCTTGGTGCAGCCACATCTGAAATGTGGTATGCAGTACTGAGCTCCCAACTGGAGAGAATTTATTTGGCAGCGAGGGAGCACAGTGGAGGCTCACTCAGCTGCTGCCAGGGAATGGCAGGACTGTCCTGGGGAAGAGATTGGTTTAACTGGACTTTTTTATTCACTAGAGTTTAGAGGAATGCAAGGGGATATGATTGAACTGTATAAAATTCTAACAGGGCTGGACAGACTAGATGCAAGGAGGATATTTTCCCTTAATGAGGAATGTGGAACCAGGGAACACAATCCCATGATACTGGTTTAGGATTGAGTTGAGGAAACATTCACTTAACGTAGTGGAACCTGTGGAATTCTCTGTCACAGGAGACTGTGCAGGCCATCTCATTGCATATATTCAAAAAAGATAGAGAGAGAATTACTTTTAGATATTAAAGTCATTAACGTGCCTGAAGAGAAGGCAGGAATATGACATTGAGATAAAGGATCAGCCGCGATACTACTGAATGGTGGAGCAGGTTCGAAAGGACAAATGGCCTATTTCTGTTCTTAGGTTCTCTCTTGCGCTCTCCCTGTCTTGTCCTCTTGCTTGAGCATATTTGTGAACAGCAAACAAACATGATCATACACACAGACCCTCCTCTTCCTCCTAACTTGCCCGTTTAATTTCTGGTTTTAATTCCTTCAAATTAGTAGAAGGACAGTCCCAGACTTTGAAGTTACAGCATTCTATGGATAATCATCCCTAAAGCAGGGCTATCCAGATGAGAATGATTAAAGAACTGGAAGCACAGATACAGGAAAATATAGCTTGCTGTTTTAATGATAGCTGGCACATTCTTCCTGCGATAACAGAGCAAAGAAATATGTAATCAACAGTATGCAAGATAAATGACTGTCCTTCTTATCAGCATTTGTAAAATTAGGCTTTTTATGAAATTCTTCTGACCTTCCTTTTAATCCAGGTGACAATTTGTAGTAATAACAGCAAGTTCTGGAGAAACTCAGCAAGTCTGGCAGTATCTGAGGATAGTTAATATTTTGAATCTGATATTATTCCTCTTCTGAACTCGTTGGTTGTATTTTGGCCTGGTGAGACCTTAACTACATGAACCCTTGAGTCACTTACTAATTAAGAATAGCCATCACCCTCCTTACAGGTAACATCTGTTATCTGTTTATGTCGTATGTGAGTATGAAAAGGTGGTTTGGTCTACCTATATTCACTCTGTCCACCCGATGATGCACAGCGACAGCAAAGTGTAGCATCTACCAGATTGTTACAGCAAGTCACCAAGGCTGCTTCAACATTATCTTCCAAACTTTTCCATCTAGAAGGACGAGGGCAGCAGATACTTGAGAACAGCACCATTTACAAGTTCCTCTCCAAGTCACTCACCATCCTGGCTTGGAAATATGATTAGATTACCCACTGTATGAAAACAGACCTTTCAGCCCAACAAGTCCACACCGACCCTCCAAAGAGTAACCCACCCAGACCCATTTCCCTCTGACTAATGCACCTCACACTATGGGCAATTTAGCATGGCCAATTCACCTGACCAGCACATCTTTTGGAATGTGGGAGGAAGCCAGAGCACCTGGAGGAAACTCCTGCAGACTCTGGGAGAATGTGTAAACTCCACACAGTCACCCAAGGCAGGAATCAAACCCAGGTCCTTGGCAACGTGAGGCAGCGGTGCTAGCTACTGTGCCAACCCCAACCACTGAGTCACCATGCCAGCCCCAGCTATGTCATCATTCCTTTAGTGTCTCTAGGTGAAAATCCTGAAAATGCCTTCCCGACAGCATTGTGTGTGTCCCGGGATCCTGTAGACTGCAGCGGTTCAAGAATGCAACTCAGCACCATCTCCTCTAAGGAACCAGAGGATGAGGGCAAAATGTTGACTCAGTTCATGACACCTTCATTGCACCAAGGAATGTTTTAAAAGGAAGTCTGAGCTAGCCTCCTCCCATTTTCCATCTTATTTCCAAAAACATTTCCCTTATTCCTTACTTCCTCACATACTTCCTCACATGAGATCTGGAGTCAATTGTAGGCCAGACCACATAAGAATGGCTGATTTTTGTTTCCTAAAAGGCATTAATGATCAAGTGGGATTTGGATTGTTTCCCAATCACCTAGCTCATCTTTAAGTCCAGAATTATTCTTTGAATTGAAATTCCACCAGTGGCATTTGAACCCAGGAGCCCAGAGCAATAGCCTCGCACCTGTGGGTTACTGAAGCAATGACATTACCGTTTCTTTGACTGCATAACAGGACTAGGTGCCTTTCCTGTGCACTCTGCAGATTGACACCATTTCAACGAAGGAAAGGTGCTACTTAAATGCAAGTTTCTTGATGGGGTGAGCTGTTGGTTTTGATATTGCTTTCAGACTTTTTGGATTGCATCTACTCAAGTGCCACTGTATGTAGAAACCAGAGTGTGCCTCAGTGCTCCAAGTGTGGCTCAGCCAAGCTTCGACGCAAATATAATGAAACTTCTCTGCTTTTCATTTCTAACTCTGGAAATGAATCTGAAGATGTGTTTCGCTTTTTATTTGCTTATTTAATGAGCAGAGCTGAAAATGTGTTGCTGGTTAAAGCACAGCAGGTCAGGCAGCATCCAAGGAACAGGAAATTCGACGTTTCGGGCCAGAGCACTATATTTAGGCTTGTGTATCTGCCGTCCCAAGATCTGCCCCCTCTATTTAATTGAGACATTAATCTTCCAAAGAGTATGTGGCCACTTTAATCCTCCTGCTAAAATGTATCATCTGAGACTTGCCTATATCTGATTTTCTCCAAAGTGAGTTATAGCCACGTCTAAAGAGGTCCACCTCGCCTTCTGATGGGGAGAGGTCGGTTTGCCATTCTCATCCCATTGTTTAGACATTTTAAGGACAACTGCTGAATAATCAGGAACATATTACAGTCCAGTAGCTGAGGCTGCATGATGTGATGATGTAACACTTTTTGCCAAATTCTAAAGTGCAGGTTGGGAATGCTATTTCTAAACCAGTGACTGCTTTACATGGTTGTTAATATCCCACTAGGTAAGGGAAGGCAGCAGTTTATGGTATTATCACTAGATGATTATTCAGAAACCTCAGTTAATGTTCCAGGGATCTGCCATTGTAGATGGTAGATTTGAACTCAATCTTTTTTAAAAGATCTGGATTTAGGAGTCTAATGATGACCATGAATCCACTGTCAGTTGTTGGAAAAACCCACTGGATTCACTAATGTCCTTCAGAGAAGGTTACTATCATCCGCACCTGGTCTGACCTGCATGTAACTGCAGACATACAGCAACGTGGTTGATTCTCAACTACCCTTGGAAATGGTTTAGCAAGCCATTCAGTTCAAGGGCTGCGTGGAATGGGCAATAAATGTTGGCCAAGTAGTTTAGGCTACCTAAACTACAATCCCGGAAACACTATATGGGTAATTTAGCATGGCAATTTAAAATAAAAATCAGTGGATAGTTGATGATACCAACTCAATCCTCTCTGAGTGGGGTTTGACCTCTTCACCTGCCAACGCAGAAAGAAAGAAGTTGCATTTATATGATGACTCTCATAGCCTCGATGTGCTTTATAGCCAGTGAAGTACTTTAGACGTACAGTGTGAGGGAGGTAGCAGCCAATTTGTCTGCAGCAATGTCCCACAAACAGCAGTACGACAATGACCAGGTACCCTGTATTGACTGACGCTAATTGAGCAATGGGTGTTGGTCAGAATGCCAGGGAGAAGTTGCCTCCTTCATTTGTGCCTCCAAATCCTGTACATTTGTTTCAGTGGGCCAAAGGTGCCTCATCTGAAAGATGGCATCTCCAGCAGTGCAGTGTTCCCTCAGTACTGCTGCGTTACTGAGTCAGCCTCTATTCTTGGTCTCTGAGATAGGATTGAAAGGACTTATCTGGACAGGGGCGATGTGAAGAGAATGTTTCCTCTCTGGGAGAATTTAAAACTAGACTGTGTTCAAAAATCAGGAGTCACCGGTTTAGGATCAGGTTCAGCAAATTCTTTTGTCTGAGGGTCATGAGCGTTTTAATTCTCTTCCTGAGAAGGTTTTGGGAGCAGAGTTCTTGAACATTTCTAAGGCAGAGGTAGATAGATAAGCAAGCAAGTGATCATAGAATCCCTATAGTGTGGAAGCAGGCCATTCAGCCCATCAGGTCCACCTTGACCCTTCAAAGAGCATCCCATCCAGACTCCTGCCCACTCCTCCTACACTAGCCCTGTAACCCTGCAGTTCTTATAGCAGTCCACCTAAACTACACATCCTGGAAGATTATGTGGGTAAGTTAGCATGGCAATCCACTCTAACCTGCATATCTTTGGACTGTGAGGGGAAACCCACACAGACACAGGGAGAACATGCAAACTCCACACACAGTCACCCAAGTCTGGAACTGAACCTGGGTCTGTGGCTGTGAGGCAGCAGTGCTAACCACTGAGCCACTCTGCCACCCATAGGTTGTCAGATGTAGGTGAGGATGTGGGTTTAACTTTACAATCAGATCAGCCATGATCGTATTGAATGGCAGGGCAGGATCAAGGGACTAAATGGCCTCATCCTGCTCCTGCACTAATGCAGAGTAAGATACCGTGCTGTCACATCAATAGCATGTGTGTGCACTCCTTTGCTTTGACCGACTTAGCATCAGTCATTCGAGCTGTTCAAGCTATCCAAGCTGTTTGCATGAAGAGTCGACCTCTCCTCTACAAACCACTGCTCCCCCTTTGGATTATCTGTTCATTTGGAGGGTTTTTTTAAACTACTTATCAACCTTTTTAATGGCAAGCTGCAGCTGAGGTCAATGGATGGCTGAGAAGCCAGAGTTAGCCCCCTGCTCTCTGATATGTTGTTTTATCATGATATTTTTAGTTCTGTTTATGACATATCTAACTTTTATTTATTTATGGTCAGTTATCTATAAAATCTGGCTGTAGTTTGCTTCCGTGAGAATGGATGTCTCCACGCTAGAATTGTCCCGCCTCCTTTAATCCATTCAGGGAAGTGGAGCCAGTGGGAGGACAGAGAGACATCCTGTCCAGATTCAGTCTTGTAATTCCCAAGACTTAGGCTGAACTCTGATCCCTCAGCCCCCACAGTATTTCACGAGCAGGATTGAGTCTGTGGAGTAGTAGCTAATCTAGAGCTAGCTTAGCTTCTTTGGCATCCTAGAGCATGACTGGGTCCCTTAACGTGCACTGTGCAGGTGGACACAGTTTCAGAAAAGAAAAGGCACTATATAAATGCAAGTTTTATGGTTAACTTGCTAAACTGAGCACACAGTAACTTGAACAGTTTAAAAGAAAGGGGTTATCAGCAATGCCAGTTAAGGAGCTGAAGTTACAAACCTGAGGGTACTACAGTGCCCCCACTGGTGGGAGGATGTGATTAATATGTGACCGTTTACATGCACAGATTTCATGATAAATGTGAAATTGGAATTTGTAACAGTGCGACAGCATAAGGAAAGTTTAGCAACAGTGCACAAGTTATAAATTTTCAATGTTGCTTAATTGAATGGCTTTTATGATTTTTGTTGTGTGGTTATCAAAGTGAAGAGAGATGACACTAAGGAATTTATGGGTGGCACGATGACTGAGTAGTTGTACTGTTGCCTCACAGTATCAGGGTCCCAGGTTCAATTCCGGCCTTGGGTGATTGTCTGTGTGGAGTTTGCACGTTCTCCCGGTGTCTGCATGGGTTTCCTCTGGGTGCTCCGGTTTCCTCCCACAGTCCAAAGATGTGCAGGTTAGGTGAATTGGCCATGCTAAATTGCCTATAGTGTTAGGTGAAATGGGTCTGGGTGGTTACTCTTCAGTGTGGACTGGTTGGGCAGATGGGCCTATTTCCACACAGTAGGTAATCTAATCTAAAAGAACACCTTCCATTTTGGGTTCCAAGTGTCAATGTCAAACATTTCCAGAGCAGGGGCAGCACCTTGGATATAGAGTAAAACTCCCTTTACTCTTTTAAACTAAATGTAAATAAAAAATAAAGCTCCCTTGACACTGTCCACATCAAACACTCCTGGGACTCAGACAGCATGGGGTTAGATACAGTGTAAAGTTCCCTCTAAACTGTCCCCATCAAACAGTCCCAAGACAAGGACAGCACCGGGAGAAGTATAGAATAAAATTCCTACTTTTTTAAACTAAATGTAAAGAGAAAGTAAAGTTCCCTTGACACTGTCCACATCAAGCACCCCAGGACAGGGACAAGACAGGGTTACATATAATGTAAAGTGCCCTTCTATTCTTTAAAACTGAAAGTGAATCTCTCCCTACTTTGACTCATTTAACACTCCCCGGACAGGTACGGCACAGAGTTAGATATCGAGCAAAGCTCCTTCAACTCTTTTAAACTAAAAGTAAACAGAAAGTAAAGCTTTCTCTACTCTATCTTCATCAAACACTCCAAAGAACAGGCACAGCATGGGGTTGGTTACACAGTAAAGCTGCCCCCTCTCTCTCTCTCTCACACTCTCTCTCTCTCTCTCTCACTCACACACTCTCTCTCTCTCTCTCTCACTCACACACTCTCTCTCTCTCTCTCTCTCACTCACACACTCTCTCTCTCACACTCTCTCTCTCTCTCACACTCACTCTCTCTCTCTCTCTCTCTCACACTCACTCTCTCTCTCTCACACTCACTCTCTCTCACACTCACTCTCTCTCTCTCTCTCTCTCTCTCTCTCTCACACTCTCTCTCTCTCTCTCACACTCTCTCATATTTTGGAGTGTGCATTCTTCACTATAAAAACCCACTGAACTGCATGAGAGGGAGCGAGAGAGTTCTCAATTTCCTTCCTGTTTCCTACATGGAAACATAATGCATTTCAGTGATTTATGTGCATGTGTCATTAGTTATTTGCATTTAAAATGCCCCTCTGGCTACATTCCCGTATACCAATTTGCATCAGATATCGTGGTTCAATGTCCTGTTTTATCCAGTGGTGACCAGAAGTCTGTGATCAGAGATGTGAGGGCAACAGGATTGAAAACATCTTACCGATCACACAAACAAAAAAAGTCAGAAAGTTGGTGTTTTACTGTCTTTTGAGACCTCCGAGCTGCTCTAAAATATTCCACCTGTAGCCCTGTGCGCCCACCCCCTCCCCATCCTAAATGTGCCGATCTTTGAAGAGTGGCAGTGGGCAGATACTTTAACTACTCCTGCCCCTTGTGAAAAGAAGGGAACAAATTATTCGTTGGATTAATACTAATCCGTATGTAATGCTCCCCACCACACTACGTGTCAGACTCTATGTATAATATTCAACATATAATATCAACTCAGCTAATGCTGAAACAGTCATCCATTCTTCTGTCTCCTCTAGTTTTAACTGTTCTATGCACTCTGGTCTGCTTTCCCATGTTTCGCCTTTTGCAAATTAAGTCTTGTTTCCCTATCACCCCTCTGCTGTGTGGCCCCACAGTCATTAAAATTAAAATTAAAATTCTCAGCCAAATGTTCAGATCCAGCAGCCCTCCCCACCCTCTCCCAATTGGCTTCATTCCTCGGTATCTCCAAGTTCCTCTCTCCATGCTCTCTCCCTCTGGTGTCTTGAACATTCCTCATCTTAATCATTGCACCACTGGTAACCATGCCTTCTGTCTGGGCCCTGAGCTCTGAACTACCCCCCCCCCCCCCCCCTTCAGTTTTCTATCTCTCCATCTCATTTTCCTCACTTCAGGTACTTTTATTTTAGAAACTGACCTTTCTTGACCAGGGATGTGCTCGTCTGACTGTGTATCTCCTTATGCAGCATTTATAATGCTATTGTGAAAAGAATGCATTCTGCATTGGGTTCCAAGCATTGTCATCAAGCACTCTCAGGTCAGGTCTAGCATGAGCTCCAGAGAAAAGGTTCTAATCTTTTACACTGCAATTAAAGCTCTTTCTACACAGTTCCCATCAAACGGTCCTAGGGCACCTGTTGTGTTAAAGGTGCTGTATGAACATTTGTTGTTGTAAATGTGTATAATACTATGTATACAATGTGTGTATGAAGTTCTGTGTATAATAATTCAGTTTTTGTACATTACCCAAGGGCGAGACATTTTATTTTTGAATTATGTGATATGGGTGTTTGCTGGTAAGGCTGTGTTTCTTACCCATTGTGTGACCTGAGGCAATGGTAGTGAACTCCCTTTTAAACAATGGCCATCTTGTTCTGATGGATCTCTGTGAGAGTGTTAAATAGAGGAATCAAACGCTGACCTTATGGCAGCACAGTTGCTCAGTATTTAGCACTGCTGCCTCACAGCATCAGGGACCTGGCTTCGATTCCACGCTCTGGCGACTGTGCAAATTTCACACATTCTCCCTGAGTCTATGTGAGTTCCCTCCAGCTGCTATGGTTTCCTTCTGCAGTCCAGTGATGTGTAGGTTAGATGGATTAGCCATGAGAAATACAGGATTCCAAGGATAGGTGGATCTGGGTGGGATGCTTTCCAGAGCGTTGAGGTGGACTCAATGGGCCGAATTGTCTCCTGTGGGGATTCTGTGTTGGATGCACCCATTCAAACTGATATCTTTCTCATGTGAGGGAGCTTGGTGTTCCTGTGATATTGCTGCCATTGTCCTTTTTACAAATGACATTCTTGCATATCAAGCAACCTAAGGGCATCCAGTCACTGTTGCATTGCAGGAAGCATAGCAGCCAGTTTGCTTTGTGGGAGCTTGCTGCATGCAATGTAACAATGACCAGCTCATTGAGGCTGCTGTGATGTTGTTTGAGGGATAAATATTTGCTGGGTCACAAGGGCTGGGACACCAGGTCTTTGAAATAGCCCTGTGGAATCTTTTAAATCTACCTTTGACCCACAGGGCCTCTGTTTAACATTTCATCTGTTATCTATGACCATGCAGAACTCCCTCAGTACTGCACTGTCAGCTCTGTACTTAGACCAGGCACGTGGGATATGAAGCTAAAACTTTCTGATTCAGCTGGAGTGCTGACCAGTTAAACCATGACTGACAACAGTGGGATGTGCTGAAGGGGATGAGAGTTGGTTTGTAATAAAAGATAGAATACTCTAATGTTGCAGAAACCAACCCCTTCTGCCCATTTTTATTTAATCAGTTTTTGAACAACATTCCACTTAATTGTGCATTTTGCAACTTAAATATTTAATTTCCCCCTCTTTATCTTACACATCCTCCAAACTTCTATGATTAGTGTGGAATGAGATAAGTACTCTAAGGAACATCCCAGAAAAGTCTTCGTTCGTTTAGGTCCTACAAATCTTTGGGCACAATAGGATATTGCACATGAAGAGATCAGCTCCGTCACATCTACCCTGTGGTACACACTCCGCTGCCAATGTTCCATTCACCCATTGCCCTTGGATGCACTGACCTGACTTGGTCCTTGGTCTGACTACGCCTTGATTTTTGGTTTCTTTTTACAATTTTCATCCTTTTATTTTCAAACCCCCTGTGGTTTCAGCTCCTCCCTATCCCTCTATCCTTCTCCTGTCATTCATGTGTTCGAGGTTTTTGTGCTACTCTAATTCAATCCTCTTTCACATCCCAGATCTTTGTCACTCCAAAGCATTTGCTGTCCTGAACTGTGGAATTCCTCATTCAAACTTCTTTCCCTCTTCGTTCCATCAAGGAACCCATTACAACCCATATCTTTGACCAGACATTAGGTCACCCGTCTGAATGTCATCTCCTGTGGCTCAGTGTCGGGTATCTCCTTTATAACCCTCCCGTGGAATGACTGAGGATGCTTTGTTAGGATATAATGAGGTTGTAAAGATACCATGTTGCTACTGTGAACATAGAACAGTACAGGCCCTTTGGCCCTCTGGTGCTGACCTCTTCTCCTACTCGAAGATCAGAATAACTTACATGACCTTCAGTCTTCCATGTGAAAATGTGTTGCTGGTTAAAGCACAGCAGGTTAGGCAGCATCCAAGGAACAGGAAATTCAACGTTTCGGGCATAAGCCCTTCATCAGGAAAGATGAAGGGTTCCTGATGAAGGGCTTATGCCCGAAACGTCGAATTTCCTGTTCCTTGGATGCTGCCTAACCTGCTGTGCTTTAACCAGCAACACATTTTCAGCTGTGATCTCCAGCATCTGCAGACCTCATTTTTTACCCTTCAGTCTTCCATGTGCCTATCCAAGAGTCGCTTAAATATCCCAAATGAGACTTTCCTCCTTCATGTACAGGGAAGTTTTTGGACCACAGTCATTAGCCAAGCAGAACCTTCATTTCCCCCAATCCACCTCAAAGCATCACAAAACATACCATCACTGATAGCATGACCTGTGGATATCCCTGATGAGGCCATCATTCCTTGTCCATCCCTAATTTCCCTTGAATGGAGTGGTTTTCATATCAGAAGGCAGTTCAGAGTTCACACATGTATGTTATCTGGATTAGACCGGGTAAGGATGGTAATAGTAGAGGGGTTGGGATTTATTTTTACAACAATCAATACTGACTAAAAAACTGAGCCTAGTTTACGATTCCAGGTTTATTAATTGAATTGAATTTCCAGCAGTTGCTATGGTGGGGTTTGGACCCATGTCCCTGAAATGATCACTATGCCAGTGTCTCCCTTCGAGTTAATGCTTATTGCTGCAGCTGTTATGAAGGTAATGCTGTTTGGGACTTGGGTTCCTTTCACTCTGCTTGCCCTTAAAAAGGAGGAAAGATGCAGGAGACAGAGAATTACAGAAATGTTACAGTGCAGGAGGTGACCATTCAGCCCATCATGTTTTTGCTGGCTCACTGAGCATTATCACGAAGTGTCAATCACCCTGCATTCCCCCCTATATCCTTTCCCCATTATTTTTATCCAAATAGAGGCGATTGGAAAGTATGGAATGAATTTTAAATTCATTTCAATTCACAATGCAGAAGTAGGCACCTCATCCCATCATATCTGTTATGGGCTCTTTGAGAGAGCTAACCACTTAGTTCGACTTCCTTGCCCATCCCCGTAGTCCAGGCAATATTCCCTTTTTAGGTATTTCTACTCCCACATGGTTGGGTAGGAAGTTAGGAGTTTAAGAGCCAGTGCGATGAACATTGTACCAGGGATCACTTTTGATTTTTCTGTATTCTGCTAAATTGAAGCTCGCAGGCAAGTTATTCTTTTCTTGACAGTAACTGGGACAAATTGCTTTACGTGTCTCAGCTCAGGCCAGCTGTAAGCAACTTACAATAATCCAATTTGTGACCAATAGCCAAGTGATATCAACGGCCTATGGGGACAGTTTCTCTGCATCTGTCTTCTCTCTTTTCCCCTCTCTCCCTTGCTGACGCAACTGAGCCTGGAGAGTTCCTGGAGGGACTGCAGTTCACACATAAATACTTCAGTGTTGGTCAAATAAACAATCTCATGTCCCACAGTTTCCCATGCTGGAGAGAAACAAAAAGAGCAGCAAAACCCTGAGTTTGTATAATGCTGTATGAGCTGGGCTTGCTTTCTGTCACTTGCTCTGTTCAAGGTGGCACAGTAGGTCAGTGGTTAGCACTGCTCCCTCACAGCACCAGGGACCCAGGTTCGATTCCAGCTTCAGGTGACTCTCTATGTAGAGTTTACATGTTCTCCTCGAGTCTGTGTGGGTTTCCTCTGTGTGCTCCGGTTTCCTCCCACAATCCAAAGATGTGCAGGTCAGGTGAATTGGCCATGCTCAGTACCCATATTGTTAGGGGGATTAGTCAGGGGCAAATACAGGGTAGGGGAATGGGTCTGGGAGGGTTACTGTTCGGAGGGTTAGTGTGGACATATTGGGCCAAAGGCCTGTTTCCATACTGTAGGGAATCTAATCTAAACAACAGCAATGGCTTGCATCGAAGTATCACCTTAATAAGATGGAGTGCCCCAAGATGTTTTACAGAAGGAGTTAGCAAATATTTGACATTGAATCACACAGGCGATCCTGACACAGGTGACTGGACAGGTAAGTTGTAAAGAGCGCCATTGGGAAGAAGAGGGCAGGAGTTTCAAGAAGGGAGTTTAAGGTGCAGACATCTGAAGGCAGGGTTGCTAATAATGCAGTGGTGAATGAGTCAAGACAAAATATTCCCAGATAGTAATGCCACTTTTTACTTTGACATTTTAGGGTAAGTTCTTCACCATCTAATTCTGCTCCACTGTCCTGAAGAATCTGACCTTGTTGAGCTATTGTTCTAAAGTTGTACTTTATAAGTACCTCCTAAAGTTCTCCAAAATGGTATGGAGAAAATGTGAAGACTCTGATAATGCATGTCCTTGTATTCTGCAACAATGTGTAAAATCTCCAACATTTCCCTGCCAGACAGTCAATGTTGGCAACCTGTTTGATTACTTGGTTGTCTCTGGATTTATTTAAACACACCTACAGGATGCACATGGGTACGAGCGCAGAGGCATACACATCTACATACACATGCACACATACTTGTACCTACATGTGGGCACACATGAATATACATAATGAACATCAGTTATTTGGAGAGACTGCTGAAGTTGAGTTTATTTTGCTTTAGAGAAAAAAACGCAAGGAGGAGATTTAATAGTGGCATTTGAAATCATGAAAGGTCTGATAAGTAAAAATAGTTTCCAGTAACTGAAGGGGTGGTAATTAGAGAACACCACAGATTTAAGATGACTGGTAAGAGAACCAGGGGTGATATGCAGAATGCATTGAGTGGTTACAGTTTGGGAGGTCTGGCTGATAGAGTTAACAGTGGACCACAAAATCGAATTGGATAAATACTTAAAAGAGAATCTGAGAGGAGTGGGGCAAGCTGGATAGCTCTTCAAAATAACCAACATTGAACCAATGGGCTGAGTGGTTGTCTTCTGTGCTATATTATTCAGTGGTTCCTTGATTTTTCAGTATCTTGCTCAATTTGCCTGGTCTTTGCTTCATGAGATGCCAACAGTTAGGCTGCTTAATTATATTCATAGCATGAGAGCAACCTTTTAATGACACAATTGTCTTGACTGTGTTTGGAGTATAATGAACCACTTCGTAGTTTGCTCCATCTAATACCCCTCTTGTTGTGTTGTGGCTCTTAACCAATAGGCACTCTAACCTTGTTTAAGAAAGATGCTGATGATACCATCACAATCATAACATGTGACCTTATGGTCGAAAGGTTTCAGACTGCATCTTAGCCAGAGACTCTTGAGGCATGGCATGCTGATGGAATCGTACTGCTGTTTGTATTTAGCCCAGGTGCTGAAGTGCCTGTGACTGTTATCTATGTGTATGCCAGGAGCTGCTTAATGGCTGTTGTGGTACAAGTGGTAGTGTCCTACCTCTGAGCTAGGAGGACAGGGTTCAAGCTGCAGCTATCCAGAGATTTGTCTTAACATTTCTAAGCAGGTTGATTTGAAAATATGTACAGCAGGAACTCTGTTGATTATCTATTGAACCCTTCAGTAGTCCAATACCCATCTCTCACTACAGGAGCTAACATAAATGTCACATCAGATACATGTTCTGTACATTTGCGTTCATGAGGATACAAGTTGACAGAGCATCTGTTTCCTTCAGCCTCTTGAATGTACCAAATCACCTTTTAAAGGCTTCACATTGCTGGGGACAGGAAATCAGATGTCCTTCACCCAAACTCTCAACTGCCACGGTCCCTCACTCAAGACTGAACCTCCGGTAAATTCCCCTGGCAAGTGTGGCCAATCAGAACCCGTCCAACCGTCAGTTGGATCGAGGACAGCCAGAGTAGGTGGAAGAGTAAAGGAAGAGGAGCAGCCTGCCAGGGTGAGAAACGATGGGCTTGGATCACAGTGCAAAACCTGTGCAATTGCAGCTGAGATCTCAACTGCTATAAATAATTTTATTTACATGTTTAGAAATGACAAATTGTGCTGCTTTTGAAGAACACTGAAGGTTACTGATGTGAATGTACTATTGAAGCACTGTCATCCATCAAGCGCTCAATCATGCCAGCAAAAAAAAGATTGGCAGCAAATGTAACCAATCAGTGATATTATTGTCAAATTAGAATCCATTCTCCATTCTGTAAGTAGCTTATGATTGTTCTCTCTGGGTTTTATGACGTTTGTGTTAACAAATGTCACAGTAATTTATTCCTATTTCATAGGCACGCATTCCCCGTTTCCATCTGTACAATGTGTTGAATTTTACATTCTCATTTAAATAACGTTTTATAGTAGTTTGGGAGGCAGTGATGTGGGCTCGATCGGCTGGTGTGATTAATTATTCCAAATCAGTGAATTGGGAGGAAGAGTGAAACTTGCAGGAAACAGGATCTTTAACAAAGTGCATGGACTGCATTTCAAGAGCACATCACAACAGTTTATAAAGACTATTTAAAACAAAAATACAGCCTATGAAGAACAGAACTCATGATTGGAATAGGGTGATTTGTTGAGTAAAATGCATTGGATAGAGGATTATAACAATGCAAATTGTGTTTGGAATCAATCCTAGTCATTTAGGAACACTCTGTTTGTGGTCTAAATAAATTTAACTCCTGGAATATTGCTGTCACTGCATGCAACCTAGGATTCCCTACAGAACACAATATAAACCTGATGTGACTGACTCAATGCCACCAGTGACAGGATGGTCAAATTGCTGCATGATATGTTTACATTAAAGTTTCCATTACGAATAGGAATTTTATATTTGGTTTTGACTTAATCTTGTACAGTCATAACATAGTCGATACTATATTACATAGATGTAATTATTCCCTAATGTGTGTAATTTCCCCCATTCTCTAGGTGATGACAAAGAAACCGTTCTGTACTCGGATTTGAAACCTAAGAGACGATATTGTTTGACAAACAGAGTGAGAAATGGGAAGAAAGAAGATACAGATTTCACGGATTGTTGACCAGCGGAATCGACAGGTATGGAATTCCCAGAGATTAGGAGCAGAGAATAATCCAGCCTTGAATGGACATAGTCGATCCCTGTTCACAATTGGTTTGCATGTAGCTCAGCAAGTAAGTGTTGGATGCACTTCCCACTGATGCTAAATAGCTTGGCCGAGTCTGCGTGCTTACATACTCCCAACAGCTGAGCGATTAAGTGGGGGTGCCTGACTGATCCCTAGCCCCCTCCCATTCTAGGCAGCTCAGTGGTTAGCGCGGGGTTGATTCCAGCCTTGAGTGACTGGGTGGAGTTTGCACGTTCTCACTGTGTCTGTGTGGGTTTCCTCTGGGTGCTCTGGTTTCCTCCCACAGTTCTAAAGATGTTCAGGTGTGGTAGATTGCCCATGGGAAATGTGGGGTTACGCGTGGGGGAGGCTGAGTCTGGATGTGATGCTGTTCGGAGGGGTCAGTGTAAGTCAATGGGCCAAATGGTCTTTTTCTGCACTGTAAGGATTCTATGATTCTATCTCAGGTCAAGGTGGCTCCTCTTGTGATACTTGATGTTTCTTCCGGGGCATCAAACCTGAAATGCTTCATATCACATTGGGTATTGAACCTGCCACCTAATGTAACCGACACGTCAATGAAGTTTTGTTTTGTAAACTCACTGCCCACCCTGCCGGATTTTATTTTTTACAAAGCAGCATCCTCTTCCAGTCAGATCCTGGGTTTGAAGCCTGTAAGATGCTGAGGGGTCTTCACAAAGTGGATGGGATTTCTCTTCTTGCGGGAGAATCTAGAACGAGTGGGCCCCGCTTAGAAATAAGGGATCAACCATTGAAACAGATGAGAATTTTGTTTTCCTCATGATGGATTGTGAGTCATTGGAATTCTCTCCCTCAAAGATTGGCGGAAGTCGAGTTTTGTTAAATCCATTCATGGAATGTGAGAATCACTGGCCATGCCAGCATTTATTACCCATCTCTCGATGACTTTGCAATGGCGGTGGTGAGCTGTCTCCCTGAGTCACTGAAGTCTCTTTGGTGTAGGTAAACCCACAATGCTGTTAGAGAGAGAGGGAGGGTTCCAGGATTTTGACCCAGTGACACGGGGCAACAGGGACATATTTCCAAATCTGGATGGTGAGTGGCTTGGAGGGGAACTTGCAGGTGGCAGCAATTCTGTGTTCTAGCTGCCCTTGTCTTTCAAGATGGCAGTGGTCATGAGTTTAGAAGGTCAAGCTTGGAGTGGTACTGGAAAAGCGCAGCATCCGAGGAGCAGGAAAGTCGACGTTTCTGGCTAAAGCTCTTCCAGATGTTGATTTTTCTGCTCCTCCGATGCTGCCTGACCTGCTGTGCTTTTCCAACACCACTCTAATCTTGACTCTAATCTACAGTACCCACTTTCGCCTGTGAGTTTGGAATGTGCTGCATTAGTGTTTGCGAGGTAGGGGTAGATAGATTCGTGATAAGCTCAGGGGTGGAAAGTTGTTGGGGTAGATGAAAATATGGAGTAATTGGGTGAGTAATTGTGATCCTATTGAATGGTGGAATGGGTTCGAGAGACTGAGTAACCTGCTGTGGCTCCTGATGAGTGTGTTTACCATTCTTGGCCCTCTGCCAATATTGTCCTGTCAGTGGCAATTGGAATGCATGTGCAAACAGACTGGGAAAATGTGGGATCTGGTTTTCTTTCAGCTTGATATCCTGACTGAGGACACAAACTTTGACCAACAGCATATCATTTGGGTATCCCTTGTATGCCCATGCTGTACAGTGAAACGAAGGAAGGTCAGGTGGCTTGGAAAAGAGTCTCCGATCAGAAAGAGAGGTAGCAATAGATAAAATCAAATAAACCCCCTTGGACTCTTCACTGCAGAAATTATGGGACGACGCAGAGCTGGGGGCGTTTTCTTGGACTAGTGCCTTGACTCCCCCAGGGAAAATCGACCATCTGTTTGTATAAGGGTTGGAGGCAGAATTCCCAGATTGCCAGCATAAATTTAGAATGAAAACCGGAATCTTCCCTTCAGTTCTGTTGTGTTAGGCAATGCAGGAAAGGAAGTTTTTCTATTTTTGGGAAGAAAGAGGTCATGCCCTGGGTCGGTGTAAAACACGACCTTCACCATATTAGGATGTTTTTGGTCAGGTTAAATCCCAAGAGCCTACTAAAATAGATTCTTCTATGCTCCCAGTTGAAATTCCACCTCTTTTGGTGGTCTGGGTATGTTAAAGTGACAAGAGAAACTCTGAGATTGCACGAATCGTACAGGACAGAACCCATCTATTCACCCCAAATGGTCCATCCCATTATTTTCAGCTCAGTAGAATCCTCCACCTATTCTTTTTCATCTTGCTTTATCTTCCTGCTATTCTGATGTACATGATGCGTTAATGTAGCCTCTCTGTAAACACTATCTCCAGGGATAGCCCAAGTGGTCACTGGACTGTCAGTCCAGGGGCCCAGGGTTGAATTCACCTCCACCCTGGCAGAATGTTTAATTGAATTTAAGTGTCTAATAATGACCAGGAAACCCATTGCAATTATTGGGGAAGAAAATCCCATCTGGTTTACTGATACCCTTTAGGGATGGAAGCTGCCATCCTTACCTGGTCTGGCCTACATGTGACTCCAGACCCACAACAATGTGGTTGACTCTTAACTGCCCTCCTGGCAATTAGGGATGGGCAATAGATGCTGGCCTGGTTATCAACACCCACATGCCATGAATGAATTTTTAAAAAAACACTGGCTGTAGAAGCAAGTTTCAGATAAATTCCTCCTGGAATCATTATCTTTTATTGATGGTTCAGGTTAATGTAGGAGTAAAAAGTTCTTAATTTGCCAAGTTGGTTGCACAGGTGAATGTGAATATTGCAGCACAGCCCAGAATGATGTCGTGCTCAGAACACAGCTGGCGTAACTGCATAACCAAGATCAGACACAGAAAGATGCCGCTGGAGATCCTGTCCCCAATGTCCAACTCACTGTTTCTGCAAGAGAGTGAGGATGTCGTGGTTGAATAGTCTTGGCTAATATCTGCCTGTTTGAGGGAGCTTGATGCATGTAAATTGGCAGTTGCTCTTCTTGCGTTACAGCATTGACTACACTTCAGCAAGTGCATAATTGGCTTTAAAGGGCTTTGAGATGTCCAGAAGGTGCTGTAGAGATGCAAGCTCTGTCTCTGCTTCTCTGTTTCTGCCCTGCTTGTGCTCCCGAGAGGACCACCCACTGTTTTCAAATCCGTTTGTAAAGAAACGGCAAACATATTTGCATCAGATTTGCCTAATCTCTGGTTGTGAGTCAGCAAGTCATAAGACGTACAAGTCAGCGCCCATTCTGTCAATGTTGCAGAGTTTCTCACAGGTGAATTCCCAGGCACGGGCACTCACTCACCACATGCAAAATCTTGCGTTTCTTTTGGCTATCTTTGGCTTGTGGTATTTTCAGTGAAGTATCGGTTTCAGTCCCTGTTAATTTAATATTGAATCAATTTTCTTGTTTATGAATTCACACTGTCACTCACAGTTCACCCTCACTGACTACATACAGCAAATTTATTGACTTTTTAAAAATTGTTCTTGAGCTGTGAGAATCAAAACCAATCTAAGGTTACAGAGTAGGCTATTTAGGACTGCGAGGAGGTGGGATTTTGTCACCCAAAGACTAGGGAGTCTGTGGGATTCTCTGTCACAGAAAATGATTAAATGTTTTCAAGAAGAAGTTCTGATATAGTTCTTGGGGCTAAAGTGATCAAATGATATGGGGGAGAAAGAGGGAACAGTGTTTTGAGTTGGATGATCAGCCATGATTTATACTGAATCACAGAGAAGGTTTGAAGGGCCGAATAACCTACTCCTGCTATCTTCTGTTTCTGATGTTGGCAAAGATTGGCCAGTTGTCCATTCTTGGGCTTCCCTGAGAAGGTGGTGCTGGACCAATCAAATTGGCTTGGGTTTGATGCAACTGAGTGTGAGACCACTTCAAAGGAAGCAGGTCGTCCTAATGATGGTCACCCAGGGGTCAGGTGACCTCCCTCTCCCCTTGAGTCCCAAGATTGAGACTGTAGTTTGGAAGGGCTGGTGCGTTCCTGAGATACAGATGGGACATTGAACCAGGACCCCCCCTGTCCTTTTTAATTGGATATGGAGATGAATGGCACTAATTTGAAGGGTAGGGTAGTTTTCCCATGTGCCTCATCCAATATTTATCCCCTCTTCAACATTGTTGATTAAAAACAGACTATCTGGTCAGTTATCACAACGTAGGATTTGCAGTGCGTCAGATACCTATATTACTGCAGTTATGACACTTTGCAAGCATTTCATTGGCTATAAAGCACCTTGGGACATCCAGTGGTTGTAAAAGGCACTACACAAATGCAAGTCTGGCTTCCTTTTTCATATGGGACTGGAGTCACATATAGGCCTGGATAGGGTAAAGATGTCATTTACCATTCCCTATCAGACCCTGGCAAACCAATTGGGTTATTTGGACCACCTAGTTCGCTTCATGGTCGCTTGTACTAATCCCAGACTTTCTCTTTCAAAACTGAATTCAAACTCTCAACCAGACATGGAATTTGATCCAACATTCCCTGGATATTAATTTAACAGAGTAAGAGGCAACTTGACAGAAGCGTGTAATATCCTGAGTGGTCTTGACAGTCGGGCATGTGGAGAGGATGCTTCCTCTTACACAAGAATCTAGAAATAGCGGTTAATGTTTAAAAAGTAGTCACGTATTGAAGAGACTTTGGAGCACTTTTTTCCTGAAAAGCTGGTAGAAGCAGAGCCCTGAATGTTTTTAAGGCAGAAGTGGGTAGATTTCTGATAAAGAAAGGGGTGAATGGTTATTGGGGGGAAGCAGGAATTTGGAGTTATCAGATCAGCTCTGATTTACTGAATGGTGGAGCAGATTTGAAGGGTCAAATGGCCTACTCCTGATCTTAGGAGAAAGTGAGGACTGCAGACTCTGGAGATCAGAGCTGAAAATGTGTTGCTGGAAAAGCGCAGCAGGTCAGGCAGCATCCAAGGAATAGGAGAGTCGACGTTTCGGGCATGAGCCCTTCTTCAGGAATGAGGAAAGTGTGTCCAGCAGGCTAAGATAAAAGGTAGGGAGGAGGGACATGGGGGAGAGGCGTTGGAAATGCGATAGGTGGAAGGAGGTCAAGGTGAGGGTGATGGGCCGGAGTGGGGTGGGGGCGGAGAGGTCAGGAAGAAGATTGTAGGTTAGGAAGGCGGTGCTGAGTTTGAGGGATTTGACTGAGACAAGGTTGGGGGGAGGGGAAATGAGGAAACTGGAGAAATCTGAGTTCATCCCTTGTGGTTGGAGGGTTCCTAGGCGGAAGATGAGGCACTCTTCCTCCAGCCGTCATGTTGTTATGGTCTGGTGATGGAGGAATCCAAGGACCTGCATGTCCTTGGTGGAGTGGGAGGGGGAGTTGAAGTGTTGAGCCACGGGGTGGTTGGGTTGGTTGGTCCGGGTGTCCCAGAGGTGTTCTCTGAAACGTTTCGCAAGTAAGCGACCTGTCTCCCCAATATAGAGGAGGCCACATCGGGTGCAGCGGATGCAGTAAATGATGTGTGTGGAGGTGCAGATGAATTTGTGGCGGATATGGAAGGATCCCTTGGGGCCTTGGAGGGAAGAGCTGAAAATGTGTTGCTGGTTAAAGCACAGCAGGTTAGGCAGCATCCAAGGAACAGGAAATTCGACGTTTCGGGCCAGAGCCCTTCATCAGGAATGAGGAGAATGTGCCAGGCAGGCTAAGATAAAAGGTAGGGAGGAGGGACTTGGGGGAGGGGCGATGGAGATGTGATAGGTGGAAGGAGGTCAAGGTGAGGGTGATAGGTTGGAGTGGGGTGGGGGCGGAGAGGTCACGAAGAAGATTGCGGGTTAGGAGGGCAGTGCTGAGTTGAGGGAACTGACTGAGACAAGGTTGGGGGAGGGGAAATGAGGAAACTGGAGAAATCTGAGTTCATTCCTTGTGGTTGGAGGGTTCCCAGGCGGAAGATGAGGCGCTCCTCCTCCAGCCGTCGTGTTGTTATGTTCTGCCGATGGAGGAGTCCAAGGACCTGCATGTCCTCGGTGGAGTGGGAGGGAGAGTTAAAGTGTTGAGCCACGGGTGGTTGGGTTGGTTGGTCCGGGCGTCCCAGAGGTGTGGGCGCAAGTTTTGCATTTCTTGCGGTTGCAGGGGAAGGTGCCGGGAGTGGAGGTTAGGTTGGTGGGGGGTGTGGACCTGATGAGGGAGTCACGGAGGGAATGGTCTTTTCGGAACACTGATAGGGGAGGGGAGGGGAATATATCTCTGGTGGTGGGGTCAGTTTGGAGGTGGCGGATCTTAATTCACCTGACCACATAGAATCGCTACAATATGGAAGCAGGCCATTTGCCCATTGGGTACACACTCACCCTCCAAGAACATTCCTCCCAGACCCAGTTCCTATTCTGTAACCTTGCATTTCCCATGGCTAACTCACCTAGCCTACATTTCCCTGGACACAATGGGCAATTTAGCATGGCCAATCCACCCTAACCCGCACATCTTTGGACTGGGGGGGGAAACCGGAGCAGCCAGGGGAAACCCACACAGACACGGGATAACATGTAAACTCCACACAGACACCCAGTTTGCACGATTATAAGTTTGTGCATTTCTACAAAAATTGAAAGCTTTGATTGATCAGAAATGCCAACTCCAGGAGCCATTCCTTTCTTTCTGAACTACCCATCTTGTCAAATAACCTTTCGCTGTCCATCTCACCAACCATTTTACGATCCATAAACATGCTTCAAGAAAATCTTTAAAACTCAGTCTATTTTTAATACCATTGGTTCCCCCATCCTTCTCTGAATTGTCCAGGAAATTCAGTTTTAGTTCTTGGAGACTCTGGAGCATTGGCAATTCTGACAATAACTATTTACATTAAAGGTACCGTATAAATTTAGTGAAACACCCTGATGCACCTCAGCAGGGTAATCCAACAACATTTGACACTGCGCCAAATGACCAGACTTTCAGTTAAAGTATTGAAAGCTTGTTGCAAAGAAGGAATGAGAGGTAAAGAGGCTGAGAGCTTCGGAATGAATTCCGAGGTTTAGGATGTAGGCAGTTGGAGGCAGAGTCATTGATTCAGGAGGCCAGAATTGGTCGACCACACAAGTATCTTAGAAACTTGAAAGACTGCAGCAAATTAGATATGACTTGAGGAGTTAATTTGTTCAGTAGGCATTGAGTTAACTCTGTGGGTTTTTGTTACTCTCTTGTGTCTCCTCTCTCTCAGCCACTGACTCATACTGGGAAATGGTTGCCTGGGTGCTGTATACCAATTGATGCAGATTGCACGGGAGCAGAGTGCACAGTCAGAGCGTGCAGTCTGTGTCGTCAGGGCTCTGGCTGTACGTGCAAAGCCACAGTCTCACTGCAGGGGCCTTATTGTGGTCTGAAGCTGGCTCATTGAGTTAGTGTCTCTTTAGCACCTCACCTTTTAGAGAGCTGATCTCCTGTGTGGCACAGCCTGCTCCTGTTCCTCTCTGACAGTGGCCAGTGATTCCATTATCGAATCTCATTGCCCAAGAGGTGGCCATTCAGCCTAGTATCGCGATTGCTGTTCCATTGAAAGAACTATCTAATTAGTTACACTTCAACCTGCTCCTTTATCTGTAACCTCACAACTTTGTTCCCCTCAAATACTTGGAATTTCTGGAAGTATTGATGTGCCCCCATCCCCACAATGCTGCCCAATAGGAACTGTACAATTGACCATAAGGGCATTTGAAGTTGATGTATTTTTGAGTTTATTCGCTCCCCTCTTGAAGGAGTTGACTCAGTGGGACACAGCTCCAGGAACACAGAAAGCTTTCATTCTCTTGTTCAAGTGACTCTTTATTCAGCAGAATACCATGATTGTCCGAATCAGTCTGCGCTTTGTGTATTACTTTCACTGATGAATATCTTCTGGCTTCAACTGGCAGTACATCTTATCTGTGGCTTAGTGGGTAGCGGTCTGTCTCTGAGTCAGAACATTTAAGTGTCCTCCTGCCGTGTCCTTGTAATCCAGGCTGGCATTACCAGTGCACTACTGAGGGTTTGCTGAGTTGTCAGAGGACCAGTTTTGGCAACAGGTCAAGATTTGCCTGTTCTGATGGCTCATGCAGGTGTATATTGTAAAACACTGGGATCTTTAAAGAACATTAGGGGGGTGGCCTCTACAGTCTCGAGTCCTCAGGAAGCAGGGTGACAGGTCGTTTCTTTCTTGGATATTGTATAAAGCTGTGGAACATGCACATTTTATTGTGTTCTATGGCCAGGTGCGCTCTGCTTTAAGATATTTCTGCAACGTGGTAAAGTGTGACATAAGTTTGAGGTATCGTATTCAAGTGTGGGGACAATGGCCAGTGCATTTCCCATCCTGACACAGCCCATCTTTCCCAGTCCTGCATTGTCCAATACGACCCACTGTATGTTCATACGAAACACCTCGGGTTGTCTTATTAAACTCTCTGACAGCCATCCATCTCGTTAGATATAGGATCATAACAAATGGGCACAGCAGTAGGCCATTCAGCCCATTGAACCTGTCTCACCAATCAATAGGATTGGATTGTGATCTCAACCCAACTATCCCACCTGTCCCCCATGACCCTAAACTCCCTTGTCAGTCACATATTCTGGAATGAGCTCACTTTTAGGGTTCATGTACAAGGGCACCCAGATTCCTTTGTACTTTAACATTCTATTGGCCCTATCCATTTAAATAATATTCTGCTGGATGTCAGTGTGCACGGTCATGTATCTTAGCATATTCTACTCCATCTGCCAGTTTCTTTACCCAGTCACTTAATCCATTGATAATCCTTTGCAGTCTCTTGAGCCTGGATTTTACATGGCATACTAGGCAGGTTTTCAGTCTGGGAATGGTACAAAATAATTTGAGTGCCTAAGGCCACTATCTTCACACACACCCTAGAGCTCACTCCTCTTTAACGTATTGCCAAAATCAGCCCGGCTGCATATTTAAATCGATTAAGTTTGTTAACGAACCTGTTGATCTAGGCAATATAACCATTGTAGCACAGTACAGAGGAGCCTCAGTTATCCAGTATTCGATTATCCAAACAAGATAGCATAGTCCTAATACGTGGCTAAACTGTGTTACCTGGTGTCCGATTATCCGAACATCCGATTTATCCAAACAAAATACTCCCTGTCTGTGTTGTTTGGATAATCAAGATTCCCCTGTATCTGAGCCGGAAGATCTAGGGGATTAAGTCCCATCTGCCTTAGATGTGTCATGATGTCTCTGATTAGGTTGATTTTTAAAATATCCGTGCGGTCCCTGCCAGAATGCCGTTGGTGTGGGCTGTCATACAGAAGCAAACAGCCTCTTTGTACATGTCTTGACATGTGGCAGGGGGAAAGAAGTGGGAGAGTCCTATCATTTGTTTGGAATGGGTGGGTGCATCATTTCTCCTTGCATTGCCCCCTTTGTTTCTGCCTGCTTGCTCTCTAAGACCCACCCTGATATTTTGCTTCCTTGTTAGTGCTGCAGCCAGCAGCGTATGCTAAAATCATAGAATCCCTATAGTAGGAAAGAGGCCAATCAGCCTATTGAGTCCATACCAACCCTCTGAAGAGCATCCACATAGACATACTGTCCCCCCCACCTTATCCCCATAACCTCCCATTTCCCATGGCCAATCCACCTAAACTGCTATGGAAATAGAGAAAGGCACTAACTCTCACCCAGAGTCAAAACACTTGCATCACCCTGTTGGACACAGGGTTGGCCAATTTCCATCCCTTAATCAACATCACGGGAATTAATTATCAGTTGATTGCCATATTGCTGTTTGTGCGATCTTGGAGCTGGAAGTCTGGTGGAGGTGGATTCACCTGAAGTACTCAAGAGGGATTTGGATGATTACTTGGATAGAAGATGATGTGCAAGGTTATGGGGGGAGGTGGGTGGGGGGCAGGGGGGGAGCTGGTGCAGGAGACTGACGCTGGATAATGATGCTTATGTAACAGACTAGTGTAAGTACAATGGGGCAAATGGCTGCCTCCTGTGGCATAATGCTTCAGTTCTTTTGTAGAGTTTACTTTAAGACACCACAAGTTATTTCAACTTTACCTGAGGTTGAGATTGAGCCTTCACCTACATCATGCAGTAGGCTGGGGGAGGCCACAGGAATATGCATTTAATATTTTTTTAAAAAACCATCAAGTAGTTTTGGGTGAATTCCATTCTGAGGCAGAGAAAAATCCTTTGAAGATATCATTGCTACCTTCCGTTCACCTCTCATTTAACTTTTTAAAAAATTATTTCGCTTGTACCACTCCTCTTTCTTGATCCCAACCTAAGAACTTGTACCTTTCCCTAACAAAGCACTCCCATGGGACAGTACACTGTATTCCAGGTATATGGTCCCACGGTATATTGTCCCACGAGGAGAAAGTGAGGTCTGCAGATGCTGGAGATCAGAGCTGAAAATGTGTTGCTGGAAAAGTGCAGCAGGTCAGGCAGCATCCAAGGAACAGGAAATTCGACATTTAGGGCATAAGCCCTTCATCAGGATGAAGGGCTTATGCCCGAAACGTCGAATTTCCTGTTCCTTGGATGCTGCCTGACCTGCTGCACTTTTCCAGCAACAGATTTTCAGCTATATTGTCCCATGGTAGTGTTGCACTGCCGAGGGCGCTGCCTTTCAGATGAAATGTGAAACCAAAGAGCCATAACTACTCAAGTGGATGTGAGAAGTCCGACAATAAAGTAAAGCAGGAGTATGTCCTGGCAGATTTTTGTGCTTCAGTCGACATCATGAGAATTCTTTATCTGGTGGTTGTCCCATTGTTGTTTGTGAAAGCTTGCTGTGCACACGTGGCTGCTGCTTTTCTCATGTTACAACAGTAGCTACGCTTTTGAAGGATACCTCCTTTAGGTGCTTCGGGTTGTCCACTAACTGTGCAAACTGCTGTTAGAGTGCAAGTATTTCTCTTGCGTGCAGGTGACCTTCACCAAGAGGAAGTTTGGCCTGATGAAGAAAGCGTATGAACTGAGTGTGCTGTGTGACTGTGAGATCGCGCTCATTATCTTCAACAGCACCAACCGGCTCTTCCAGTACGCCAGCACAGATATGGACCGAGTGCTACTCAAGTACACGGAGTACAGTGAGCCACACGAAAGTCGCACTAACTCGGACATCCTTGAGGTAAGAAAAGTGTCAGCCATGGTTGGAGGAACAACTTATCGACAACTCCATTCATCCCCAGTGGTCTCCATTGGCATCTTCTTCCAACTAGCCTTCACTGTTGGCCAGTGATTGATGTTGAGGTCTAAGCTGGAAAAGATCAAGAGTCTTTCATTGCTAACTCCCAGGACTAACCTGAGAATTTTCCATCTTTCACCCCAATTAGTCAACCCCTTGTCTCTAATTCAGTATTGACTTTACGCCCAATCTCCCCTCCCCATGTTATTGATCCTGAAGCTTAAAATCTTGGGTGAAACGTATCAGTTTTAAATAGTCAGTACCTAACTGTCATGTGGATTGGTTGAAGTGAATATTTATAGATGCATTGAAGGGAAGCTGAATAAACACGAGAGAGAGTGAGAAATAAAAGGGTATGGGAGTGAGCTGAAGAGAGGTGGCAGCAGGTTCTAGTCCAGCTAGGACCAGATGGGCCAAATAGACTGTTTCTGTGCTGTAAAACTGCATCTATTTATGATTTTTAAACAGGAAGGAATGCAGAAGGAAAAGATTTCTTCTTTAATCTCTGTTTTGGATATGTAGACTTTGCTGAGCAGGCTGGCTGTGGACTATCATGGAGCACTCGTCTGTTACAGTCGAAAGTCCTGCTCAACTCTTTTTTGCTTTGTGCATGATGATGTCTGTGTTGGATGGAGGTGTTATGGGTCTTTGCTGTTGGTTGCCAATATTGGTTTCTTCTGGAATCTTCAGGTTACCACAGTGAGTGAGGAAGATCAGAGCAAGGCTTTTTCTTTGCATTAAAAACATTGGAAATGGGGCAAAAAAATCTCTTTGCTAAATTGGACAGTAGCTGATTCCCAGTAATGATTTAAAAGGCATCTGGATGGGTATATGAATAAGAAGAGTTTAGAGGGATATGGGCCAAGTGCTGACCAATGGGACTAGATTAGGTTAGGATATCTGGTCGGCATGGGTGAGTTGGACCGAAGGGTCTGTTTCTGTGCTGTACATCTCTATGACTGGGAGAGGATCCATTCACTGTGAAGTTTGGTAATTTTGAACTTACCAGAATGGCACACACTGAAATCTCTAGGTATTTGTCCAAACCATCAAAGTATGGGCAAGTAGTGAGTTTAAGAGTCTGTTAGTTGTCAACATCAGAAGCATCCTTGAGTGAGTGATCAACACAAGGTTTGTATACAATGGCTGAAGGCTTTCAGACCAGTTTCCAATTACCAAGATTAATCCACCCAGCCTGCACATCTTTGGACTGTGGAAAAACTGGGGCATCCAGAGGAAACCCACGTAAACACTGGGAGAATATGCAAACTCCACACAGGCAGTCACTCATGGCTGGAATCGAACTTGGGTCTCTGCCACTGTGATGCTAACCACTGAGCCACCGTGCCACCCCCTGATCCAAAACTCAGGATTACACACCCAAGACTCCATAAAGTTCATTCAAATTTCATCTGGTTACTGCTAACATTTTCACTGGCTCTGGTGTGTTTGATGCAAATACAATGGCAACATTTTGATGTCACAGTGGACAATTGGTAAAGATTTATTTTTCAGAGGATATGGGCATCACAGACCAGGCCTGCATTTATTGCCCATCTGTAACCACCTTGGCCATTTCAGAGAGCCAAGAGTCAACTACATTTGCTGTGGGTCTGGTGCTATATTTAGGCAGATTTCCTTCCCTAAAGGGCATGAGTGAACCAGATGGGCTCTTCAATGATAATAGGAGAAGGGCTGAGGACTGCAGATGCTGGAGATCAGAGTCAAAAATTGTGGTGTTGGAAAAGCACAGCCGGTGAGGTAGCATCTGAGGAGCAGGAGAATCGATGTTTCAAGCATAAGCCTTCATCAGGAATCGGCTCTTCATCCAGACAAAGAGATTATACTCAATGTGGACTCTCCTGCTCCTCGGATGCTGCCTGACTGGCTGTGCTTTTCCTGCACCACATTTTTTGACTGACCCTACTATGGTTACTGTTACTAAATTTAGCTCTTAAATCGAGATGCTTTGACCATTTAATTTTAATTCCATCATGTTGGTATTTGAACCCAGTCTGCCAAAATATTACCTTGGTCTCTGGATTAATAGTCGAGCCATAACACCATCAGGCCACAATCTCCCCAAATGATGAAGGCAGATAATTTTATACAGCAAGTTCTAATCTCTGTGCGTTTCTTATTTGTCATTTGTACAAGCAATGGCAAAATAATTACCTGCTCTGTTACATGCTACAGGTGTCACCTTTTGATAAGGATCAGCCAGGAATATTAACAGGAAGCTCTCTCCAAGCCTCACTGCTGCTCAGAAACACAAATCATTGTTTGGGGCTTGGGGGCGGAGGGAGTGTGTGTCCTCAACATGTAAATGTGAATTTTAAGAAAGCATGTTCTGACTTGTAGATGATGAATTTTCTAAAGAACAAGTAGCCATGCTTTGGATATAGGCCCACGTTTCCATGCCAACTGAACACTCTGTATAGAAACTGCTGGCCACATATCTCTAATCTGGCCTTTATATCGCGTACAAATTCATTTTGTTTGAGTGTCTCACAAGATAGAAAGGCAAAAACTTGCAACACACAGGAGGACCATTTGGCTTGTGACAATCCTTTGATCAAAGAGCTGTGTTTTAGTATCTTGGCTGTGCATTTTGACGTTGCCCTATACATTCCCTCATAAAAATACAAAGTGCTAGAGAAACACGAATGTATATGGTAAGGGTTCTGAAAGGGTTAATGTTGGAGGCTGTATGATGTCACACCCATCTGATGGGTGGGAATAAGGCAGCATAATATTTCAAGACCTCTTAGAATGAAGAACCTACATCCACAGGCCATCTCCCAATCTTAGTAATAACATCTAGTTTACAAATAGAGACTATAGGAGCTCCGAGCGATGTAGGTTGTGATGAGATTTGAGGCAGAATCCAATTTGAAAAAATCCAGCAAGGCTCTGTGTTGGGGGCAACTTGCTACATCTTGTCTGCGTTTACCAACTGGTGAGACAGATATTTCTATCAGCAGTGACTTACCAAGTATGGGGGATTGAATCGGAGAGATTGTTACTAATGGCACAACTACACTCATTACTATCCAGCTTCCTACCTTGCCCAATCCTCTGAGCAAGCTGGACAATGTCAGTCCTCAACATGGAAGAGAGTGGGCACCCGATGTCTTCAGCTGACCGCTGCCTGTGACCAGCTCCCGTGTTACTCTGCATCAAACAGCATCCCGGGAAGGATAGTGAAATATTAGCCCTTATTTCAAAGGGTCTGAAGTATGAGGGGTGGAATCTTACTGCAGCTGTACAAGGTGCAGTGAGACCACACCTGGAGAACTGAGCAGTTCAGGCCACTTATTTAAGCAGAGGTATCATTTCATTGCAGGCAGCTCAGAGAAGGTTCACTCAGGATTGTGGAGGGATTGTCCTATGAGCAAAGGTTAAATAGGTTGAGATTCTATTCACTGGAGTTCAACAGAATGGGGGGATATCCCATTGAAACAAATGGGATTCTTCAGGGGATTGACCGGGTAAATGCTGAGAGGATATTTCTGAGAGGGTGTCTAGGAGCAGAGAGCATTGTCTCAGAATAAATTTAAGGATTTAAGGCTGAGATGAAGAGGACTTTTTTCTGAGGTTTGTGAGTCTTTGGAACTTTGCCACAGATGGCAGAGTACTTGTGTATATTTAAGGCTGAGATAGATTCTTTAGGGATCGTTAGGGAATTCAAAGGGAAGAGGATGTGAGCAATGTTGGATTAGCCAGGATCCTGTTGAATGGTGAAGCATGCTCAGGGGGCTGAATGGCCTCCTGAGCCTATCCCTTATGACGGCATGGTCTAAAGGCATGGTCCATGAGTACAAACTGCATACGCCCCTGATCCACAGACGTTGGCATCAGACATCTGACAGTTCCTCATAACATCATGACACCTCTCCAATCCACTTGCAGGCTGTCTAGGAAGCCGGTATATTTGGCAGGGCAAGCTGGCAATGATATTGAAAGGCTGCTGTGAGGACACTGAGCACAGGGACAGGTTCACAGATTGGACCAGGTTGTATCTCAGGGCTCCTCTTTCTTGTAGCCATGTACCACCTACCTGCATGCTTACGGCATGCCATGCCTTATCCTGCCATGCCACATCAATACCAGTTGGCATGTTGGTACTTGGACCAGAGCCAAAGGCTATCACTCCTGCCTTATTGACCCGCTGTTCTGTATAGAGACACATGGTACTTGACAGCACAGATCTGTCCAGGGCAAGAGGGTGTTTTGCAGTATGGAACACCGAGACGTCATCTAACACCTTCAGCATGGAACAGCTGTCTGTCAGTTAATGCTCTGCTCACCTATTCAAATAATCATGTCGGAAACTGGGTGGAGGCTAGTCCTCAGTCCACAGTCCAGTTCAAAGTGGAGGATACAGTGTGTCGGGGGAGGTTGGGTTTCAGACCCGTCAGATCCCAACACAGTTCACTTACAGTCCAACTGTTTGGCAGCGCTTATTTACCCAGTTGGGGTGATGATGGTCACGGTCATGGGATGTGCCCGAGTTGGGTCCACCCAGTGGGCAGTGGTCAATCCTGTAGGGCCAGTACCCTTGGTCTGGGCAGTTGGGTGGCATCAGTCCAAGAGAGAGAGATATCTGGTCAGTCATGCCCAGGGGCTGCTTGTCAAAACTGAACAGAGGTCTGGGTGAGTCCAGTCCTGTAAGTGCATTGATCACTAAGGCAGCCGTAAAATGTGGACAATACCCAGTGTGAGTGGAGTCGGTGTCACTTAAATAGGTGAAAGCAAGGGATACTATCTGTGCTTGCTGGGACATCAGGGCAAAAAATGATGCATCCGTTTGCAAACTACAGCTATGTATACTTGCTATTCATTCAGAGGATGATTTTTTCAATGGCTATTGCCCATCCCTAATTGCCCAGAGGGCAGTTAAAGGTCAACCACATTACTGTGGGTTCGGAGTTGCACAATGGCCAAAGGACATTACTGAATCAGATGGGTTTTTCCCGGACTCTTGATCAGTTTCATGATCATTATTAGATGATTCTTAATTCAAGATTTTTAAAAATTGAATTGAAATTCCACTTTTTGTTGTGGCAAGATTCAAATTCTGGTTCCCAGATCCTTCCCAGATCCAGGGCCTCTGGATTAATAGTCTAGCAATAATACCACTAGGCAGTCACCTCTGCACTCCTCTTTGCATTTGGAATTATTTCTTCATCCATTTAGTGTGTGCAGTGGAAACATGCTTAGGTGCCAAATGTTGGTCAAAAGCCAAATGCACCATGCCATTGGTACTTGAAAATATAACATTGGAATCTCCGTGTTGCAGAGGTTAGGACTTTAAAATGCAAATGTTGCAAAAGGAAAACACCCCATCACTTGCAGAACTTCCCAAAGTGCTGTGGGAAGTGCAGCCAACACTCTCCGCTTGATGGAACACTCAGCCAGCACCTCACCTTTATTGAAGTTAGTGTACACACAGGTTGGAGCTGTGTTGGGCTAGACAATGGGGCTGCTGAAGATAGAGTTCCAGTGTGTGACCTGGACCTGGTGGAAGTGGTAGTGGGGGAGCCCTCCAGTATAGTCAGGACGGAGTGTGCTGCATCATCCTAGCATGCTGTGCTATGCATAATTGGAACAGGAAACGAGACTATGTGATAGATGCTGAGGAACTGGGGAAATGGGACCAGTCTTCTGTGGAAGATGATGAAGACAATGAGCTGGAGGAAGTTGTCCTAGTCCCTGACACAGCTGAGCTGCATTGGATGCTACGAGGCAGACAGGACCTGATTGACCCTCCAGTTCCACTCGATGAGAACAGGGTGCAGCAAACCATCATGGGATGTTTAAAAGACATTGGTCATGGTGTCCAAAGAGGTGCAGGTCAGGTAGATTGGCTGTGCTACATTACGCAATGTGTCCAGGGATGTGCAGGTGGGTTAGCTATGGGAACTGCAGGGTTATGGGGATAGGGTAAAGGGGTGAGTCTGGGTGGGATGCTCTTTGGAGGATCAGTGTGAACTCGATGGGCCCAATGGCTTGTTTCCACACTGTAGGGATTCTATGATTCTGTGATTTTGTTTGCGTTGGGGGTAAACTACAGCTCTGTTCATTTTGTTGGTATTCCATTATGGTGGCTGAATGCTTTTCTTAACTCCAGTGCTTAGACCATGATGCTAATAAACAAAGTTGTGGGTTCAATTCCTGTAGTGAGCAACATTGCTAGCATCCATGCCACACTTTATTTCCAAATGCTAACAGGCTGGGACCCTACTCACTAGTGTTTAGATTGAGAGATGACTCCTTGGAAATATATGGGATTCTTAAGGGGCCTGACAGGATAAATGCTGAGAGGATGCTTCCCTCATGGGAGTGTAGGACCAGAAGATATTGTCTCAGAATAAAGGGATGCCTTTATTGGAGAAGGAATTCTTCCTTGTGGGTTGTGGGTGTTTGCATTTCCTTGCCACAGAGAGCTGTAGGTGAAGGAGGACAGAGTCCTTGTGTATATTTAAGACCCAAGACAGATTCTTGATCAGTCGTGGAATCGAGAGTTATGGGAAAGGGCAGGAAAGTGGACATGAGGAATGTCAGATCAGCCTTAATCCTGTGGATTGGCATAGGGTGCTTAAGGGACCAAATGGCCTCCTCCAGTTGTTATTTCTTAGGGTGTTATAATGGACATATGAAACAGGAGTAGGCCATTCAGCCCCTCTAGCCTTGATTTTGGAACTGGTCTGCCTGCTATAGGAAAGATGTTGCAAAACATGAAAGTGTGTAGAAAAGATTTACAAGGATGTTGCCACAGTTGGAGGGTTTGAGCTATAGGGCGAGGGTGAATAGGCTGGGACTATTTTCCCTAAGTGTTGGAGGCTGAAGTTTATAAAATCATGAGCGGCATGGATAGGGTGAATAGCCAAGGTCTTTTCCCCAGAGTCGGGGATTCCAAAATTAAAGGCTATAGGTTTAAGGTGAAAGGGGAAAGATTTAAGAGACCTAAACAGCAACTTCTTCACACAGAGGGTGGTGAGTGTATAGAGTGAGACATCAGAGGAAGTGGTGGAGGCATGTACAATTACAACATTTAAAATGCCTCTGGACTGGTATATGAATAGGAAAGGTTTAGAGGGGCATGGGCCAAATGCTGGTAAATGGGACCAGATATCTGGTCGGCATGGACAAGTTGGATTGAAGGGTATGTTTCCGTGCTGTTCACCTCTAAGGCTCTGACTGATCAAGAATCATTGAGCAGACTGGTCCACAGGAATAGTGGGGGCAGAGTAGTGGTTAGTTAGGCAGAGATGTAGCTATGAGCAGGTAAACAGTGTGACCTGGTGGTTAAACAGCAACAAAGGTGAGAGATTGGGGTTGTGTGTGTGAAGAAGTATCAGTCGTGATGACCTGGGTGCTATAAACAGCGTGGTTTTGTGGCCAAGTTGGGTACACTGTAGATTGGGAGCGGAAAGTTAGAACATTTGTGAAATTATAAAATGGGGAAGGCATTGCATGGTCCCTTTTAAAGATGATGTTTTTCTGTACTTGAGTTTCCAATATTCAGAGTCCAAACTGGAATATTTGTATCAAAAGGCCATACAGTTAGCAGGCCAAGCAGCAGTTTTTACCAAAGTTTTTGAATTTAGCCCATTAATTTGAACCAGGTGCTTAGATACTGAAAACCTATTAAATTTAAATCTGATGGTTTTGACAACATAGGTCCTATTGTTAGCAATATTGCCATGTCATCAAGGGTTTAAAAAGAAGGGACAGTTGGACAAAGACCCCAGAGCTAACTGCCATCCACCAGAGCTAATGGCCCTCAGCTCTCAAGAGAGAATCGTTATCTTTCTCAGTCATCTATGTCTTAGAGAAAGCACCATCTAAATAATGGTATTGATGATGGAGAAGACATTCCTGATAGAAGGAACTACAGAGAAGCGCAGAATATTCTGGAAGACACATAACCTGGTTGTAATTTTGAGAGAATAAATTTTATTTTTTGTATATGAGTAGGACTTGTCTTTATTGGAGCAGCATACCATCAGAATATTGTTTCATTCAGGCATAGTTAGTAGTTAGAAGGGATTTATTCAGATTGCTAAGAAGTTAATTTTTTCTCTGTTGGAGTTAGATAAATAAATTGTTAATATAGATCAGTACAGTACAGGCCCTTCAGCCTCAATGTTGTGCAGGTCTTTTATCCTACTCTAAGATCAGACTAACCTACATACCCTTCATCGTACTACCATCCATGTGCCTATCCAAGTGTCACTTAAATGTCCCTAATGAATCTGACTTCCCTGCTGGCAGTGTATTCCATGCACCCACCACTCTCTGTGTAAAGAACCTACCACTGACTCTCCCCAAAACCTTCCACCAATTACCTTAAAATTATGTCCCCTCATGATACCCATTTCTGTCCTGAGATAAAGTCTCTGGCTATCCACTCTATCTATGCCTCTTAACATCTTGTACACCTCTATCAAGCCACCTCTCATGTTTCTTTGTTCCAATGAGAAAAGCCCTACTATGCTCAACCTTTCTTCATGAGACATGACCTCCAGTTCAGGCAGCATCCTGGTAAATCTCCTCTGCACCCTCTCGAAAGCTTCCACATCTTTCCTAAGATGAGGCAACCAGAACTGAACACAATATTCCAAGTGTGGACCAACCAGGGCTCCATAAAGCTGCAGCATAACCTCGCAGCTCTTCAAGTCAATCCCTCTGCTAATGAAAGCCAACACACCATATGCCGTCTTAACAACCCTGTCAGCGTGGATGGCAACATTGAGGAATCTGTGGACGTGGACCCAAGATCTCTCTGTTCCTCCAGACTGCCAAGAATCCTGCCTTTAACCGTGTATTCTGCATTCAAATTCAACCTTCCAAAGTGAATCACTTCACACTTTTCCAGGTTGAACTCCATCTGCCAGTTATCAACCCATTTCCTGTCAATGTCCCATTAAAACCTACGACAGCACTCCGCACTATCCACCACCCCTCCAACCTTCATGTCATTGGCAAACCTTTTGATCAGATATTTATTTTGTTTAACCACTAGAAGTTGCTGTAAGGCAGGTCACTCTCTTTTCACTGATTTTAGGGCGATGTGCTCCTCTTTGAGTTTTGGTTCTCAGGGAGAGGTGGGAGGGTGGGGTCAACCTCTACTTTATAGCACCCATGTGCCGTGACATTTGTTGCCAACGGGTTGGATTGCCAACACCTTGTCCAGGAGCACAGTGACCTTTTTAAAGATGATACGGGCACTATGTATCAGTAGAAATCCAGTGAGTTGCAAGTTGATCTGGGAAGGGCATGTGGTAAGACTGGGATAGAATCGGGCAACATAGAGGCAGGGACGGAAGTTAACGAGGTGGAAAGAAAAACAGAAAATGCTGCAGCATTTCCACAGGTCTGGCTGGTTTTCTCTGGGCGATGAGGAGTCACACTGGACTGGAAAAGTTAACTGTTTCTCTCTCCACAAAAGCTGTGAGACCTGCTGAGTTTCTCCAGCACTTCCTTAAAAAAAATTCAGCACCAGTGGCATTTTGATCTTGGTTAACGAGGCAAGTTCTCTCAGGTCTAGTTGGAAAACACCGATGGCCTTCCCTCCCAGAACTGGACCCAATTCTGACAACCAAAACAATGTAAGATTCCCCTGCCCAAAGCTTGTTAAGATAAGTTGGTTTCGACTCACTAGTGGTTGATTTTTTTTTTTATTCATTCATGTGTTGAGGTCCGTGCTGGCTGGGCCAGCATTTATTTCCCATCCCTACTTGCCCAGAGGACAGTTAAGATTCAACCACATTGCTGTGGGTCTGGAGTCACACATAGGCCAGACCAGGTAAGGATGGCAGTTTCCTTCCTGAAAGGACATTAGGAACCAGATAGGTTTTTCCAACAATCGACAATGGATTCACGCTCATCATTACATCCTTAATTCCAGATTTTACTGAGTTCAAATTACACCATTTGCCATGGTGGCATTTGAGCCTGGGTCCCCAGAATATTACTTGGGTAATTTTCTGGGATCCTCTGTAGCAGTAAAATAATTCTTTGACCCAGAGAAGGAATACGTAGCAGTGGACAGCATCCTTTTACCCACAACACCACAGTCAGCAGGTTGGCACATCTGAGATAGAGAGAGAGAGAGAAACAGAGTTCATGTTTAAAGTTCAATATAACTTGTCCTGAAAAGTTCATTGGAGGACTGGAATGCGAATCAAAAAATTTTGTTTTTTGTTCTCCACAGATGCCAGCAGGCTTGCTGAGTTCCTCCAGCATTCTCTGTTCATGTTCCAGATCTCCAGCATCAGCTGTCATCTTAAGCCCCCTTTTCAGCCAGCACACTATTTAAAAACATATTTGGAATCAGTTTGCAGCACCTTGTTTGGGCAGGGTAATTGTCTGACAATGGAGTAAAAAAGGTTTTCCCTCACCTCCCTTGTGTGACTCTTCACCAATGTTGTTGAATCCATTTCAGGACGTCTCTCTCTCTCTCTGTCTCTCTCTCTGTCTCTCTCTCTGTCTCTCTCTCTGTCTCTCGCTCTCTGTCCATTGCACGCTCTGCCCCTCCTGCTCTCTCTTGCAGCCCCCTGTCTCTTGCCTTCTCATACTGTCCTCCATCAAGACTTCTTACCTTGAAAACCATCCCAACTTTCCCACCTCCTCTTCATATGTTAAGTGCCTCCACTTTGTAATACCTTGAAAGCCTCTACAGCAGTTTCATTTCTATTTAACCTTCTGTAGCTTTCCTGAGTTGTCCACAATATTCCAGCTGAGAATGGAGCAGTGATTGATGAAGTTCTTGGCTTCACTTTTGTATTGTATGGTCTATTTATAGACACAAATAATCCAGATACTATTGTTTAAAACACTCTTTTATCAATTGTTTCTGCCAATTTTAAGGATTTGTTTACACGGGCCATAAGTCCATCTCTTTGCTCATTTGCACTTTTTGAAAAGTCAAGGTTGACCAGCTGTTGCCCTGAATCTCATGCTGAATGTTCCTTCAAACTGTGATTTCTGCCTAGACGCTGAGAAAAAAGGGTTTAAATGGATGTGAGAGTCCAGACCTGGAGATTGATGATTCCGTTGAACCAGGCCTGGAGGTAACAGACAAATACCGAAAATATGAAGCGGGGAATCACCTGAACAACAGACCAAGGGTTTGTGTAAGTTGTTTGGAATGGTTTATCATGTTTTTCATCAAATTGCCTTTTTGTCCCTCTTGAAATCTCTCCACATCATAGTCTACTTTAAACAGGCCTCTCTGGACTTTGGGGGTGCTGTTGAGTTTCTCCCTGCCACTGTGGTAAAAAGGCTGGCGCTCATTTATCTTCATCCCCAAGGGGGTAAACTGCTTGAACTAAAAGCTACAAATCCTAATGGGGTAACTGTATTCTCTCTTGCCTTCTTCAGCTCCTTTTATTGTGTAAGCAAATGTCCTAAATATTTGACACCAGCGATTTTCTGTTGGTGGTATCTTCCAAGCATTGATACATTCCTGGGGTCCTGTGTCCTAACCTCAGTGGTAGTATACGTAACCAGAAGATATTGTAATTGCACTTTAACAAATACCTTCTGCAACAACAATTTGCATTATATAATGCCTTTAGCATTGTGAAACTTTCTAAAGGGCTTAGCAAGTGCTTTACGCAGAAAAACATCAACACCGAGCCACTGAGATTAGAATAAATGAAAGCTTGGTCAAAGAAGTAGGCTCAAAGGAGAATCTTAAAGTTTGTTTTTGTTCCTTTTATTAATTCATAGGATGGGGATGTTTCCAGCCATGCAACACTTAGTGCCCATCCCTAATTACCCAGACAGCAGTTAAGAATCAACCACATTACTGAGAGTCTAGAGTCACACATAGGCCAGACCAGGTAAGGATGTCTCTACAGGACATTAGTGAAGCAGATGGGCTTTTCCTGACTTATGGTCAATATTAGACTCTGAATTCCAGATATTTATGGAGTTCACATTCCACCCTCTGGGATTTGAACCCTGGTCCCCAGAATATTAACTATGTTAACATATCAGCAACAATACCACTAGGATATTGACTTCCCCTCATCAGTAAGCCATAAAGAAGACATAAGGATGCTACAGAAAGATACAGATAGGTTAAGTGAGTGGACAAAGATCTGTTATAAGGGAAAACATGAAATTGTTGATTTTGGTGGAAAGATTAAAAAAGAAGCATGTTTTCTCAATGGTGAGAAATTGCAGAGCTCTGAGATGCAGAGGGATCTGGGTGTCCTATTACGTGAATTGCAAAACGTTAGTCTACAGGTTCGGCAAGTAATTGGGAAATCTAATAAAGTGTTATCACGTACCGAGAAGGGCAAGTGGGGATGTTATGGTTCTGTTGTACAGGTTAGCTACATTGCTGGTAGTTTTGTTTTTCTTTTGTGTGGATCTCCAGGATTGTGCGCAGCAGCAAATTCCTAAACTGGAAGTCCCTGCTGGGATTGGTGTGTCTGGACCAATGCAGTTTGAAGGAATGCTGCTGGTGAGATTGCACCTGGAGTAAGACATACACTATCTGCCACCTTACTTAAGGATGTCGGGAAATACATTGGAAGCAGTTCAGGAAAAGTTTTCCTAGGATAAGCAGGTTGTCCTATGAGGAAAGGTTAGATAAACTAGATTTGTATCCATTGTAGCTTAGAGTTTGAGACCATTAGATTGAAACTTGTAAGATCCTGAAGGGCCTTGACAGGGTAGATGTGAAAAAGACACCCTGTTGTGGGAGAATTTAGAACTAGGCTTCACTGATTTGAAAATGAGGTGCCAAGAGATGAGGATAAAACAAAAATTCTCTGAGAGCTGTGAAATTTAGGAACTCTCTTCCTGAAAAGGTGGTGGAAACAATGTCCTCAAATATTTTATAAGGCAGAGGTGGATAGATACTTGGTGAGTGAGCGGGTGCAAGATTATCGGCGAAGGGAGTAGTTGGGAATGTGGATTTATGGTCAACCTTAATCTTATTCAATGGTAGAGCAGGTTCAAAGGGCTGAGTAGTTTTTTTTATTCTTAAAGAAGGAGTGGGATTGAGGCAGGGAGGGAACTCTAGATTTTAACTTCTAGGTAAAGGACTGATGAAAACTGTGGATACGTGAGAACCCAGAATTGGAGGGCAGTACAGGTCTCTGAAGGTTGTAAGGCAATGAACATGTACGAGCATCTCATTATTTAACTCAGTTAGCTGGACAGCTGGTTTGAGATGCAGAGAGACACCAAAAGCATGAGTTCAATTCCTGCAACAGCTGAGGTTTCCATGAAGGACTCTCCTTCTCAACTTTGTCTGAATGTGGTCACCGTCTAGTTAAACCACCACCAGTTGTGTGTGTCTCTCTCCTTCTCTACCAGCCCTGGAGTGTGGTAGGACAGTGGCCCAACACAGGTGAATGGGATGAATTTAGTTTGGCAAACTTTGTTAGCATGGGCACGCTGGAGTGAAAGGTCTGTTTCTGTGCTGTAAGACTCCATACAGAGTATAGAACCTTTTGGATACTGTTAGAGACAGATATCCAATCAGGCCTGCCCCCTCCCCTTGATTGTGTTATAAGTGAGCTGCTGGAGGAGATGGGAAAGCTCCAGGCCTGAATTTACTGGACAGACTGCAATCGAGTCTGTTTCTCACTAGCAGCATCAGGTGGCAGAACGTGGGAACTGCACCTAGAAATGTAACCCTGGCAAAAGAAAATCACAAACCTGTCCATTAGGGAAAGGAATGTTAAAAGTATCTCCTGCAACATTGCAGAAAAATGACTATGTACCATTTGCTCTCACCTTAGAGTCAGAGTTTGTTGGTTAAAACTCCCATTCTAGAGGCTGTAGATGCTGCCAAGTCACTGTTGCAGTGTCAGAATGCTGTCTTTCCAATGGGGCATTAAATCTAGCCTCTTGCTTCAGTGGAAGCAATCCTGTAGTACTATTTTGAAGATGAACTTGGGGGAGGGAGAGTTGTCCTTGTAACCTAGTTAATATTTGTACCTTAGCCATTAACACTGAGGGATATTATCTGGAAGTTTTTTCAGTGCTGTTCGTGGGCCCTGATCTGTGCAAATTGGCTACCCCACATTTAGAATATTACAACTGTTACTCCAATTCAAGAAAGTACATAATTAAATGCAAAGTTCTATGGAATGTCGAGGTTGTGAACAGTGCTATATAAATGTACATTTGTTTTTTAAAAGATTTTAGAGCTGTTTTGCTAGTCCTTAGTTGTCCTTGAGAAAGTGGTGGTGAGTTGCCTTCTTAAACCACTGCATTCGGTGTACTGTAATTAGAGCCACATCTACAACTAACCCTGTAACCAGTAACAATGAGGAATGGAAATTATATTTCCATGTTAGGATGGTGTGTGGCTTGGAGGGGAACTTGCAGGTGGCAGAGTGCCCATGTCCTTGTCCTTGATGGTAGTGACCATGGGTTTAGAAGTTGCTGTCTAAGGAATATAAGTGCCTGAGTGCTGATGAGCCTTCTCTTTCTAGAGATTTCTGATTGGAATTTCGGTATATGCCAATTTAACTCCACTATTTTAAACAGTCTTCAACTGGAATTGAAGAGAGAGAAACCAGATCAGTCAGGGTTCCTGAAACTGGTCTTTATGCACCAAACCACGTCAGTAAAACTTGTGTTAGCTGAGAACGGACTGCACTATGATATATTGCAGCCTGGAAACATCTTGTCTTTGGATAAGATATGGGAGAACAGTCAACACTCTATTACTCTTCACTGCCGTCAAAGCATACTCTTACAGGGGTACAAAAGAAAGATCCCATGTGGGTGATGAAAGATTACATATTACAAGTTGCCCCCTGCTTTACTCTAGATACTGCAGTCCCTGATACCTCGATCTAGTCAAATCACTAAATTCTTTGGCAGGCTGCAAGTATAGTTTTCAGTCTAGAGCGATGCAGAAATTCAGGCTATATATGGGCACAATAACACTCGCTCACAGCCCAGGCTTGTAACCCTGAAAATATTCCTTCATTATTCCAGCCAAATTCTTGTGTTTCCTTCTTGTCAAATGGACTGTCTGCTTATGATGTATTAAATCTTGAATTATCTGTCAACCTTGGTGCTTTTCACTGGAATGGCACATTTTAAAATATGAGGAGTGAGGAAGGAGGGGATACCGTGGAGCAAACTAAACGAGAGGGTTCGGAATTCAAGATGCTGTGCAGGTTTGTGGCATTTGCTACCTTTTTGTCCTGCAAGACTTCCGTAGGAAAAACAATGCTCCTTTCTTCCCCGTACTCTACAAATGTGGCAGCAATTGTAGGAATGCTGGGACACTCGACAGACTTTGGAGTGGGGTGGGGGAACACCAGGAGCTTTAGAAAATATGCCGCACTCAACGGAACCCGTCATATTGTGCCTTCATGTCACAGAGAATTGTGATCATACCAGTTATTCCTGGCACTTTATTTGCTTGCTTTTGCTGGACAGTGAGATCATGCAAGTGATCGCAATGGAGAGAGGAAGTTCCCAGCATTCCCAGCAATAGTGAAAGCCTCCTATTCAAACTGCAGGCCCCAAGGTGAGCAAGCTATCACACGTCAGGTCGATTTTGTTTTCGACTCAGAAAATAACATCAAAAATAAACACACAGGATGGAAGAACGTAATAAAGTCATTTTGCCATCCTTGAGTCCCAAATAATGAATGTGGCTTAATATTTAGAGAAATACAATGCTGTAGCACAAAAGAAAGCCGTTTGTTCCATTGAAACAACCAGAACAGACTCAAAGAGCTATCATATTGGTTCCACTCCATTTGGTCTTTCTCAAAGCCCTGCACATTTTTCACTTTTCAACTATTTGTTGTATTTCCTTCTGAAAATTACAGTTGAATATGTTTCCACCACCCTTTCATATGGATCTTTGTGACTTGGTGCATTAAAACATTTCTCTGCATCTCACCTGTAACTAACTTCAATTTGCCTCCTTCTCGTTAACTGACTTTCTGCCTCTGGAAACATTTTTCTTCTGTCAAAAACCATGGTGCGGAGTGACATTTTGGGCAAATAAATTCCTGCTGAAACCCCTCCCTTCACAAGAACCAAAGGATAGGCTTGCTTTTTTAGAAGAAGTTTAGAGTATGATTTGCTGGATTGATTCCGAGATGAAGGGGGTTGTATGAGGATAAGAAAAGATTGAGCAGATTGTGTCTGTACTCATTGTAAGTTTGAAAGAATGAGCGGTGATTTAAGGGGGAATCTAGATATGGGGGGCACAGTTTTAGAATAAGAGACTCTCCCTATTTTAGACAAAAATGTGGAGGAATTTCTTCTGCTGGGATCTTTAATCTTTGGAATTCTCTACTCCAGGAAGCAGTGAAAGTTGGGTTATTGATATTCTGAAGGCTGAGATAGATTCATGGAGTAACAGAAAGGTTGAAAGGTAATGGGCAACAGGCTGGAGAGTGGGCTTAAGGCAAGCCATGATCTTCCAGAGTGATCTAGAAGGCTCAAAGGGGCTTTATGTTCTTCTACTCCTCTTCCGTTTGTGACAGTCAAGCTTTGGTCAACATTGCCTGACATTGGCCCCCACCCCCAACTTCAGCCCACCACCCCCATCCCTCCAAAGGGCCTAGCTTCTGCCAGTTGCCTTCTGCAGTGGCATTGGTTGAGATCCAAAGTTCAATGAGCCAAGGATTCTGGAAATGGGGCCAACCTGCTATTGCTGCCCAAATTGGAAGGAGTTTTGTTTATTGACTGGCCTGCCTCCCACCCACACCACTCCATCAATCTGAGCTCACCCCAAATGACACTGCCAACATCCTAAATTGCACTAAGTCCTATGCTGTAATATACGCAGTGCTTTCTGATCAATGTTGATTTCTCATCAGGCATTCTCTTGATTTGTAAAATTCTCATCCTTGTTTTTGAATCCCTCGATGGCCTCAAACCCCTTCCCATGTCTGTAACCTCCTGAAACCTCAAAACATTTTAGGATCTTTGTGTTTCTCTCATCCTGGCCTCCTACACTGCCCCAATTCTGTGGCTATACCACTGAGAGTGGTACCTTCAAGTGTCTAAGTGCTAAACTCTGCAATTTTCTCTGGAAACCTATCTCTCTTGAAGCAAGATGCTCCTTAAAACCTACCTCTGACTAATCTGTCAGATGGCCTCCTAACAGCTGCTCTATAAGGTTACACTCCTGTGAGGCTATCTTTTAAAGGCGCAATACAAATTTGAGGTTGTTGTTGTTTGTTGTTTGTTGTTGTTGTTATTTAGATCATGGAGTTCTATAATGAAGCATTGACATTTTGATTAATTGCCTTTGTTTCGCCACCTCTTCCCTTCGTCCTCCTCTCCCCTTTTTTCTCCCCCTCATGCTCAACCCTCCTCTTCTCTTCCCTTCACTTTTTTTCTTGTCTTCCCTACCTTGCCTCTTCTCTTCCCCCATTTCCCCACCTCTCTTTCCACCCACCCCCGCCACTCCCTCTTCTCTTCCCTCCGCACCCTCCTGCCTTCCCCCTTTCTCCCCTTCTCAGGCAGGTACTCTGTCTAACCATGAAGTGTCCATTGTGGCTGCCACACAGAGTGCTGCCAATTTGGCCTATAGCAACCCCACTGGCTCCATCCTAAATCGAGGACCATTGCCACAACCAGTTGTATCTCGGAGTGCTCCTTCATCAGGGTTGACATCGCAGGTGTCTACAATTTCTCATTCAGGTGAGTGGCTGGAATCTGGTACAGGTCCAGTTTGAATGTTTGCTGATGTTCCCTTGCTTCAGTTTATATCGATGCCTCATACATTCTCACTGGATCACAGAATCTTAAGAGTGTGGAAGGAGGCCATTTGACCCATCATGCTCGATCTCAGAAAATGGTGAGACCAAAACATTGTTTTCAAGGCGGAGCATGATAAATGGGACAAATGGGATCAGAGGTTATGGAGTGAAAGCAGGAATAGGGAGGTGGGTTGGAGAAAAAGCCATGATCATATTGAAAGGCAGAGCAGGCTCAAAGGATGCACTGGCCTACCCTGATCCTGTTTTCTATGCCTTGTGCTGGAAGAACAACCCAATTAGTTCCTACAGCACACTCTCTTCATGGGCGGCACTGTGGCACAGTGGTTAGCACTGCTGCCTCACAGCGCCTGAGACCCGGGTTCAATTCCCGACTCAGGCAACTGACTGTGTGGAGTTTGCACGTTCTCCCTGTGTCTGAATGGGTTTCCTCCGGGTGCTCCGGTTTCCTCCCACAGTCCAAAGATGTGCAGGTCAGGTGAATTGGCCATGCTAAATTGCCCGTAGTGTTAGGTAAGGGGTAAATGTAGGGGTATGGTGGGTTGCGCTTCGGCGGGTTGATGTGGACTTGTTGGGCTGAAGGGCCTGTTTCCACACTCTAAGTAATCTAATCTAAGTAATCTAATCTCTCTTTTTATTCAAGTAACTCTGCAAATCTTTTGAAGTTTGTTTAATTTTTATTTGTACATTCCTGTACAAATCAGCTCCTGCCTCTGTTTCCAAGTGATCCACTTTGGAACAAATTCCTCTCTACTTGCCTTTACTTCTTTGACTAAGAATCATAGAATCCCCACTGTGTGGAAACAGGCCCTTCGGCCCAACAAGTCCACACCGACCCTCCAAAGTGTAACCAATTCAGACCTATTCCCTTACCCTTTTTATCCTATATTTACCCCTGACTAATGCATCTAACTTAGACATCCCTGAACACTACGGGCAATTTAGCACGGCCAATCCACCTAACCTGCACATCTTTGGAGTGTGGGAGGAAACCCACACAGACCAAGGGAAAATGTGCAAACTCCACCCAGTCACCCGAGGCTGGAATCGAGCCTGGGTCCCTGGCGCTCTGAGGAAGCAGTGCTAACCACTAAGTTATTTGTGCTGCCCAAGTATCTACAATTGCTGACTAATTATCCTGAGACTGGAAGGATGGTCCCTAGAGAAATGGTGCAGACCTAGAGGTTCTGCCCAGCAGTGACACAGCTACCTTCCAGCCGGAAGGAGAATCTGTTCAGCTAGTCCCTGGATGCCCAGAGAAGTGGAAGTTGCTGACCGCCACGTGGTGGTAGGTTGAGGGCGAGTCTATCCTCAATGCTTCATGCTACCCACCCAATTCGACATTCAGCTGACAGCCAATATCTCTCACCCCCCCATGAGGACTTACCCTGCTGAACACAGCACAACTTGGCTGTGTACAAATTAGCATTACAGCAGTAGCCACAATTCAAGTACTTCATTGGCTGTAGAGCACTTTGATTGCCCAAGATGCTATGTAAATGTGCATCTTTGTTCAAAACTGCCATTTTGGGGATAGTAGGATTATTTCCTCAAGTGTGCTTCTGGTGTTAGCTAATGGAGTTAGCTGCAATCATTGACATCCTAGAAGGACAAGGGCAGCAGATACATGGCAACATTGCCTCCTGCAAGTTCCCCTCCGAGCCACTCCCCATCCTGACTTGGAAATATATCGCCGTTCCTCCACTGTCGCTGGGTCCAAATCCTGGAATTCGCTCCCTAACGCCATTGCAGGTTTGCCTACAGCACATGGACTGCAGTTGTTCAAATAGATAGCCCACCACCTCAACACCTCAAGGGCTACTAACAATGGGTAATAAATGCTGGGCCAGCCAGTGATGCTCACTGAGTAAATAAAACAAAGACTTTCCACAAGGGGAAACTACCTTTCTGCATCTAACTAGTCAAGACCCCTAAGAATCATGGTTTCTAAAGGTTGCCTCTAATTCTTCCATATTCTGATGAGTATAAGCTCAATCTAGAGTCAAGAGTGTGGTGCTGGAAAAGCACAGCAGGTCAGGCAGCAGCCGAGGAGCAGGAAAATCGGCGTTTTGGGCAAAAGCCATTCCTGATGAAAGGCTTTTTGCCCAAAATGTCAATTTTCCTCTTCTTTGGATGCTGCCTGAACAACTGCGCTTTTCCAGCACCACACTCTCAACTCTAATCTCTAGCATCTGCAGTACTCACTTTCACCTATAAACTCAATCTACCCAATCTCTCCTCGTCAGTCAGTCTCTCCATGGCTGGGAATGGCCTAATGAACTTTCTTTGGACTGTCTCTATTGTCAGTAGACCTTGCCTTAAGACTGCTCTCCGTATTCCAGCCGTGATTTATTGTTACTCTCCTCCAAAGGGAAATAGTGGCCTGGCTTTTGAGGGGGTTTCTGGAATCTCTAATTCATGACCATCGCATTGATTCTCACAACTGTGCAAGGTTTGGGGCTAAGGTAATATCCCAATGGGAAGAGAGTGTCTACTGAAGGTCATTCCAGTGTAAAATCTCCTCATCTGAATTTCTCAATAGTTTTGCATTGCAATCCCGAAAAGGAGAAGCAGAAACCTTGCATTTCTTTAGCACTCCTTTCTGAATTGGAAAGTCTGACAGCACGCTACAGTCTATGACATGCTTTCTTGATGTGTAGTTGCTGTTGTAGGAAGCACAGCAGGCTTATGACAACAATGGAATAATCTGTTTTATAGTGATGCTGATTGAGGTGAAAAATATTGTCCGAAGATACTAGAGAACTGTTTCCCCCATTCATTATTGAAATAATGTAACAGAATATTTTACATTCACCTGAGAGAGTCAATAAACATCTCGTCCAAAAGACACCAGCTCTGACAGTTCAGCATCCCTTCAGTACTGCATCACTGTGTCTGGTTAGGTTTGTGAGCCTGGAGCCCAGGGCTGTCAGATTCTGAGAGTGCTGCTCATTAAACCACAGATGCTACATGATGGTGGGTTTCTCTACACATCTAAAGAGAAATTATTTTCTTTAAAAGTCTGAGGGAAACAATAAGTCCAACTTGTTTGTTGAGAAATCATTAGTGTTTAATTACCAGTAAAACCCAGAGCACCATGCACTTGGTAATGTTCCCGGCATCAGAGATTCTTGTTTCTGTTCCTGAATCTTGTTGTTATTTTTGTTTTCTCTGAACCCTAGCTACAGCGCTGTATTGCAGGCATCTTCCTTCAACTCACATCTGCTTGGGTCTCTTTGAATGAAATTTACATGTAACCCACGCAATTTGGAGAACTTGGTTTGGTCTATTGAATATCAAAACATACATTCGCTTTTCAAAATGTCCCTGGATTTTCCTATATCTGGGTCCTGTCCATCATCACACTGCCCTTCTAGTTGGGATGAATCTGCTTTTTATTCTGGACTGTACACCACTAGAATGTCACTTACGTGGGGAAGGAAGAGTGCAGACACATGCACACACCACCCTACTCACACTCACCTCTCTCTCTCTCGCTCTCTCACTCTCTCTCACTCTCTCTCACTCTCTCTCACTCTCTCTCACTCTCTCTCACTCTCTCTCTCTCTCTCTCACACACTCTCTCTCTCTCTCTCACACTCTCTCTCACACACACTCTCTCTCTCTCTCACACACACTCTCTCTCTCTCTCACACACATTCTCTCTCTCTCTCTCTCTCTCCCTCCTCGCCCTGATCCCTTTACTGGACAATGGTTACGTGAACTGAGGTTGAATGTGTTATTTATCTTGTGCCCCATCTGAGTTCAACCTGTGAAACCCTGGAGCTGGAAACCTGTCTGTTGTCTGTAGCCCAAGCTCAGTCACAAACTGAGGCTGTATTGAGATTTTTGGACGATACAATCCATCCTCCTAATTCTATTCATCCTTCCACTGGAAGAAGTAAATCAAGTATTTATGGGAACTATGTAAATTTGAAAACTGATACGTGTATGATTACAGGATTGCATGTTTAGGGGCTGAATTGTGCATTAGGGATTTGTTTCGAAAAAGAAGTTTTAATACCAAGAAAATTGGCTGTATCATTGCTGCCAATAATCAATATTCTGAGCAATGGTGCTGGACTACAATCAGGATTAGTCAACAGCTATGAGCCACTGATTAAGATACTGATCAAATTCATACTAACACTTCAACAATTGGTACAGACAGCTATCTAACAGGATCTGCTCAATACGGAGACTGACCTGTGGGCCGGTAATGTTAAGCAACAAGCGAGATTTTGGCTGTTCGCCTGAGCTGGGGCAAGGCCAATCACTTGTACAACACAGGAAAGGGTAGACAGTCAGATTAACGTAAGGTCTGTCATCCTTTGTTGAGGAAAGGTGTCCACAAGTGCTGCCTGATCTGTGGAGTGTTTCTGGTACTTGTTATTTTTATTGCACACTGCAGCTCCTGCAGTACTTAGATATTTTTTAAAGCAGTCCATTGACTTGCCTCCAGCCCAGTTCTATGAACTCTGAAATGGCTGGTGAAGTCAGGTCTGGCAGCATCTGTGGAGGGACAAACAGAGTTAATGTTTTATGGACAATGATTTTTGCAGTCACCTTAGACTAGATATTAACTCTCTTTCTGTCTGCACAGTTGCTGCCAGACCTGCTGAGTTTTTGCAGCATTCTCTGTGTTAGTATCAGATTTCCAACATCTGCAGTATTTTGCTTTAAATTAGCTGATTTAGTCCATGATCAATCTGCAGTCTCTGTCCTCCAAATCTGATTTCAACTCTTCCTGCTCTCAAAGAAGTCACTCCATTTGTCCAGTGCCTTCCTGGATGAAGTTTCTCTGTTTTAGTTGATCTGAAGCCAGGATCCCCCTCCAATGTGAGTGAGGGACATAAGGAGACAATGGCTGTTCCAACTAGCTGTCGCACTCTCACAACCTGAGGATATCCCAAACTGTTACATAGTTCATAGAATACTTCTTAACTATAGTCACTGTTGCACTGTAGGAACTGCAGTTCTATTTGAATAGGAGTAGGCCATTCGGCCCCTCAAGCCTGCTGCACTATTTAATTGTTTCTTTACCTCAACTTCATTCACTGACTCTTGTTCTAATCCTTAAATTTTTACTAAGCAAGGATATCAGTTAGTCCACACCTTGTTTGTGTTAATTGATCCCCAGTGTCCAAGATTTCTTTGCGGGGGTGATGGGTTGTGAATGAGTTCCTGATTTCCACAACACTTTGCATGGTAAGGGGTATTTCCTGAAGTCACTCCAGATCGTTGGCTCCTATTTTCGGGTGAAGTCCCCTGAATTCGGTCCATAACAGGGATTAATTTCTCTGTACCTCACAAGCTGGACTGTGGTAATGACCACATAGACAGCCTTAGTGATGTTGATTGAGGGATAAATATTGGGCAGAGCACCAAGGAAACATTTAATCCTCAAAACGGTAGCCATGGAATCTCCTTTAGCCCTCAGAGAGGGCAGATTGGCCTTGTTTTAACGTCTCATCTGTGAGAGTGTACTTCCAACAGTGTGGCATTCCTTCTGTAGTGCATTGCATGTAAGACTTCAATCTTCTGCTGTTAGGCACAAAGGCTATTAACGAAGCCATGGCTGACCTATTTCAGACCTGTGGAACAGAAATGTGGGCTTCGTTTGTTGATAGCAGAAGTATGGGGTTGGAAACCCTATCCACTAAAGGAAGGGAGGGAAGACAGAGTGTGAATGGGTTAAAATCTGCTCGCTGACTCATCCAACCACACTGTACAGTACTTTGTACCATTTCCTGTCTTGGTTGCTTCAGGAACAAATGAGTTCATTAACTCCATGAGTGCCACACAGTTTCCACACTATGGGTTTTGTACAAGAATGTTTTAATCCCCCAAACCCCACCCCCACCTTTTGATTCAGACATGATTGAGGGGGCTGGAGGAACTGTGGAAGTTGAGAATGACTGGTTTCCTTCACAGTGGTGACAGTATCGATGTGGCACGACACAGCAAAAGGGGGCTTGCAATTGTGTGTGTGAGCTCCAGTGTTGTGTGCTGCTCCGCGTGGGCCAGGCTCCTGCCCAGCAGCCAGAGTGGGTTGCTTGCAGATGGCTCTTGTACATTTCCTGTGGGCTAGTTGCAGAAAAGCATCAGCACAGAATGACTCATCCTCCAGCCTGAGAACGAGCAGCACAGTGAGAGAGTTGGAAGAGTGACTGTGTATTGAATTTAGTCCTCAGCGAGTGTGAGCTCCTGGCCTAAGCTCCATTTATCTTGAGTTCTGTTGGAACATGAGTAGGCCATTCAGCCCCTCAAGCCTGCTGCACTATTTGTTTCTTTACCTCCACTTTATTCACTGACCTTTGCTCTAATCCATACATTTTCACTAAGTAAGGATTTCAGCTACCCCACACTGTATTTGTGTTCATTGATCCTCAGCGTCCAAGATGTCTTTGGGGGGATGATCAGTTGCAGATGAGATTCTGATTTCCACAACACTTTTTGTATGAAAAAGTATTTCCTGAAATCATTCCAGATCATTGGCTGCTATTTTCAGGTGATGTCCCCTGAATTCAGCCCACAACAGAAAATTGTTTCTCTCTACCTCACTTTCTGAAATTCCTTTATCATTTTTATCACCTAATTCAGATCATCATCTCCTCTCAAGGAAATAAGTATTGCATTCTCTCAACTTTGAAGCATCTCGTGCTCATTTACATAATAAATCACTTCTAAAGGGGAGTGCCCTTTTATTTATACGTTATGGATCAAGGTCCTGCTGCCAAGCCTAGTTTTTCTTGACCATTCTCACTGTCTTTCAGAGGACAGCTAAAGGTTAATCTAACCAAATGAAATTTAAGTTTCTGAGAGGTCACTCCAGACAAGGGCAGGAAGTTTTCTTGCATAAGCAGTCATGCTGTTAGAAGGAGGCATTTTAGCATATTTTGTCTCTGCTACGTGAAAATGAACGGGCAAGCCGAAACCAATATTGTCACCATTCGGTTCGGAGTGGTTGACCCTGTGTGCTGTCACCAGTCCTTCGTTCTTCTATTTTAATGTGAACAATTAACATAATAAATGAAAATTGAAGTTGACCAGCCGCAAAGGGTCAATGTGACAGTAGTCAAAATCATGAATCAAATTTAACAACATTTTAAAATTAAAATGTCACTTTGGAAAATGACGCACCAAACCCATGTGGTGCCCACCAGTCACAGAAGAATCCTCCCTCCTCGGCTAATTGTCAGTGGTACAGAATAAACCACAGGACCTGAATAGACAGATGCATTTGCCTTCCATTAAAACAGGACGTTTTAAAACACAGCTGTGATAACAATTGGTACAAGTTATATTAGCTCTTTTGTCAGATGTGACATAATCCTGATGGACAATGTTCCTCAGATGTTCACGCAGAAGACTAAAGAATTAGTGGTAAAGCTGCTACTGACCCCATCACGATCTCATGCAAGATCGTCCGATTCTCCACCTGAACGTGTGGATTAATGTGCACTCTTTCTGAACCAATTGCACATAGATTTGGCTTGTAGCCGAGGCACCTAGTGCATATTTTAGTCTTCTTTTGTAGTGATGAGGACTTTTGGGAATTGAGTTCCTGACTCCCACTAACTCTATAAAACATTCCCTCAACTTCCCTCTAATCCTCTGCTAATGAACCTCCAATTACTGACCTCACTTTGAGTGGAATTCCCCGTAAATCCTTCTGATTTATTCTATCTAGGACCATCCTAACTTCATTCCCAAAAGACATAAATAAATTAATCTTTCTGTTGTTTCAACAATCCATCAGCTTCCCAGACACTTTTAACGATACCAGATTTCATTCTCAGATTTTTATTTGAGAAGTAAAAATTCCTGTTTACTCGTCTGAAAGTGGCTCAGTAGTTTGCACTGCACAGCGCCAGGGATCTGGGTTTGATTCCAGCCTCAGGTGACCATCTGTGTGGAGTTTGCACATTCTCCCTGTGTCTGCATGGGTTTCTTCCAGCTGCACCGGTTTCCTCCCACAGTCCAAAGATGTGCAGGTTAGGTGGATTAGCCATGTTACATTGCCCACAGTGTTCAGGGTGAGTAGGCTAGGTGGATTAGCCATGGGGAAGACAGGATTGCAGGCATAGGGTGCTCTTCAGAGCATTGGTGTGAACTTGATGGGTGAATGGCCTGCTTCCACCCTGTAGGGATTCTATTTTTTAAAAATCCTAAACAATCTGGAACTAAAAGTTAGATCAACGGAGCCCTCGTAATCAATTTTCACAAATACCCAATGAGTTTACTAATGTCCTTTAGGGAAGGGAATCTGCCATCTTTACCTGGTCTGGCCGACCTATAACCTGGTTAAAGCTTAACTGCCCTTTGAAATGGCTCTAGCAAGCCCCTTGGTTCAAGGGCAACTGGGGATGGGCAATAAATGCTAGTCCAGCCTGTGATGCTCACGTCTCATGATCAGCATTCCCATTTTCCTTCTGCATGGATCTCCGAAGTCTATGTGTGGCAGTGACTTGCTGCCTCTGATCACCATGAATGGAGCCTTGGAAGAGCTGAGCATCATCCGTGAAAGAATTAAAGACAGGGGAGGAGGATGTGTGATGGATACCCTGCTACTTTCCTACTTCCACTGAATTAAATACAAGATGGGATGGCCTGTGGATAACTGTCTTGTGTGGACAGTAAATGACATGGTCAGAGAGTGCCCTATTGAGGGTCTTAGCCTGCCTTTGCTGGCATTAGCCAGTAGAGGTTAGGGAGCTCACACCATGGAAACCCAAAACAAAACCACTGTTGGGTTTGCTTGACAACGTCTCTGTAACCCCATCAAGGAGGTTATAGGTTTTCAGTTCCATTGACTCTGGCTGACAAACCAGGATATCCCATCTCTCTCATACAAGGTAATACATGTCCCTGTTAGAGAGAGAGCAATGTCTCACTCAGCTGCTTGGCATGGACTACACCAGCTGGCAATATGTGCCTCAATCCGCACTCTCTTGGGAAAACGATCACTCAACATGCCATACTCTGAGAAACTTTGTGGGGATAGTAAGCTAGAGTGATCTCCAGAGACTATGGACACAGGCAGTTGAAGACTTTTCCTTCAACGGTTGGCAGGAAAGACATGGAGAGCAGAGGAGACAGGAATGGGGTTCAACCTACATTATATGTTCAAATCCTGGACTGGTCCTGAGCCCAGTATTTGCTTGTCTTGAGGAAAAAGAGCTAATGAATAAGCAAGGCTTTCATCCAGCCAGTTTTAATCAAGTGGACAGGATTGGACAAAGGACACACATTGATCCGTTGGGCTGAATGGCCGATTTCTGTGTGGTATTGTCCATCCTATACCTTTTCTGTTTTTTTTTGTCTTCTCAGAGGTGAACACATTACTGGTGTCCACTGTGTACTCTGCGCAGTTGGTGAGGGAATTCTAAAGTTATTGTCGATTGTTCGAAGTCAGACAACACCAGGTTACATTCCAGCAGTTTACAGTATTTAAATCACAAGCTTTCAGAGAAAGCTGCTCCTTCGCCTGATGAAACCTGTTGGACAATAACCTGGTGTTGTGTGACTTCTGACTTTGTCCAGCAGCAGCACCTCCACCTCTTGCCCATTGTTAGTTGACCAGTACTGTAGCAGGATAAAGCTGTTTACAGCAAGTTAACGTGGAGAAAGTGAGGACTACAGATGCTAGAGATCAGAGTCAAAGAGTGCGGTGCTGGAAAAGCACAGCAGGTCAGGCAGCATCAGAGGAGCAGGGGAGTTGATGTTTCAGGCATAAGCCCTGACGAAGCAGGATAGGGTTGACGCTGCCTGACCGGCTGTGCTTTTCCAGCACCACACTCTTCGAGCAAGTTAACATGCCCTTGTCCTCCGGAGCAACTGGCTGAACATGGCACATTTTTGTTTGGAACGAGACTGATAACAGATTGAGAACAAGAAGGTACTGTTACAGACAAGGCCAGCATGTACAGAATTAGACTGCAGCTTTTGGATATAATTATAGACCAATTGTTAGTGTGTTTGTAGAGCCCTCTGTGTCCAAAAACCTTTTCTGACTGCTGAATATCAGGGTCCAATCAACTTGCAGTTAGTGTACTCCAATTTTATCGTGACTGTTGCAATCACTGAGGTGTCTGAAGATGATTAAAGTGGATCGAATCGTTTATTTTACATAAAAATGGGCAAGTATTTAGAAGGGGAAGCCTTCAGTGGCCACTGAGATCTGGCAGGGAAGTGGAATGAATGGATAGTTTTTTTTAACCGAAAGGTTGAAGGGCCACCTTCAGTGCAGTAGAGCTTTATGATGCTTGCTTCTTTGTCACATGGAGTCTGTACAAAAATAGATTGTCACTAGCAGCAGTTAGCTTAGAGCTGCTGGGTGGAAGGAGCTTGGTGGATGCATTGAAGTTCATAGATGAAAAGGTGCATGGAAAAGTGGACATTTACAGCAGACAGATGATCAGTTTCATGGTCAAAGGGCTGGAAGCAGAAACTTGTTAGCTGCCAGGAGGAGTCCTTGAGATCACCTGGATGTGTAGCAGCTTGATATAAACATGTCCATATTTATATGGAGGTTTAGTGATGAGTCCTTGACCATTTTAGACAATCCAATGGTCTGATTTATGTTCTGGTAAAGGAAAACAACTGCACTTCAGCAACATTTTGGTTCTGGGTTCTGAGATAGTCAGGCGCATGGGATAAGATGTTGCAATCCTTCTGGTGTGAAGTAGATTTTGGATAGCGGTCTCACTTAAGGCCAAGGGTGCTAACTGTCCTGGGAGACAGCTCGATCACTGGCTGCTGGCCCATTAGTGAAACCTTAGACGAGGATGGAAGAGCACTGGAAATGTGGCTGGAGTAAGAAGAAACAATCAGACAATTCACTTGCAGCCAATGATCCTTCTGAATGACTCTGGTGGAGTTAAGCGCACTGTATCATCAACACTCAGTGAGGGAGCATAGAGGACCTGGTGTCAAGTTAGTTTTTACGCATTGCTAGACCTCCTGATCTGCATGCATGGAATCTGTGTTCATGGTGTGGGCTCACCCCTCTCTCTGGGAGAGGCAGTGGCGTCATGGTAATCTCACTGGGGGCTAGTGATTCAGAACTCCAGGCTAATGTTCTGCAGGCATGGGTGTGCACCCTCACCCATGGAAGATAGTAAAATTTGATCAAGGGGATGTTGTCCGTCCTTAATAAAAATCGAAAGAACTGGAATGCTGTAAATCAGAAACAAAAATAGAGATTGCTGGAAAAGCTTAGCAGATCTGGCAGTATCTGTGGAGAAAAATCAGAGTTAATGTTTCAGGTCCGGTGACCAACACTATTTCCATCACGTCGCACTTTCTGTCCTGTTGTTAAAGGGTTGTGTCTCCCTGAGTTGTGGTAGCTGTCTGGTGCCATTTGAATAGGACCTGCATGCCTGGTTATTCAACTGTGGAAGACATCACAGCAGAGCTAAAGCCAGGGTTCAGAGTAGAGTGATCAAGAAGGATAATTTAAAATCAACTGGGTTAAATTCTCCCATGCAAATTTTGGCTAAATAGTCATTTTGTTTCATTACAGTCGCTTTCTTTTAAAAAATACACGTTTATTGAGAGACCTCAGTGAAAGGCCCCATTGCAGGGTGAAACAATGAGCTTGATCACACAGCGGTTGTGTGACGCCAAACCTGGGTTTTGAAAGTTTGTGGGTGGAGGGGAAGACTGAAGGTTTTTTCCTAAACAAAACACAGCATTATTAGTCTTGTGCCCATCTGTGCTGAGTTCACCTGAGGACTGAGAGGTTGCGTTATACATATGTCATGTTCCATGTTCACAGAGAGACACAGGAAGAACAGGTGGGAGTTGGCATCTCCTGCTTTTACAGAGCTTAAATCAGCTGCTTTTAATATTAACAGCAGAATTGCACATTCGCATGTTCACCAAAACTATCTATTCCTGGAACATTGTCATGTTTCGCAATACATCACTGGTTACAGTCTTGTTTAAGAAAGGGGAGGTAACTTAGTGGAAACCATTTTTACCTCTCAGTTAGAAGATACTAAATTCGAACTTCACTCCGAGCAACTGAAGCTGCCATTCAGAATGTTGGCGCTACATCCAGTGAAATGGTGGGTGGTGTATCTAGTGGGTAGTCCTACTTCAAACCTGTTCTGGTGTTCAATATGATCATGGCTGGTCATCTAATTCATTACTCTGTTCCTAGTATCTCCCCCTTTAGACCTAAGGACTATATCTAACACCTCCTTGAAAACATTAAATGTTTTGGTCTCCACAGCTTTCTGAGGATTCCACGGGCTCCCCACTCTCTGGGTGAAGACATTTCTCCTCATCTCAGAACGAAATGGCCTACCTCATTTCCTCAGATGGTGCATCCTGGTTCTAAACTCCTCAGTCATCAGGAACGTCCTTCCTGCATTTACCCTGTCCAATCCTGTCATCGTTTTCTAGGTTTCTATGAAATCCCACCTCTTTCTGCTGAACTCCGGTGAAAATTGGCCTAAATGATCCCTCTTCATACATCTGTCCTGCCAGCTCAGGAATCAGTCTGGTGGGTGGAGGGTGGGATGGTGGCAGCCCATCCCTTCCCCTCAAGTCCCACCCGCAGTATTGGCTGTTTAAGTTGACTGACGGTTGTGTGACCCTTGCTGGGCACACTGTGTGGATTACCTGACCGCTTTCTGTCTGCTAAGCCCATGGTGCAGCTCAGGAGCCACGCTCTGGCCTGGAAGCCACTGCCACTTATGTTGCAGAGGAAAACAGTGAGGTTGAGGAGGTGTCCCACTGGATGCCATCCGGGCCCTCTTCTCTGCAGACAGCCCTCCCTGACGTCAGCCTCCAGAAGTCACAGCCTCATGTCCATGGGGGGAGGTGACAACCCAGTGGTATTATCACTGGATTGTTAATACAGAGACCCCTAATGTTCTGGGAACCCAGGTTCAAATCCCTCTACAGCACATGGTGGAACTTGAATCCAATAAAATTCTGGAATTAAGAGTCTAATGATGACCTCAATCCATCACCCTTTAGGGAAGGAAATCTGCTGACCTTATCTGGTCTGGCCTACATATGAGCACACAGCAATGTGGTTGACTCTTAACTGCCCTCAGAACAATTAAGGGATGGACAATAAATGCTAGCCTAGCTAGCAAAACCTTCATCCTGTGAAGTTTAGATTACTTAGTGTGGAAACAGGCCCTTCGGCCCAACAAGTCCACACCGACCCACCGAAGCGCAACCCACCCATACCCCTACATTTACCCCTTACCTAACACTACGGGCAATTTAGCATGGCCAATTCACCTGATCTGCACATCTTTGGACTGTGGGAGGAAACCGGAGCACCCGGAGGAAACCCACGCAGACACTGGGAGAACGTGCAAACTCCACACAGTCAGTCGCTGAATTTTTTTTAAAAAGTAGTGGACATACAAATGGTCTGAAGGTGGTGATGCAGTAACTCATTCACTATGCAGAGGGTCTTTGGACAAATGACCATCTAATTCCCCCTCTGAGTGTGAGGTATGGGATCATTAACATGGAGATTGACTGGGGCTTTCATATCAACTCGGAGAGGATCAGGCGGGTTTGGAGATGTATTTGAAGAGAGAAAAGTTCAAAGGGGCCAGCAGGTCAGGGGAGATGTGGGTGACAGGTTTGCAGAGGAAGGAACAGCTGTCTAATGTTAGAACAGACACAGGAAATGAAGTGGACAGTGAACCCAGCCAGCAGAGGAAACCGGGAGGGGACAGGAAGGTACTTGTTTGACAAACTTTCCTAATCACAGACTGTCCGAGGTGATGAGACAGAGAATGTAGCAGTATCCAACCCTCAGTACTCAGCAGATGGATTTGTCTTTCTGACACTGGCTGACATCTTGCCAGCAATTTTTCCACAGTTCCATTTAACAACAATCTGCATTTATGTAGCACCTTTTAATGTAGTAAAACACACAAGGTGTTTCATAGGAATTTAATAGATAGAATTTGGCACCGAGTCCCATCAGGATTTATTAGCATGTGGCCAAAGTCTCAGCCGCAGAAGTAGGTTTTAAGAAGGGTATTAAAGGAGGAAAAGAGAGAATGAGGTGTGTTGAGAGAATTCCGGAGCATGGGCCCTAGGCAGCTGAAGGCAGATGTTGCCATTATAATTGGAGATGTATAAGAGGCCGGAATTAGAGGAGGACAAATTGTGGTGCTGGGCCAGACTAGATTTAGAGAAGGGTGAAGCTGTGAAGGGTTTGGAAGTGGTGAGCTGTTTATAATAGAGCTGTATTTATAACTGGGAAGTGGTAATCAAGAAAAATAAATAACAAAAGAAGAGGCTGGACAGCCTGGTTCTGGAAGGGTGGGCTGATGGTCTATTTTCAAAATGATAGATTCCATAATCCTAATCGTGAAGGCCTTTTTTTTTAGAATAAAGCTTCACTGTCTCTTTCACTATCCTTGCAAAGTGCTCATGCATCTGACATTGGCTGTAAGGGTTGGCAAAGCAATTTGACCACAGTGACCATCACAGTTGGTCCAGATCACCAGTATTTTGTGCTTACAATCTCAGGATATCACTGTGCTTGGTGAACAGGGAACCCATTCGATTTGCCTCTGTGGTTTAAATTAATTTAAGAATGAACATATTGCTGTGGGCCTGGAGTCACATGTAGGTCAGACGGGGTAAGGATATCTGGTTTCTTTCCCCAGACACTTATTCCAGATCTGTATTATTCCACTATCTGCAGTGGCAGGATTTGAATTCATCCCCATTATACAAAACAACCTCAGATGTCCAAACATCAGTTATCCGAATTTTGGATGATCCGAACAAGATCTCAAAGTGCTGTAAAAAAAAACAAAGTTATCTGTTATCAGAGCAATCAGTTATCCAAACAAAATACTCCCGCCCATCTCATTCAGATAATTGAGGTTGTTCTGTATTATCTGAGTCTTGGATTAGGGATGTAATCAGAGTGTAACCTAATTTAGGGTGGCACAGTGGCTCAGTGGTTAGCACTGCTGCCTCACAGCGCCAGGGACCTGTGTTCAATTCCCGCCTCGGGCAACTGTCTGTGTGGAGTTTGCACATTCTCCCCGTGTCTGCGTGGGTTTCCTCCGGGTGCTCCAGTTTCCTCCCACAGTTCAAGGATGTGCGGTGAACTGGCCATGCTAAATTGCCTGTAGTGTGAAGTGAAGGGGTAAATGTAGGGGAATGGGTCTGGGTGGGTTGCTCTTCGGAGGGTCAGTGTGGACTTTTTGGGCTGTTTCCACACTGTAGGTAATCTAATCTAATATGATTTTCTTGATCATGGGATCAATATTAATGAGGATACTGGGATAATTCCCTGCTCTTTCTTTTTATCAAGCTAACAGAATCTTTATATACACTGATAAATCTTCTCAGTACTGCTTTGAATTTGACTTTCATCTTCGAGACTAGGACTTGAGTCTAAAATCTTGCATCTCAGAGATACGAGTCCCACCATCTGAGCCACACCTGAATAATATCAGCAGCACCTTCAACTCAAAATGAACCTGTAATGAGCAAGGTATTTTGACATTTATTCCCTTTCCCTTACTGAACAGCAAGAAAGTGGGCAGATGTGTCCACTGCCGCACAGCACTCTGAAAACATTCTGTTCGAAGTTTTCAAAGTTTCCAGCTGATAACCTTTCTCAAACTGTCGTTCGCCATCAGGTCAGGATTGTACCTGTCACCTATTTGAGCAGGTTGTGATGCCAGAGAGCTTCCTGGACAGAGTATCATCCTGCTTGACCTTGGTGTGGTCAGGGTATAGCTCCCTGTTGTGTTCTCATACACAACTGCTTCACATCTACAACAACAACAACTGGCTACGCTATAGCATCTTTAAGCAAAGCAATACATGCCAAGGCACCTCCGAGGAAGAGGATTGGGGCATGTTATGACACCTCTAATGCAGGTGTGACTTGATCCTCGATGTTCTAGTCCACGAGAACCTCTAGGAGCAGAATTGAATAGAATTTAGTAGCAAGCAGAAAGGGGCGATATTAGAACTGGGCTTGAACAAAGAGCTAGTTTGAAGAAGCAGCTTTATGGAGAAGAGTGAGAGTAGGAGAGGGTTTACTAGGGAATCCCAAAGTACAGCAGAGTCATCCCTGGTGCCCTGCTCAATATTTATCTGTGAACTGATGTCATGTGAAACAGGCTTTCTGGTCATTGCCACATTGTTTTTTACTGGGATTGTGCTGTGTGCAAATGGGCTGATTTGTCTCCTTGATTAAAATAATGCCTACAATTCAAGCAGTATTTTATTGGCTATAAAGTGCTCTGAGACTGTGAAAGGTGCTGTATAAATGCCTGTCTTTTTATATCATGCACTCAAATACCGTTTGAGTTTACATCCTTCTGCCAGGCTGTGACTCAGTCAGGCTGAGCTAATCTTTAAAGTGATATAACAGGAAGCTTATTGGTGTGTAATAGTATTTATAGGGGATCCCTGTAAATGTTCACAGGAAGTCTGCTAGGATTCCCAGTTATGTAGAGATTTCTCATAAATATCTTAATATTTTAAGAAACTCAGCAGTTTTGTCCACCCTGAAGTGTCAGGATTGGCTGTAATTCAGTCTGAGTCTCAAGGGGGAGGGAACAATGTCATTAACCCATTGCAATACCTAACTGTCTTCCAAAATCTGACTGAAGTTTGCGAGTTGAAAGTGTCACCCAATTTTGTCAGCAGGAGTCAGCACAACTGTTATAAATTTGAAAGAAAAGTACACTGAATGAAAGGAGAGTCACCGTAGAAAAGGTGGGTTCTGACCTGACCTTTTAATCTGAGATGACGTGAATATAACAATGGCTTTATTGGAATCTGTCATCTCTGAGGAGACACTGAGGCATTAATGGGTATCTGACTCAGATGGAGAGTGTAGAGGGTGACAGGCCCATTAGTACAGGATGATTCCCAAATGACCCATGATAATCCGACTGGATAATCCCAGATCTACAGAATTTGACGATTAAACTATAGAACACTGACTAGAAGAGTCCTGTATGAAAAATACAGAGTGGAACCATTAGGTTTTTAAAAAAAATTTCCTTTCAGCTCTTTGGTTCTGCCAGTTATAAAAATGTTAGGTCTGTGTTTTGCAGACCTTTAGAGATAGTGAGATGGATGTGATGTACACAAGCAGGAAGCTGAAACTTGGGAAGGCCTTATGATTTCAATGTTGAGTTTTGGCTATTGGAAGGGTCTTACCCCCCAGTGTGGGAGTCAAGAGTTGATGGAGTAGGCATATTCTCTCTTCAGTGCGGATAAAGTCTGTTAAATTGTCATGATCGGAGAGTTTATTTCAGCCCCACTCATTAAACATGGGGGATAAAAACAGGTTGAGACTTTTTAAATTGCCCCAGATAGAACCTTCTGCTGGACTGCTTTGATTAAAAGGCCATCTGGTGTTGCATCAGAAAATTACTATCTGTATGTGCTTCAGTAAAGGTCTTTTTTGGCAGTTCCCTAAAAGGCTAGTATACGATTACCAATGCTTAGTTGACTCGCAAATGCTAGAATTATCTCAACAGGATTTAGACTTCACAGTTTAATTGACTATGTAAAAAGATATTAAAGGATTAGCTATCTTTGTGGAATCTGAATAGTAGTCTGCTTAATTCTGAGATTAACCTCTTGTGATCTAAAAGATTTGATTTAATTTATTGAATGGAGGGTTTTTCAATATCAGGTGAGAGAACCTGATATTGCACTCTTAAAAGAAAATCATCCTCATTCTCAGTCTTAAATTGGCATCCCTTTATTCGGAGACTATGCTGTCTGATGTGTAGGAGTAAGTGCTGTATTTCATTTTGTATATATTCTTTTTTATTAATCTTCACATGCCTGCTGAGGTCTGTTCATGATGGATACTGAGTGAATGGTTATGGAGACCATTGGGATATGCAGGAGCATGGAGATGATTGAAAAGAGTGAGGTGGCATATGATGTTTGAGGAGCCATGCACCAGCATAGCTGGGTGAAAGGATATGAGAATTAGAGCTACAGGGCCCAACAACGTCTAAAGCAATTGGACCAAAGTCCTAGACAATTGAAGTGTCTGCCTGAAAAGTTGACTTTCCTGCTTGACCTGCTGTGTTATTCTTAGCTCCACAATTTATCAAATCTAACTCTCCAGCATCTGCAGTCCTCACTATCTCCATGATTCTGACCAGCCTGCCTCAGTGCTCCTCTGCCTGTATTGCCATCTAGAGTCTGCTTCTGGGGCTAGTGGGCTTGACTCTACTCTACTTCTCCTTGGGGGGGGGGGGATTTGGGTGGAGGAGGTCACAGAGATATGGAATGTTGGAGGGCATTTGGAAATGAGGATGAAGATTTTAAGTGTCATTGTTATTGATTTCAAAACAGTTCACTCAGAGGCCTCAATTTTGAAAGTCAAACTTTTATGCCAGTTTTCTTCCTTTTTTGCATGCCAAATGATTGCACAGTACAGATCCCTGTCTGCTTCCACATCCATTTGGCTTCTTTAGCCACGCATATCAAAATACGCAACCAACACTTAGACATATCACCAGCGCTTCACTGGAGAGACTCACTGATGATGTTACTTCGTCACAGCGATGAAACGTCTGAAAACAAACTTCCAGCTCAGCGAGCTAACTTACATAGAAACAATCTGGCATCACTATTTGTGGGATCTTGCTTTGTTCAAATTAATTGTTGCCAGTCACTGCATTACAACATTACCTTTTAAGTCAAACACTTAATTGGCTGTAAAGTACTTTGGAGAATCCTAATGTCTTGCTACATAAAAGGAGAGTCCTTCCTTTTAGCTCTAAGAATGAGGAATGTCATTATAGGTCATCCAGATTCCTGAATAGCCACATTTTGGCCCAGTGCTTGTTCATTTCTCTGCGACTGTATTCTGCATTCTGGATCACACAAGGTACATCAGGATAGCAGAACAGTCTACCTGTAGAGCTTGCAAAACACCACTTTTCACTGTATCTGGGTACATTTGACAACAATAAATCAAATCAAATAATTGCCCTTGAACTGAGTGGTTTGCTAGGACTATCTCAGAGGGCAGTTAAGAGTCAACCACATTGCTGTGGGTCTGGAGTCACATGTAAGCCAGACCAGATAAGGATTGCAGATTTCATTCCCAAAAGTGAGCCGCATGAGTTTTTCACATTAATTGTGATCATTTCAGGATCACTGCCACTGAGACTAGCTTTATAATCCAGATTTCATTTAATGGTGTTCTCTCTATGAAATGATATTCCCCGTTGAAAATAAGAGAGGCGTAGATTGGTTCTGTATACTAAGTGATATATTGAAGGTAGGGCTGCCGCCCCAAGGAGGGAGTTTTTAAGAAGTGCAGTTGTATCATCTTGTGGCTTCTATGTTAAAAATGAAACTTGACGTCACTTTCACACTTGTATCTCGGCGAGTAAGCCGGATTTCCTGTTGAGCATTACTCAGGGCTGTGCAGTTCCAAGGTTTCAAATTGAGCCAGTGCCTTAAGAGGCTGGGGTTAGAGGGTGAGCTGACTGCACCATTACCTGAGCTCTTCACCAGTGCAGTGCACAGATTCACACTGAGTCACCATATCATCTGCAGAGTATCGACATTGCCTCCCAACACCACAGACCCTGCATTTCCATTACACATTTGACACTGTAAATGATCCCAATGTGAATTGCCTTCACAGCAGCAATCATCTGGTAAAATTTGACCATGAACTATGTAAGACGATGTTGGGTTGGTGACTTCATCCTAGTTCAAGAATTAGGGTTTATTTTATTCATTCACAGAGTGAGGGCATTGCTGGTTGGATAAAAAATGAGGTCTGCAGATGCTGGAGATCACAGCTGAAAATGTGTTGCTGGTTAAAGCACAGCAGGTCAGGCAGCATCCAAGGAACAGGAAATTCGACGTTTCGGTGATGAAGGGCTTATGCCCGAAACGTCGAATTTCCTATTCCTTGGATGCTGCCTAACCTGCTGTGCTTTAACCAGCAACACATTTTCAGCATTGCTGGTTGGGCCAGCATTTATTGCCCATCTCTAATTACCCAGAGGACTCCAGAACATTACCTTGGTCTCCGGATTAACAGGATTTAAAAGATGTCTTAAAGGAGGAAAAATAGATAGGGAGACCACAAGGTTTGAAAAGGAATTCCAGATCTCCAATCCTAAAAATTCCACGGTATGTTTTTCTTATTCCAAGCTGACTACAGATGAAGTATTTTTGGAATATTGTTCTATCTCTGGTATGCCCACAATCTGTGCATCAATAACTTTATTCCGAGCAATAAACCTACCCTGTTCGATGTAAGGATACTCCCGGGGCAATACTACAGGAGTGCTGCAGTATAAGAGGTCTTTGAAATAAGAGCAAAATTCATAGCCTTTCTATCCTTTGAGATAGATGTAAAAGAACCATTGGTCACTGCTTTAAAGAAGGGCTTGGGAACACTTCCATAAGAAATAGGGTCGGGCGAAGGCTGTTCGGCCCCTCGAGCCTGCTCTACCATTTATGGCTGATCAGAAATTCCTCACATCTATTTCCCTGTAACCCATGAGTACCCTACTGACCAAGAATCTATCTATCTCAGCCTTAAATATACCCAAGGACTCTAACCTAGCTCTCTGCAGTGAGGAATTCCAAAGACACTGAATGCTCTGAGAAATGAAATTCCTCCTCATCTCAGTCTTAAATAGGTGTCCCTTTTTTCTGAGCTTGTGCCCTCTGGTCTTACACACTCCCATGAGGAGAAATGTCCTCTCAGCATTTATCCTATCAAGCCCTTTATGAATCCTGTGTGTTTCAATGAGATCTCCTCTCATTCTTCTAAACTCCAGTGAGTACATCCAAACCAATGTAGTCTGCTCGTAAGACAGTCCCTCCTTACAGGGATTGTCCCAGTGAACCTTCTCTGAACTGGGTCGCACAGTAGCTAGCACTACTGCCTCATAGTGCCAGGGACCCGGGATCGAATTCCGGCTTGGGTGACTGTGTGGAGTTTGCACATACTCCGTGTCTGCGTGGGTTTCCTCCGGGTGCTCCGGTTTCCTCCCACAGTCCAAAGACGTGCAAGTCAAGTGCATTGGGCAGGCTAAATTGCCCATAGTGTTAGGTGCATTAGTCAGGGATAAATATAGGGTGGGGGAATGGGTCTGGGTGGGTTAATCTTTGGAGGGTCGATGTGGACTTGTTGGGCCAAAGGGCCTTTTTCCATACTGTACGAAATTTAATCTAAACTAAACTGGTGTCCCAGCCAATATTTATTTCTTAAATAAAAAGAAAACTTACCTGGTCATTACCGCAGTGCTGCTTTTTGAGATTCTATTACACCCAAATTGAATACTATCTCTTACATGCCACAGGAGAACATTTTCTCTGTCTGTCTATCTGTCTTAAAGGCCATGAACCTGTGCAGTCCCTTTCCTGTGGAGGCTGTGATGGGGTAGATCGATGGGGGTAGATGGATTCTTGACTAACAAGGGTCTTTTGGGTAATAAAATCTGGTGGGAATATAAAGTTAAAACCACATTAAGATTAGCCATGATCCTATAGAGCAGGCTCGATGGGCTAAATGGCCTACTCCTACTCTCAGTTTCAATGTTGGCGTGTTCATGATTTCAATTTAAAGCCGATGTAAGTATTTTTGGAGCGCTTTGGGCCATTCTGAACTAATAAAAGACATTTCCGTAGTTTCTTACTTTAATTAAAAAAGAAATAAATTATATGATCTGCCTTTTACTGATACTCATTCTGTAAATAAAGGCAAGCTGCTTTTAATGTACTGTGGAAATGAGTGCGAGGTTTTGAGTCTGAATCTGTTCTGTCAAATAAATGTAACACTTCCGTCGAAGCATCAACATGCGCTTTTGACTTGAACAACTAAAAGAAAAGAATTAATATGGTAACTATGGAAACAAAAACCTGGACTTAATCCACCGCCCACGAAAATCTGCAACTGATATAAAAATAGAACCTGTGACAATTCTCGCAATATACTTGGGCAGAAAAGTCCTAAACTATTCACAAGGGTTAATTCTGTCTTGCAAATATTTTCCATTCCTAGATGGAAGTACAGAGTAATACTGTGCCTAGTGTAGGCGATGTGTGTAGGCCGAAGCCTGTGATTGTAGCCACAGGAACTGGGTTTCTTCACAGTGTACAAAGGGTTCATATGAACTATGTCTCGCCGTACATTTCCTGATCTTATCCTCAAAGTGAAGCCGAGCCCCAAGTCAATGATCGTCTCTAAAGTTTTGCCACAAGCCACCATCCCACAGCCACTGCGGACTGTTTTCGACAATGTTGTAACCTGCTGGTTTGTGAACTGACCGGACCTGACTCTATGTTAAGAGCTGCTGTTACTTGCTTTACGCCACAGGATCACCTTGTGTGTTAATTCTCCTGTTGACATCTCCTGGAATTCACTGCTAGTCTTGCTGTCATTGTCTTCCAGTTAGAAAGAAACTAGGAGCAGGAGTAAGCCATTTGGTTTTTCAAGCCTATCTGCTGTTCAGTATGATCTCGGCTGACCCTCCATCTCGATGCTGTGTTCCTGTTTTGTCTCCACGCCTCCTGATCCTTTTGATATGTCAAACTGTTTCTTGAATATATTCAGTGACTTGGCCTGCACAGCCTCCGATAGTAGAGGATAACACAGGCATCACTACCGTTTGAGTGAAGAAATGGTTTTCCTCATCTTAGTCCTGAATAATGTATCTGTATCCTGAGAGTCTACCTTTGTTCTTAACTTGCTAATGAGGGGGAGTATCCTCCTGCATCTAGTCTGTCCAGCCCAATTTGAGAGGGGATGGAATTGAAAGCCCCCTGCAGAGCTGTTAAGGCCACCAGTAAAGGGGTATAAGAACAGGGCACATCTCCTCAAAGTGGTGACCAAATGGTATTATCATTAAACTATTAATCCAGACACTCAACTAGTGTTCTGGAGATCCAGATACAAATCCCACCACAGCAGATGATGAAAATTGGATCTGGAATTAAGGGTGTAATGATGACCATGACACCGTTGTTGGAAAAGCCCATCCGGTTATCCCTAATGTTCTTTCGTGAAGGAAACTACCATCTTTACCTGGTCGATGTGGTTGATTCTTAACTACCCTCTTGAGTAATTAGGGATGGATAATAAATGCTTGCCACATCCCGTGAGAAAATTGTTTTAAATAAAGGCTGTCTTTTATAAGCATTTTTAATCAACCTGTTTGGGCATGTTACGTCACACCTCTGGAGAAGGTGTAACTTAAACCTGAGCCTCTTGGTTCATAGGTAGGGACACTACCACTGTACCACCAGCATTCTTGGCAATGCCTGTACGCTGTGAACATGTACTTCTTGTACGAAGCCTGAACTGATGAAGGTTGCTGACCCTGATTATTGTATCTGGAAATTTCAACACATGGCCCTCTATGCCACCCACTTCCCTACCCAAACACATGGGTAGGGCTGTGCCCCCCAGTATGTGAACATATGAACTGTAGGCCATTCTGCCCTTCAAGCATGCTCTGCTGGTCTACTTGTAACCCCAACTTTACAGTCCTGCATATCTCCAACAGTCTTTTATCCTCTTTCTAGTCTAGAATCAATCTAATTCTGCCTTAAAAGTATTTTAAAATTCTTCATCCACTACCTTTTGGGCGAAGGGATTTTCAAAGACACGAAACCCTCTGAGAGAAAACATGTTTTCTCATCTGTCTTAAATGGGTACCAACTTATTTTAAACTATTTTTCAGTTGGTTTAGATTCTCCTGCAAGAGGAAAGATCCTTTCCACATCCACCCAGTTAAGTCCCTTCAAGCTCTTATATGTTTCAAACATTTGACTCTTCTAAACTCCAGAGCATCTAGGCCAAGCCTGCAGAAGGAAATCAACCATTCCAATGGTTTTCTGGACTGCTTCCAATGAAATAACATTCTTCTATAAGTTTGGAGACCAGTAACCAAAGATGCTTAGAACCTCCAGGGCAAACCTCCAGAGTTGACAACTCCATGGGTAAATACAGATGGGTCACCTGTCTAGTGACCAGGGTCAGGTTGTAAGTCTGCCATGAGTGCTTTAGGCCATCTCTTCCTTCCATGGGCAAAGGTACTGGGCCCTTTAGTTAAAATATTCTTTTAAATGTATGAATGACATAGTTTCAAGAATGGATAGAACATTGGCTAATGGGCAAGAAATAGCAAGTGGGGATAAGGGGTTCTTCAAGTTGGTAATCTGTGACCAGTAGAGTTCCACCAGGATCAATGCTGGGACCACAACTGTTTACAATATGTATTAATAACTTAGAGTAAGGAAGTGAATATACTGTAGCCAAGTTTGTAGATGACACGAAAATAGGTGGAAGGCAAGTTGCGAGAGAAATCACTTGACCCGCAACGTTAACTCTGCTTTCTGTCCACATATGCTGCCTAACCTGCTAAGTTTTCCCAGCAATTTCATTTTGCAGAGAGATATTGACAGATTAAGTAAGTGAGCAAAATGTTAGCAAATGGAATATAAGGTGGGGGAAAATGTGAAATTGTTTATTTTGGTAGGGAGAACAAAAGAATAGGGAGCAGTTTTGGTCCCATTATTTTAAGGAAAGATATCATTTTGTTGGAGACAATTCTGAGAAGATTCACTAGGATGATCCTTCATTGGGAGGGACTGTCATATGAGCAAAGGCTAAGCAAGTTGGGACTCAATTCACTAGGGTTTAGAGGAATGAGAGGTGATCTCATTGAGACGTACAGAATTCTTAAGGGGCTTAACAGGGTAAATATCTGAGAGGATGTTTCCCCTCATCAGAAAGTCTAGGATCAGAGGGTGTCGTCTTGGAATAAAGTAATGTAAATTTAAGACTGAGATGAGGAGGAATTTCTTCTCTGAGTTTTGAGAGTCTTTAGAACTCCTTGCCACAGAGATTTATAGATTCTTGATCAGTCAAGGAATCAAGGGTTACAAGGGAAAGGCAGGAAGGTGTACAAGAGGATGTCAGATCAACCATTATCCTATTGAATGATGGAGCAGGCTTAAGGGGCCAAATGGCCTACTCCTGTTCCTTTTTATTATGGTCTTAAGAATGAATACCTGGAAGTGAGTTATAGTCTGGAATCTCATTGAGGGGTACAGAGCATTTATATTTAAAGATGTGTACAAGTGTCTTTGTGTGAGTATTTAAGATACAGGGTTTGTCTGTGTCGAGGTGTGAGCAAACAGTGGTCATTAACTAATAATGACATTAGCAGCGGTGAACACGTCTCAGCTTCGAATTTGCGTCCCAATGCCAAAAATAAATCTCCCCTTAACAATATCATCTAAGCGTATGTACGTTCACAAAGTGAGGGTTCAATTAACAGCTCAAGCCACAGATTCACAGATTGGGGAGTCTTTAAGCCAGCATTGTTACAGAGTCTTAGAGTCATACAGCATGAAAACAGAACCTTCAGTTAACCAGTCTGTGCCGACCATAACCCAAACTAAACTTTTCCCACCTGACCGTGCTTGACCCACATCCCGCTTATTCTAATTCATGAATTTACCTGAATGTCTTTTAAACACTGTAGCTGAACCCGCATCCACCACTTCCTCTGGATGTTCATTCCACGCATGAACCACCCTCTGTGTGTTTAAAAAAAAACCCTCATGTCTTTTTAAAATCTTTCTCTTCTTACCTCAAAAAATAGTCTCAAAATCCCTACCCTAGGGAAAAGACCCCTGTCATTTGCTGCCTATACCCCTCATGATTTTATAAACCTCTATAATGTCACCTCTCCACCTCTGGCACTCCAGTGACAAAATGTCCCAGCCTATCTAACCTCTCCTTCTAACTCAAACCCTCCATTCCTGGCAACATCAATGTAAATCTTTTCTGAACCCTCTTGAGCTTAATGATATCCTTCCTAAAACAGGTGACTCAAACAATTTATTTTTATTGAGGTGGCAGTTTGTTCTAGGAAACGAATTGTAAGGTGATGCAGAAAAATGTGGGGTAGTAGGACTAAATTGATAACGCCTTCAAATAGTTAGTACAAGCACAATGGGATGAATGGCCTTCCTTTATGGTGTTTGATGCCATGACAGCTTTCTTCACCCTTTGCTTCAGTGACGTTTCTGTGATTCACAACTTGACTGTCTTGCCTCCAAATTGGAAGATTGTATGTTCAAGTCCCACTCCACGGGCTTGTGCACCCTAATTCAGGCATATGTGCCCAGTGCCACCGTGGAGGCAGTGCTGCATTGTTGGATGTGCTGTGTATCAGAGGGCAAGTTAAACCAAGACTCCTCCTTCTCAGTTGGATGTAAACAACCTCTTGGCACTATTTTGAAGACAAGCAAGCAAATTATCCATGTCATCCCAGTCAATAATTATCTCACAACCAAAACCTAAAACAGCTTTTCTGGTCATCATCATGGTCGTACAATGAGGATTATTGTTGTTTAGAGGTGCTTGCTCTGCACAAACTAGCTGCAAAACCATTTGAAATGTGTAGAGGATGTGAAAGGTGCTATAGGAATGCAAGGCTTTTGGGGTTTTTTTTGTTCCTGTGTAAGACCAAGGAGTGAGTAAAGTCCCAGTCAAGGATGATCCAACTCATCCCAGATCCTGGAATGAACTTACCTTAGCTGTCTTTACAACGTCGCACGCTTTTATTGTTGTGTGCTCATAGATGTCAGGATGTTAAGTGTTGGACAGTGAAACATGTTCTATTTTGGGTACATTCTGTCAGCATCAAGCCCTTATAGATCAGCTATAATGCTGTACAAGGGTCCTGCAGTACAGCAATTACATTGCTGCAACAGTAGAGACCAAGTCGAGCAATCCAGAGAATGGCTTCAAGGATACCAGTGTATACTGTATGCTCCTTCTCCAAGGATACCTTACAAGGCCGTAGAGGCAAGATCATTGAATATGTTTAATATTAAAGTTGGTAGATTGTTGTTAGACGTGGAATCAAGGGTTATTGGGTGCAGCTGGAAATGTGGGATTCAAAACTCAAACTGATCAACCATGTACTTAATGAATGGCAGAGTAAGCCAGAGGGGCTGAATGGCCTTCTCCTCCTATTTTGTATGTTTTATACGCAAAGAGCTCAGCTGTAAGAGAGGACTTCAAGAAGGAGGGAGAGAAGTTTTTTTAAAAAATGGAGAGGGTTTAGGGGAGGCAGGAGATGGGGAGATCTGTGGAGTTTAGAGCTAACTGTCATGTGGAGGCATTCTGGGATCTCGGGCTGTTCCCACCTGCCACAGGACTCCAATATCTGAGCTTCCTATTGGACCTAGCCCCTACTTCTCAATTCACCTTCTCCCTTCACCTAATATTTTCACCTTTGTTCTTCCTCTCCATTGTGAGCCTTGGCTATTCATCTAGACTTCACAGTGGGTTTTGAAGATAACTCTGCAATGTAAATGTGGTCAGGTCGTGTTTCCTGTTTATTTATCACAATATATGTTCGTTCTTTATTTTGCATGGCAGGTGCTGGTTACTTGAATACCCACATCTCACCAGGGATGCTGGTCTCCCCTGGTAACCTCAACAGATCTATGGCAACAAGGTCCCCAACGCCTGTGAATCTTGGTCCCGACAATCGCAGAAGTGAAATGCACGCAGTCTCAGCTGGCTCCAGGAACATGGTCGCTTCACTGGTGAGACCTTACTTTGGATTAGTTGGCAACTTGCTGCTACATTTCAAGGGTTACAGAAATTATAGACATCCAGCATGGAAAAAAGCCCTTTGGTCCATCACGTGTAGCTGATCAGCTTTCCTAGACTGAACTAATCCATTTGCCTGTATTTAGCCCATATTCCTGCCGACCTCTCCTATCCATGTACCTGTCCAGACATCTTTCACATGTTGTAATTGTACTCACCTCTACCACTAACTCTGGCAGCTCGTTCCACATAATGAGCCATCATTATATGTTACAGCTGTACAAGGTATTGGTAAGACTATATTGGAGTACTGCATACAATTGAAAAAGTTGCCACTCAGATCCTTTTTAAATGTTTGCCTGTTCACCTTAAACCTTTTTAGTTTTGGATTTCTGAGGAAAACCTCAGCTATTCACCTTATCTACATCCCTCATGATTTTATAAATCTTTATAAGGTGAATCAATCGCCTTCTACACTCTAGGGGAAAAAGTTCTGGCCTATCCAGTCTCTCCTTATAACTCAAACCTTTCAGTCTCAGTAACATCCTTGTAAATCTTTTTATTTTTTGCATCCATTCCAATTTAATAACATCCTCCCTATAGCTATACTCCAATATAGCCTTACCAATGCCTTGTACAGCTGTAACATGACATCCCAACTTCCGTACACAGTGATCTGACCGATGAAGACACGTATGCCAAACACTGCCTTCACCACCCTGTCGACCTGTCACGCTACTATCAATGAACTATGTACCCACACCCCTAAGTCCCTCTGTTCAACAACACTCCCCAGGGCCCTACCATTAACTGTGCAGGTCCTGTCCTAGGGAGCGTTGTTGTTGAGGAAGAGAGAGCATTACACTTGATCTACCGATGGACACAGATTAGATTAGGCAGCATCCATGGAGAAAGAAAGAGCCAATATTTCACTGTGATCAGCCTCTCTTGGTAACAATGAGAAATTTACAAGTAAAATGCAGAGTAGGGGAACAGATTGTGATATGGTGGAGGTTAGGAGTTACATCTGACCTGGCAGTTTTTGATTTCCCATTTCACAATACCTCTCTCTCATTTATGTAGTAAGTAAATAGTCTGACTTTTGAAGAACTTGATGGGCTATTTTTAACCATTTATAATTCTGTCACCAGAGAACGAATACATCAGCCCTACAGCCCACCTCACCGATGGTTACCATGGCAACACCCAGTCTATCTGGCCATGGATTAGCGAATTATTCTTCCACGCTGACTGGTAGGTACATTTTGTTGCACTTCTTGTTCATTCGTGGGATGTGGGTGTCGTTGGCTGGGTTGACTGTTTATTGCTCGTCCCTAGTTGCCCCTTGAGTAGGTGGTGCTGAGCTGTTATTGTGAACATCTGCGGTCCTTGTGTGCAACACAACGGTGTTAAGGAGAGAATTCCAGGATATTGGCCCAGCGACACTAAAGAAATGGTAATATATTTCCAATGAATGATGATTAAGTGTGCTTTTAGACTATTCTTAGGATTATTTATTCCCCATATGCAGGGCAGTAAAGATGGTTAATGTATCAACTGTAAACTTTAGAAGGTCAGTGCTTCGTTCTGTAGATATTTTTAATCACGCTGTTCAGGGATGTTATGACACACCTCTGGAGCAGATGGGGCTTGGATCTGGGCCTCCTGACCAGAGGTAGGGACTTTACCACTGTGCCATAACAGACCTACGCTTAGAGAGCACAGACACTCTATTTTGAATGTCGGAGACCTACACTGAGATGACTGATCTCAGGCAGCACCAACAATAACGTGCTAGAACTTCTCAGTAACAAATTTCCAAGTGAAACCGCTGACAACATCCCCTGTGGGATTGTGTATGAGGAAGGTAAGGAAAGCATAGGGGAATGACCCATTGTCAGCTCAGTTCAGTCAGCAGCATGCCGACCTCTGAATCAGAATATTCTGGAAAGCCCACTCCTAGACCTGAGGACGTATTCCAATCCAATGTTCCCACTGGGAGCACCGATGGAGTGCTGCACTATCAGAGGGGCTGGTCTTTCAGGTAAGTCATTAAATCAAGGCCTCACCTAATCCCTGAGGTGGGTGGAAAACAATCTTGTGACATTCTTTTAAACTATAAGTAAACACAAAGTAAAGCTTCTCTAACACCGTCCCGATCAAACACTCCCAGACACATACAGTACAGAGGCACAGAGTAAAACTCCCTCTACTCTTTTGAACAGAGAGTAATGTTCTTCTTATTTTCTTCAACTGAAAGTGAACTCCTTCAATACTGTCCCCATCAAATACACCCAGGACAGGGACATCGCTGGGATCAGATATGGAGTACAGCTCTCTCTACTTTTTTAAACTAAAAGTAAATGGAAATTACGCTTCCCATGGAACACACCCAGAACAGAAATTGCATAAGGTTAGAGATGGAGTAAAGCTTTCTCTGTACTGTACCCATCAAACTCTCCCACGGCAGGAATAGCATGGGGTTAGATACAGAGCAAAACTCCATCTACAATGATTCTGGATCAGTGGTGCTGGAAGAGCACAGCAGTTCAGGCAGCATCCAAAGTGCAGCGAAATCGACGTTTCGGGTAAAAGCCCTTCATCAGGAATAAAGGCAGTGAGCCTGAAGCGTGGAGAGATAAGCTAGAGAAGGGTGGGGTGGGGAGAAAATACCATAGAGTACAATAGGTGAGTGGGGGAGGGGATGAAGGTGATAGGTCAGGGAGGAGAGGGTGGAGTGGATAGGTGGAAAAGGAGATAGGCAGGTAGGACAAGTCCGGACAAGTCATGGGGACAGTGCTGAGCTGGAAGTTTGGAACTAAGGTGAGGTGGGGGAAGGGGAAATGAGGAAACTGCTGAAGTCCACATTGATGCCCTGGGGTTGAAGTGTTCCGAGACGGAAGATGAGGCGTTCTTCCTCCAAGCGTCTGGTGGTGAGGGAGCGGCGGTGAAGGAGGCCCAGGACCTCCATGTCCTCGGCAGAGTGGGAGAGGGAGTTGAAATATTGGACCACGGGGTGGTGTGGTTGATTGGTGCGTGTGTCCCGGAGATGTTCCCTAAAGCGCTCTGCTAGGAGGCGCCCAGTCTCTCCAATGTAGAGGAGCAACGGATACAATAACGGATATTAGTGGATGTGCAGGTAAAACTTTGATGGATGTGGAAGGCTCCTTTAGGACCTTGGATAGAGGTGAGGGAGGAGGTGTGGGCACAGGTTTTACAGTTCCTGCGGTGGCAGGGGAAAGTGCCAGGATGGGAGGGTGGGTTATAGGGGGGCGTGGACCTGACCAGGTAGTCACGGAGGGAACGGTCTTTGCAGAAGGCGGAAAGGGCTGGGGAAGGAACTATATCCCTGGTGGTGGGATCTTTTTGGAGATAGCAGAAATGTTGGCGGATGATTTTGGTTTATGTGAAGGTTTGTAGGGTGGAAGGTGAGCACCAGGGGCGTTCTGTCCTTGTTACGGTTGGAGGGGTGGGGTCTGAGGGCGGAGGTGTGGGATGTGGATGAGATGCGTTGGAGGGCATCTTTAACCACACGGGAAGGGAAATTGCGGTCTCTAAAGAAGGAGACCATCTGGTGTGTTCTGTGGTGGAACTGGTCCTCCAGGGAGCAGATATGGCGGAGGCAGAGGAATTGGGAATACGGGATGGCATTTTTGCAAAAGGTAGGGTGGGAAGAGGTGTAATCCAGGTAGCTGTGGGAGTTGGTGGGTTTGTAAAAAAAAATGTCAGTGTCAAGTCGGTCGTCATTAATGGAGATGGAGAGGTCCAGGAAGGGGAGGGAGGTGTCAGAGATGGTCCAGGTAAATTTAAGGTCGGGGTGGAATGTGTTGGTGAAGTTGATGAATTGCTCAATCTCCTCGTGGGAGCACGAGGTGGCGCCAATGCAGTCATCAATGTAGCGGAGAAAGAGGTGGGGAGTGGTGCCGGTGTCCTTACGGAACATCAACTGTTCTACGTAGCCAACAAAGAGACAGGTGCAGCTGGGGCCCATCCATGTGCCCATGGCTACTCCTTTGGTCCATCTATAATGAGTTCATCCACAACTGAGCTCTAAATTGAGAATTGTTGCCTCCAATGCCAGTCATATGATTGTTCTTTCTTCACCACCATTCATCCTGCCTTACTAAGCAGGAAATATGGTAGCCAAGTTAGGCACAGTAAGATCCCACAAAGTACAATGTGTCACGTGTCCTAATAGTCATCCCAGCTAGAGAGTTGTTTATTGGTGTGAACACTGTATTAGGTCCAAAGGTGAATGCACAAACAGCCAGAGGAGAGCAGAGGCTTTTTCTTGCCATTCTGATCTAAAGTAGAACAATTTAATGTGAATATAATGTAGTTGTGGCTGCTCACAGGCTCGCACCGGTTTATAATTAGCTTCCCAGAGACCAGAGAACGCAGACATATTGTTCCTTTGTGGCTACCTTTATTCTATGATGCTTTGAAACCCAGGTCTAAGAGGTGAGCATAGCACACTCATTGTCTCCAGACTATAATATTAACAATTGTTGGGTTTGTTAAGTGAATGATTGTTCCTTGATTCATCCAGCAGGGCTAGTTGCTTACTACTGCCACCTCATGGCTGAATGAGGTTAAGGCAACTAGATGCCCTTTGAGAAATGGAAAGGGAGTTCACTGAACAATCCGTTAGATTAGATTAGATTACTTACAGTGTGGAAATAGGCCCTTCAGCCCAACAAGTCCACACCGACCCGCCGAAGCGCAACCCACCCATACCCCTACATATACCCCTTACCTAACACTACGGGCAATTTAGCATGGCCAATTCACCTGACCCGCACATCTTTGGACTGTGGGAGGAAACCGGAGCACCCGGAGGAAACCCACGCAGACACGGGGAGAACGTGCAAACTCCACACAGTCTGTCGCCTGAGGTGGGAATTGAACCCAGGTCCCTGGCGCTGTGAGGTAGCAGTGCTAACCACTGTGCCACCGTGCCGCCCAATCCCTTGAACTTCTTAGATTCACAGAGATGTACAGCACGGAAATAGACCCTTTGGTCCAACCCATCCACACCGGCCAGATATCCCAATACAATCTAGTGCCACCTGCCAGCACCCGACCCATATCCCTCCCAACCCTTCCTATTTGTATAACCATCCAGATGCCTTTTAAATGTTGCAATTGTACCAGCCTCCTCCACTTCCTCTGACAGCTCATTCCACACACGTACCACCCTCTGCATGAAAAAGTTGCCCCTTAGGTCTCTTTTATATATTTCCCCTCTCACCCTAAACCTATGCCCTCTAGCTGTAGACTCCCCCACTACAGGGAAAAGACCTTGTCTATTTATCCTATCCATTTCCCTCATGATTTTATAAACCTCTACAAGGTCACCCTTCAGCCTCCGACCCTCCAGGGAAAACAGGCCCAGCCTGTTCAGCCTCTCCCTGTAGCTCAGATCCTCCAACCCTGGCAACATCTTTGTAAATCTTTTCTGAATCCTTTCAAGTCTCACAATATCCTTCTGATAGGAAGGAGACCAGAATTGCACACAATATTCCAACAGTGGCCTAACCAATGTCCTGTACAGCTGTAACATGACCTCCCAACTCCTGTATTCAATACTCTGACCAATAAAGGAAAGCATACCAAACGCCTTCTTCACTATCCTATCTACCTGCGACTCCACTTTCAAGGAGCTATGAACCTTCACTCCAAGGTCTCTTTGTTCAGCAACACTCCCCAGGACCTTACCATTAAGTGTGGAAGTCCTGCTAAGATTTGCTTTCCCAAAATGCAGCACCTCGCATTTATCTGAATTAAACTCCACCTGACACTCCTCAGCCCATTGGCCCATCTGGTCAAGATCCTGTTGTAATCTGAGGTAACCTTCTTCACTGTCCACTACACCTCCAACTTTGGTGTCATCTGCAAACTTACTAACTATACCTCTTATGCTCGCATCCAAATCATTTATATAAATGATGAAAAGTAGCAGGCCCAGCACCGATCCTTGTGGCACTCCACTGGTCACAGGCCTCCAGTCTGAAAAACAACCCTCCACCACCACTCTCTGTCTTCTACCTTTGAGCCAGTTCTGGATCCAAATGGCTAGTTCTCCCTGTATTCCATGCGATCTAACCTTGCTTATCAGTCTCCCATGAGGAAACTCGTCAAAGACTTTACTGAAGTCTGTATAGATCATGTCCACCACTCTTCCCTCATCAATACTCTTTGTTACTTTTTTTTTAAAAAATCAAGTTTGTGAGACATGATTTCCCACGCACAAAGCCATGTTGACTATCCCTAATCAGTCCTTACTTTTCCAAATACATGTACATCCTGTCCCTCAGGATTCCCTCCAACAACTTGCCCACCACCAACGTCAAGCTCACTGGACTATAGTTCCCTGGATTGTCCTTACAACCTTTCTTAAACCGTGGCATCACATTAGCCAACCTCCAGTCTTCTGGCATCTCACCTGTGACTATCAATGATACAGATATCTCAGCAAGGGGTCCAGCAATCACTTCCCTAACTTCCCAAAACTTGGATGAAGATGGGCAGGATTGACAGTTCAGCATTCCTGTTTGTAGGGAGGATGGATGAGATAGAAAAGGGGCTAGAAGAGGAGGGAAACTACAATATTGATCAAGGGGTCAATCATGCAATTGATGCTATCGCGGAAGAATCATCAAATAGAGAAGTGAAAAAACACAAAAGGTGCAAACACTGACCCTGAAATAAAGGACTTGCATTTATATAATACTTTTCACAGCCCTAGGTTTCACAACCAATGAAATATTTTTTCAATGTGGTCACTATTATAATCTGAGGACACGTTATCCAGTTTTTGCAAAGCAAACTTCCACTGTGAAATAGTAACTGGATCATCTGGGTTTTTTTGTGCTTATTGAGCAATAAATATTGACAAGAAGAGGTCCTTGATCTTAGAAACTAGGAGCAAACATTCAGCCCTACGAGCCTGCTCTGCTATTCATTATGATCAGGGCTAGTCCTCTACCTCAGTGCTCAATCTCCTTTCGATCCTAGCCATCGGACCTTTTTACATCCACCTGAAAGGGCAAAAGGTGTCTCTGTTAAACATGTCATGTGAAAGCTGACACCTCAGACAGTGCAGCACTCCCTTGGTACCTGCACTTGGACCGTCAGCATCACTGTCTGTCTGGTGGATCTTGAATCCTTGGTATTCTCACTCAGATCCAGGAAAGGCCCTTACTGAATCCAGACTGACACTGATTCAATTAATAGGATCATATAATCCAGCAGAAGTTGATTAAGCCCTTCATGTCTGTGCTAGCCCTTTGACAGAGGCATCCATTGAGTCCCACCCCTTTTCCCTTTCTCCATTGCTGTACTTGTCTGTCTTTAACAGGAGTTTCCTTTTTAAAGGTTCCTATTTAACCTGCTCTTTCAGGTATGTTCCATTTACTCGCAAGTTCCTCCAATTTTAAGTCCACTCTAGTTTAATTTAACTGTCACACTTTTTCTTGTTCCCTGTTAACCTGCAGGTTACACACTTAACGACAACGCATCTGTCTCTGCGTACAACTCACCAGGTGGTGCCCATCAGGACCAGACTGCTATTTGGCCACTGCGGCAACACCAACACCACCATCCGCACCAGGCTGACCTTCAATCTTCAGCGCACCCCCACCTGGGGTAAGTCTGACATACATCACCCTGACTGACAGTAGGCAGCACTGTGTACATCTATGATCCTGAGGTGGACAGAAGCCTCTCTGAGAATGTACTTCAAAGAGCCTGTTTCTGCAGCAGACAGGAAACTTAACAAAGAATGGGGGATTGTGTTCAACTCTGGACACCTACTTAAGATGTTAAAACCCTGGAAACTGTGCAAAGGATATTTATCAGAATGATATGCAGCGAGTGGTAAGGGCGTGGAATGCCCTACTCGCTAATGTAGTCAACTCAGCCATATTGGGGAGATTTAAACAATCCTCAGATAAGCACATGGATGATATTGGGGTGGTGTAGGAGGACGAGCTGAGAATAGTTCACAGGTCAGCGCAACATCGAGGGCCGAAGGGCCAGTTCTGCGCTGTACTGTTTTATGTTCTATGATACCAGGAATGAGGGATTTTAGATAAAAAGCAAGATTAGAGAAGTTGGGTTTATTCTCCTTGGAGCAGTGAAGATTGAGAGGTGACCATGTTCGGATGTTCAAAATTATAAACTATTTTTGCAGTAAACAAGGATGTTCTGTTTCCACCAGTTGGAATGTCATTAACGAGGGGGTCACAGTTTCAAGATCGTCAGCAATAGAGCTAGGAGTGAGATGAGGAGAAACGTCTTTACTCAGATAGTTGTTAGGATTTGGAATGTGCTGCCTGGGAGAAGGGTGGCTGAGGATTCCATTGGAGGTCTCGAAAGAGAGTTGGATATATATTTGAAAATGATTAAATTAAAGGCGTATAGAGATAGGACTGAAGAATGAGACGAGCTAGGTAGCTGTTTCAGGAGCCAGTACAGACATGATGGGACAAGTGACCGTCTTCTGTACGGTAAAATTCCAAGATTCTAGGTCTATTCATAAGCAACCTCCAGAAGCTGTCACAAATACATGGAATACCAGAGAATCATAGATTCCCTACAGTGTGGAAACAGGCCATCTGGCCCACCAGGTCTATCCCAACCCTCCAAAGTGTATCCCACCCAGACCCACTGTCCTTACCCAATAACCCTACACCACACATGATCAATACACCCAGCTTAAACACAATGGGGCAATTTAGCTAAGCTGCAATCTTTGTACTGTGGGAGGAAACCAGAGCACCCAGAGGAAACCCACACAGACACGGGGAGAATGTGCAAACTCCACCCAGACAGTTGCCTGAGGGTGGAATTGAACCCGGGTCCCTGGTGCTGTGAGGCAGCAGTGCTAACCACTGAGCCACCGTGCTGTACATATCACCATGAAATCTACAGCATCCACTCCCAATAATTTTTTTTCCATTCATTTGCGGGATATGGTCTTCATTATCTGGACCAGCCTGGACCCATTTCTACTTGCCCTGTTCATTTATCTCACATACCAAATTGTTTTTTAAGAGAGTAATTTCTTCAGCAGTTGCGTTGTAGGATAGTTACAGAACACCAATTGTGTCTGTCCTGTGATCTTCAGGTGAGATTGCCTGGAGAATAGTCCTGAGCACTAGCTGAAGCTATAATCGCACACCTTATCGGTTCCAGACCTGCCGAATGCTGCTTTGATTTTTAATGTGAAGCTGTAAGGACTTGAGTGAAAGCATTGTTGCATTTATCTCCTGCCTGTGGCACCACAGTAAGGCTGAACTTGAAGATCGTGCATTGAACGTGCCTGATCCACCAATAATCACACTCCATTCGCTTTCACCACCTACAGTCTGCAGTGTGTCAGTAACATCCACAGAGTCATGGTCCTATAGCCCAGCACCTGCCAACCCATACCTCAATGTGACCCCATTCTCAGGCTTTAAAACCGTCATGACCCGAGTTAAAGCTGAGGGGGTGGGGGGGCTGTTACAGCGGGAGTAACTCAGTCAGACCTCTATGATAGACCTTGCTGCCTCTGATTTAGCCCCCTCTCAGAATTTCACTTATGACCATCCACTTCGGGTACTGATTCCCACTTTAAGTAGCTCTGCTTTAAGGTTGTAACCTAAAGTCAGACAATCTAATAAAAATAATTATGCTTTGCTTTCTGTGAAACTTTGCAAAATCATGTGTGACTAAGCATTAATATCAAGGTGCTTGTCTGGTAGAAAGAAGAGCAGATCATTTTTGATGCACTCATTAATAGTACCAACTCCTCACGTGATGAGTGTTTGCAGAAAGGTGCTTTACAATGGCTTTAAGCTGGAGATGAAGTTGTGGCTGAGGCTTAAATAATGAGGACGGTTACATCGATATCTAGAAAAGGTTCATAGTTTGGCCATTTGAACAGAGCTAAAAGCTACAGAGATCTCTTTTTAAAGTGTAACGTTTGGTGTTAGACGCGGGGGGTCGACCTGGACATAAGGGGAGGCAGTGGTGTGGTGTTCATGTCTCCCAACTAGTAATCCAGGAAACCTGAAACCTGAAACCTGGAGAAACTCAGCAGGTCTGGCAGCATCTGTGTAGAGAGAAGGAGAGTCTTGGGTAACCCTTCTTCAGAATGCTTTTCTCCAGAATTTGTTTTTGTTAGTAATCCAGAATCTGAGCCTCTGAGGGACATGGGTTCAAGTCCCACCATGGTAGAAGGTGATATTTGAATTTGTTAAAGAATTATAGTTATTAATATAAATTTAATATTTCTATATTAAATAGCTGGAATTTAAAAGGTAGCTTAGAACAAAGAACAATGAAAATTCACAGCCCAGGTACAGGCCCTTCGGCCCTCCAAGCCTGAGTCGATCCAAACGTACTATCTAAACCTGTCAGTCAATTCCTACGCATCTGTATCCCTCTGCTCCCCACCTACTCATGCATCTGTCCAGACTCAGCTTAAAAGAATCTACCGTGCCTGCCTCTACCACCTCAGTTACAACTGCTGTTGCTTGCTGTGAAAACCCATCTGGGTCACTAATGTCCTTCAGGGAAGGAAATCTGCCATCCTTACCTGACCTGGCCAAAAGTGACTCCAGACTCTGAACCATGCAATTGATGCTTAACTGTGTCCTGAACTGGCTCAGTTAGGTATTTGATGCAGAGGCAATTGGAGATGGGCTATAAATGCTGCGGTGTCCCTATTTCCTGCCTTGAACAGAGGAACAACATTATTGGTGATGAGAGCCAAATCCACGCAGAACAGACCCACACCTGTGGTCTGGAAATTTGAAACCCTCTACCCCAAAGGTGACCAGGGCTCAACAGGAAATATCAAAACTTCTGTGATTAATCTCCTCCCCTGATAAAACAGTATTAATGATTATGGAAGCAAAGTGATTGTGTGAAGTTAACATATACATAACCGACTTAATCTTTCTTTCATGTTGTTTCTCTCTCTCTCTCTCTCTGTCTCTTGACCCTACTAGGGTTATTGGCAACTCCCACCTGAACCAGAGCTCCAACCTGGCCTTGCCCACCTTTCAAGCAGTCAGCATCAAATCGGAACGTGCCTCCCCCCACAGCGATGGTGGAGGGGGCGGGGGTGGTACCAGTGGTATGTTCCAGCACCACGAGGGACGGTTGGGGCTCAGTGGGCTGGACAGCCCCTGTGAAGAGCCCAAGGATTACGCCAAGAGCTACCAGTGCCCCATTGTGCTGACCAGGCCTCCGGCCAGAGACGAGGACAACCTCGGGGCCAAGCGAATGCGCCTTGTGGACGGCTGGCAGAGATGACTCCCCATGGTTGCGCCGCTTTAATGAAAAACTGATGGAGGCAGCTCCTGGATCTTGTTTTTGTATTTTTTTCTTTTGCAGTTATTCCTGTGTTCTTAATCACAGGGGCCAGGAATTAATTCACGTCGAATCTGTTAACCCTTTGAGAACCACTTATCACCTTGTGTGGGGAGGGGGGTGTGCTGGAGGAGCAGGAAAAGGGCCTTGTTCCTCCCCTACTTCTCTCTCCCCAGAGTCCAGGCTGGTTTGAAGCCTTCACTCAGGTTTCTGTAATTCTGTTCCTGTCCACAGGTGGATTTTCTTTTTAACTCCTTCTCCCGCCCTTCCTCTTTAGGTTCTGCAGGAGGTCGGGGTAAATCTGTGCCCTGCACCTTCCTCCCAGTTGTTTCCATTTGATCCATGAAAAGTTCTGAGCTCAGTCCCTGGCTGAAGGAGGGAGGGAGACCCAGACTGGACAGGATAGGCTAAGCACTGAGTGTGTGTGGTTAGCCTGGATGCTGGGCATCTTGCTTTGCACAGCCAAAGTGGTCACCCTTCACATGTATAATGGCAGGCTGTTTGACCTCCCAATCCTCTTTTTCCTTCTTTCATGGGATGTGGGTGTCGCTGACTGGGCCAGCATTTATTGCCCATCCGTAATTGCCCCTTGAGAAGGTGGGGGTGAGCTGCCTTCTTGAACCGCTGCAGTCCACGTGCTGTAGGTTGACCCACAATGCCATAGGGGGGGAGTTCCAGGATTTTGACTCAGGGAGACTGAAGGAATGTTGAATCATTTCCAAGTCAGGATGGTGAGTGGTTCAGATATAGCGTTATATCTGGTGCCCTTATCCTGTTGGATGGTAAAAGTTTGTGGGATTTGTAAGGTGTTGTTGCAGGAACATTGGTGAATGAGTTGTTCCAGCCTTCTCACTTCTCACCTGATCTCCATCCACACACACATACAATGGATAGTGGATAACAATCTGAAGCAAAAACCCAGACTGAAAGCTTCCCTTCTTTGCCCTGTACGTCTATGAGGGAAAATGTAGTGACCCAGCTACAAGTATGTGGATTATTGCATTCAGAAATCATGGGCTGGAAGGGATGCATTTTTTTCACTAAAGAATGGATTGTGGTATAAGCCACCCACATTCCTGATGAAGGGCTTATGCCCAAAATGTCGATTTTTCTGCTCCTCGGATGCTGCCTGACATGCTGTGCTTTTCCAGCACCACTCTGATCTTGACTCTAATCTCCAGCATCTGCTGTACCCACCTCGGCCTAAGTCACCCATAGCCCAGCAACGATCAGGAAATTATTTTTGCCTGCCTTACATTGACTCATTTTGTACTAAAGGAAAGCATTAACCTGGGCGAGACTAACGGTGCTACAGAATCCGATTGTTTCGGGAGGAGTTGAGGGGAGACGAGGAAATGCAATTGAAGATCGAGGCCATTGAACAGATCCCCACAAATCAATGTCAGTCGTTCACCTGCCAGACATGTCCCATATCGACAAGGGAAGGTGGGGATCATTTGAACCAAGGGTGGGGATCCTCATGGTTTGGGGGCTTTGTACCTGTTTTGATATTGTTCCTCACTGACTTCAACCAAGAGTCAAATTGTGTAGGGTGTGAAAAACAGCTGATCTTGTCAGGCCATCTGGCTTGGATTAAAATGGCCTTTTGTTAGATATAAATATAGCATACTCTGCCATTTCTTACATATTAAGGTTAGCTCAGTTGGCTGGACAGCTGGTTTGCAGTGCAGGGTGATGCCAACAGCATGGGTTCAATTCCTGCACCAGCTGAGATTACCATAAAGGACACTCCTCATCCTTTCCCCTCACCTGAGGCAGGTGACCCTCAGGTTAAACCACCACCCATCATCTCTCTAATGAGAGAGCAATCTTATGGTTTGGTAGGGCTACAGCGACTTTATTAATCACAGATTGGAAACGGATTAATTATTGGAAATGGACTTCTGTAAACTATGGGTATCCTAATTTTAAAAAAGAACATAATGACCCAACTCAAAGTTTCCCAGATTTTCCTGCATTGCAGTGGGAATGTATCACAAGTTCTCAATGCTCCTGAATATTTGGGTCTTGAAGGGTTAAAATGCCCCTGGTTTCAAATGGGAGACCGTTCCTTTGTTAAATATTGTTCTGTTTTATATTTTAAAAGTGAAGGTTTTTCGCAGTGCGAATAGATTTGTGTCAGTTTTCTCTCTGTTGTGTGAGACCTGTTTAAAGGTGGGTGGGGTGGGCTGAAAGGGAAAGTACATAGCAAACTGTGCACTCTGTGCATTCGGAGAGAACGTGCCTGTATTACTATTTTGTCACCAGAATGTATTTGTATGAGTGACGCAATGCCTTTTTTTTTACATGTTTTTTGTGTTCTGGGTGTAAACGCAAGGCAGCTTATCAGACACATTTAAGAACGATTCCCTTCACCTTCCCTTTACTTTCACGTCTCATGTCCCCCTATACTCCCTTCTTTTCAACACTCTCCCTTTGCCCCTCACCTCCCCTTTTCCTTTCTCTCTCTCTCTCTCTCTCACTCTGTCTCTCTCCCTCTGTCTCCTATCCCTACCTTTCCCCTCTCTTCCCTTTCCCTCCCCTCTGCTCCCCAGTAATTAAGAAACAGTTCCTCATCAAGAGCCAGTGTTAGTGGTAGAGGTGAGAGAGTAATGATTCAGTAAAGCTTACCCTCAGAAATTCTCATTGGCTAAAATAAACATCAAACATGTATTTATTAGAGAGAAAATCTGTTTGTTACCAATGCTATGAGGGTTTCAATTAATTTTTGCAGAATGTAAGAAAGCTTTAGTAATCAGACCTCGATTTGCATCCCATGATCCCCCACACCAAACCCATCTGAAAGCTATCTTCAGCTCCACCAAACAGTGTTAAACATAGATGAAAATCTTTTGACCTCAGAAAAGTAGGATGTTAGTAACTTCACTGAATTGTCCAGCTCTGAATCGGAGATGATGTTGCTCAAGGAAAACCGGATATTGCAATAAACTGAACCAGAAGTTAACCATTAATGTTGAAAGCTGCAGGGCTCTTGGCGATTTCAGGACTTTGGCATTTTATTTATAATGGGAGTTATTTGAGATGTGCTGCAAACTCTCAGCACTGTGTGTCAATTTTTAATATTTGAAGCCAGTCCAAAAGAGTGCACTTACTTATCTGCAATGTCCTTTAATCTACATTTGATGTCATCTCAGTCCTTTGAGGTTGTCTGTACTCTCATTCCCTGATAAAATTGATCCATTGACAGAGTCTATCTGTTGGAAAGCTCTTCTAGAACCTTCTCCCATCTTTGGAAAATGTGCATGAACAAGTTTATTGCCCTAGCCAATCTCCCTCAGTTTGAAATCCAAATTCTTCCTCCCTACATTGTTGCTTTTCCAATCAGTGATCCCTAAGCCTTCCTTTCATTTTCCTCCTAAGCTCCAAATCTCCCAATCTTTCCTTCCCCTGCATCTTCACTGATGAGACGAAAATTCATCATAAAGTCACTGAATCAAACTCCTTCTTCGAAACAGTGATGCCTTTCACATCTCCCAGTCTGTCTCAACTGTCTATAGACTCTCAAATCCTGAGCTTGTTCTCATCAGGCTACAGTCCTTAGTTTGCTTTGTCTTGATCTGCATGCGATTCATTAATAAACTGAACAAGGAATTCGTGAGAATCTTCTTTACCCAGAGACTGGTGAGAATGTGGAGCTTGCTCTCACAAGTAAAGGCTGAGGTGAATAGCATTTCAATGAAAGTTTGATGAAACATGAGTGATGAAGGAATAGAATGTGGGAAGGATTACACAAAGAGATGTTCATATAGATCATAAACACCAGAACAGACTGGTGGGTCCGAATGGCCAGTTTCTGTACCGTAAATGCTTCTCAATCTTGTTGGTGCCCTACCATGGAGAATCTTCACTAGGATTCCCAATTTTGAAAATTAAACAAAGTGAAAGCCATAAGTCAATGTAATGAAGGAAATTTGCCTCAGATTTGTGTCCTGTAATTGAGGGTTGAAGGTAGCAACTATATATTTTTGTTCCTGATAATCAGACTGCAGGGGAAGAGTGCATAGGCTGCAACACAGCATTGGGTACAATCAGTCCTTTAATACGACAGAGATCGATTGTAATAAAGTATTGATTGCAATACGCAGTGAAGCAGTTGGTGCAGCAAGGCATGGATTGATTGTGATGGAACATGGGCCTAATGTCATTCAATGGCTCTGATTGTGAAGGAGTTTGGGTATAGAAGGAAGGATTATGCCCAACAGAAGTTTTTACAGGTGGTTTCCCAGTCAGTGCGAAGGAGTAACGAGCATTTTCCCCACACGTGTTACCTGTGTCACTGATTGGAAGAGAGTGTTAGATTATGAGATGTCAAAGGAACCAGGAGCAGTCCAGAGGTCTGGTGCAGTTTAAGTGTTACCAACTCTGGTCAGACATATTCCCGGAGGTTTAATCATATGGGCTTTCAGTACCAAACATCCCACCCGTTAAATAGCCTTTGTTTTTCAATTCCAATTTTCATTACTAATAAATAGAATTTTTAAAGTTTATTTTAGTTGCTACTGTAATTAAGCTTCCAGGTTTTGCTTGCAGCAGTGTCCAGGAGATTGTCCACTTATTCCTGGTGACTCCAGAGCAATCCTGAAGAGTTGGCATCAGCTCATATACTGTATTATGACACATACCATCCCTGTAATAGTTGGTGATCATTAGCCCGTACCTGCCTGTAATGAGTTGAAGGAGCAGGATATATGCCAGCACCATATGGTGCCATCCTAGGGAGTATTTCATTCCTTTGGTTGAGTGTGAGACATGTGCCAATCCTCACAGCCGTGAGTTTTCTTTATTTTCTGGAGTAAATGCCCAATTTTGTTTTAATTCATTCACAGGATGAGGAAGTCAGTGGCTAGTCCAGCATTTATTGCCCATCCCCAATTGCCCAGAGGGCAGTTAACAGTCAGCAGAGTGGCACAATGCTTCAGTGGGAAGCATTGCTGCCTCACAGCGCCAGTGACCCAGGTTTGATTCCAGCCTTGGGCGACTGTCTGTGTGGGTTTTGCACATTCTCCCCGTGTCTGTGTGGGTTTTGCACATTCTCCCCGTGTCTACGTGGATTTCCTCTGGGTGCTCCTGTTTTTTTTCCCCACAATCCAAAGGTGCGCAGGGCAAGTGAATTGACACGCTAAATTGCCCATGGTGTTAGGTGCATTAGTCAGGGGTAAGTGTAGGGTAGGGTAGGGGAATGGGTCTAGGTGGATTGTTCTTCACTGGACTTGTTGGGCCAAATGGCCTGTTTCCATACTGTAAGGAATCTAATCTAGTCTACCCACATTGCTGTGGGTCTGGAGTCACATGTAGGCCAGACCAGGTAAGAATGGCAGTTTCCTTCCCTTAAGGACATGAGTGAACCAATTAGTCAACAATTTAGGTCTTGTTTTTAAATCGATGAGTAGCTGTCATTCCTATTGCTCCGCACCTCCCACCATCTGGGGCAAAGTGGGTCATCATTGTGTGACATCATTAACAAGATCATTTCAGATGTCACTAACATTGGTTCACTTTATTACAGACATCCACTTCACTGTCTCTCTCTTCCGCCTCCCTCGCTGTTTCTCTCTCTCTCTCTATCTCTCTGTTTGTTTTACAGTGCCCAACTCTTCAGATAAGCCCAGTGACTTGGTTTAGCCAACACCATCTGCTGACTCCTGAGCTGCAGGCTTGGTAGGGGTAGGGGGATTGGGTGGGTGGTGGGCAGGAGGAAAGCAGTGCTAGCATTTGGTGGGGAGTGTGTCAGGCACAACGAGAGATTGTGTGACAATCCTAGGGGACTGTGTGATGGACTATAGGGAGAGATTGTTGAGTATATGGAGATGGGCTGTGGGAGAACAGCAAAGGTGTTGCATTAAAAATTGGGGAGCGGGCAGCATTTGAATGTACATGGCATGGAAGAGTGAGGTGTATCTCTGCTGGAAATGAAGGGATCTGAGAATCACAAATGTAATTCCAAGGCGATGTCCAGTGCCCAGAGAGGGTTAATGGATCTGGTGTCCTTTTGTTCAGTTTACTAACAGCTATTAGTTTAAAAAAATTAATTGATTCAGAGGATCTGACAGGGGTCTGTATTGCTCACCCTTCACTCCACTTGGCCATTAATTTGAGTGAGCTTAAAAATGTGATGCTGGAAAAGCGCAGTAGGTCAGGAAGCATCAAAGGAACAGGAGAATCGATGTTTTGGGCATAAGCCCTTCTTCAAGAATGCCCGAAACGTCGATTCTCCTGTTCCTTTGATGCTGCCTGACCTGCTGCACTTTTCCAGCAACACATTTTTAAGCTCTGATCTCCAGCATCTGCAGACCTCACTTTCTCCCCATTAATTTGAGGGAAGCAACAATCTCTCTGGGCATTCGCTCCACACTCAGTGGAGCTCGTTATTCTGCCTGTCCAAAGCTGCGTTCTTTGCTGATGTGCCATTTCAGAATGTTCCGGGCCTTTCCAAAAGTCTCTGCATAATTGGTTTTAGAGATTCTGTTTGAATATTGCAGTCTTGTCTTTCCTTTCCACCCCTCGACCCGCACAACGGGCTTGTACATAAAGATGGAGGTGAAAGTACTTCTCCAGGGAAAAGTGCTTTTGTGTTTTATTAAGTTAACTTAAAAACAAATAAAAGTTCTTATCATTCTTTACTGTGTCCCATTGTCATCCTTGAAACAAAACTGAGCGAGATGGGAAAACCTGTGACAGAAACTCAAAGCTGCAACTAAAGCATAAAACAGCTGGTAAAGTTTAAGCAACTGAATTCCACTTGGTGAGTGAATCATCAAATCCCCACAGTAGAGATAGATGCCATTCGGCCCATCAAGTCTGCACCAACCCTCAAAGAGCATCCCACCTGATCCCTGTGGGAGTCCTTTTTAACCCTCCGCTTCCTGATGGGAAAGAGACAGGTTTGACTTGGTTACCAATGCCATCTCCTTCAGCTTGAGAACAACAACTGGCATTTATATAGCATACTTAACATAGGCAAACACACCAAGTCCATTCTACATCATTTGATAAATGTTTGATGTAGTGCAACATGGTGAGTTACTGAGAGGTTTATTTTATTATTTCTTGGGATGTGAGCATTACTGGCAAGGTCAGTATTTGCCTATCCCTAATTGACGCTTGAAACAAATTACTTGCTAGGCCACTTCAAGGGCATCTCAGAGTCAACCGCACGGCTACAGATCTGGAGTCACTGTAGGCCACACTCTGCAGGTACAGCAGATTTCCTTCCCTTAAAGGGCCTGAGTGGGCCAGTTAGGTTTGTTCACAACAATCTAAGGCAGGTTAATGCTCCATTAATCAGGGTAGCTTTATAATCTAAGTGTAGTAATTGATAGTTTTTGAAGTTCCACTAGCTGCCGTGATGGGAATTGCATCATCCCCTTTTTTGTGATCAAAACATTAAGCTCTGGAGACTGAAAGGAGGAGAAATCTGGTGAGATGGGAAGGAATGCCACAGCTTAAGTCCTCGGTCACCCAAGGCACACTTGCCAATGGTGGCACAACTAAAACCAGGAATGTGTAAGATGAGTTTTCCCAAAATACAGACCCCAAGTGGGATTGAGCGCTGGAAATTTGGAGTCACATGCCATGGAGCTCCAACTGAGTTAAACAACTGTTCTCCCTCTTTAAAGGACCCTCAGTCCCACCATAGCCCCCCACCCCACCCCTGTCAGTTGTTACTGAGCGATCATGATGTTGAAATGAGGTCACAGTGGGCTAAATGGAAAGCCACTGGAGAGATGTTAATGACACCAGAACAGGGCCATTGCTAGATGCTGTTTTGTGAATGAGAGGCTCCAAGGTGATTGCCACTCGAATGTAAATGAGAGAAAGAGCAGATAGTTTTTCATCTCTGTAGACTATTGATGATTCATTTTGGTTTCAATGGGTGATGCAATCTCACAAATCAGATTTATTACTTTCAACTTCACAGATCTGAGATGTGAATGCCACAAAGTCATTATTAAAGAAACCATAGCCCACGTCCCTGACTCATCAGAAAGCTAGCCAGCATGACTGGTGAGTGTGAGGCTGATACATTGACACCAAACAGAGAGGCAGCTTTCACTGACACTCTTGCCTGTGAGTCAGAAAGCTGTACCTGAGATTCCACTCCAAAGGCCTGGCACAAACTGCAGACTGTCACTTTGGTTGCAATGCTAAGGGAGTTCTGTGTGGAAAGTGCCGTCTTTCAGCTGAAGAGTTCTATCAAGGGTCTGTCTGATCTCTCAGGGGACACAAGTGATCCTAGAAATGAAGGAGAGTAAGGGAGGATTTTCGCCTGTGCTGGAATACATGTGATCATCAAGCAAGATCATCACCCAATAAAACAGATTATCCAATCACTGTCATATTGCTGTTTACTGTGGACAACTTGGTTCTCATATCTGCTACATTGAAATGGTGCCTACACATCTAACTAGACTTTGTCACCCATAAGATGCTTTGGGACAAACTGTAACAGTAAAAAATGTTGTAGGAATGTAAGTCTATTTTACATGTAATTTTTTAAAAATGTTCATTTAGTAACTGTAAGACATATAAGAACATGGGTAGGCCATTCCCCTCGAGCCTGTTCCACCATTCAATGATATCATGGCTGATCTGTGGCCCAGCTCCATATACTTGCCTTTGGCCCATTATCCTTAATACCTTTCATAACCAAAATTGATGTCTCTCAGATTTAAAATTACAACTGTTCTGCATTTGTGGAAGAGAGCTCCAAACATATACAACCCTTTGCGTGTAGAATTGCTTCCTAACATCTCTCCTGAACAGTCTGGCCTTAGTTCTCAACATATGCCCAATAATCCCCAATCAGTGGAAACAGTTTATCTTTATTTGTCCTGTTGTTTCCTGTAATCATCTTGAAGATTTCAACCAGGTTATCCCTTAACCTTCTGGAGAAACAAGCCTAATTTATGTAACTGCTCCTCATTACTTAACCTCTGAAGTTTAGGTATCATTCTTGTAAATCTATGTTCTATCCCCTCCAAAGCCAGAACAGGGGGGCCTCAATTTCCAAAATCTAACTTGCAATTACTCATACTTATGAATGCAAATATATGGAGAGGTGTATTTTTTAACAATGTGACATACAGACATTTCATCATAGAATCCCTACAGTGTGGAGACAGACCTTTCAGCCCAACAAGTCCACACCATACCTCCAAAGAGTAACCCACCTACACCTGTTCCCCGACATTTATCCCTGACTAATGCACCTCACCTACACATCCCTGAACACTATGGGCAATTTAGCTTGGCCAATTCACCTAACCTGTACATCTTTGGACTACGGGAGGAAACCTACACAGGCAGAGGGAGAATGTGCAAACTCCACACAGACAGTTGCCTGACGCTGGAATCAAACCCAGGTCCCTGGTGCAGTGAGGCAGCAGTGTGAACCACTCAGCCACTGTGCCACCCCTATACTTCTATACTGCTATATATATGTAAAATATATATATTCTATACTCATGAGCTATTCTTGCATTGTGTTCTGACTTGTGTTCAAATTGACTTGCAAACAGACTCAGGAACAGAACTTATTTGCACCCTGGGGACTGTCTGTATAACCTTCCTGAGGTGAGGTGCCCAAGATCTGTTCACAGTACTCAAAGTGAGGTCTAACCTTTCCTTGAACAGAAATTCCCAATAATAATAAAAGGTTCTAATGAAAGGCCACTGCCTTGAAATGTTAATTCTGTTCACCCTTCCACAGAAGCTGCCATAACCTAGTTCATATTATCCGTTCTTATTTAATTGCAGATTTCTGGCATCTGCAGGTTTGTCCCAGTAATGGGGAATGATTGCAGTGAGTTTTTGAGGCCACAAGATGTCCTTACACACCATCATTCATTCACTTTGGTACTGCTTTTCAATACATTGAATTCTTTTATTCGCAAAGAAATCAACACCTTCTAATATCAAAATGTGCTGAAATTAACATTTCCTGAAATGAACACGACTAAATTTAGTGCTTCCTCTTCACTTTGATCAGTTTGCAGAGTCTTGATCCCTCAAAAACAATTCTTTTGTCTTTGTTCTTGAAACATTGTCTTTTTCGTTGACCTGGGGACTTTGAGACGAGGTGGTGGTGAATGGTACCACTGGGGTGACTGGTAATCCATGAGCTCAGGGTACATGGGTTCAAATCCCTCTGTGGGAGATGGGGAAATCTGAATTCAATAAAAAGCTGCCCTAATACTGATACTATAACCACTGTCAGTTGTTGTAAACAGCCAATTTGTTCATTAATGTCCAATATTTTTCACAAGATGATGGCATTGTTAGCTAGGCCAGTATTTGATGCTCATCCCTAATTGCCCCAGAGGGCACTTAAGAGTCAGCCATGTTGCTGTGTGTCTGTAGGCTAGACCAGATAAGGATGGCAGTTTCCTTCCTTAAAGGGCACTAGTGAACAAGAGGTGAATGTTTGGGAATTCCAGAGCTGAGGATTCGGATTGCTAAGAGCACAGATAATGCTGCAGTGATTGAAATCGGGGAACACACAAGAGAGTAATCTTTGGGGAGTGGAAAAGAACATAAAGTTAGGAAGGTCTGAGGCCAAGGAGCAATTTTAACGTGTCCTGAGAATTTTAAATAGAGGTGTTACTGGACCAGAAGCCCATGTAAATCAGCAGGGCAGCGGTTCATTCAGGTTATGAGCAGCAGAGTTTTGAATTATTTTACATTTATGGAGGTTTATCTCACAAGGACAATGGGTTCAAGAAGACTGAATCAGACAGGAGATGGCAGAGTCAGATTTTGGTTTTCCCTGAGTTAACCATTCTCAGTAGAAGTCACAACAAAAATAGCAACAATTTGGGAAGGGAAGGTGCCAAGCAGCAAGGGTGTCTTCTTCTTTTTCCTTATTCCTTTATTGCGAAAGCATATGAAGATTGGTCTTTAAATAAAATCTCAGCAATGTCTTGGCAGATAAAGAATAAAGAAAATCTTTCTGCACTTACCGTTCAAAGGTTTAGATATGGCAGAATTGGTCATAGAGTCATAGAGATGGACAGCATGGAAACAGACTTTCGGTCCAACTTATCCATGCCAACCAGATATCCCAACCCAATCTAATCCCACCTGCCAGCACTGGCCCATATCCCTCTAAACCATTCCTATTCATATACCCATGCAGATGCCTTTTAAATGTTGTAATTGTACCAGCCTCCACCACTTTCACTGGCAGCTCATTTCATACACATACCACCTTCTGCGTGAAAATACTTACCCTTGGGTCTCTCCTTTTTTTTGTACAATATGGTCTTACTTCTGATTTATAGAACTCAAGTTGACTGATTACTCCATTTTCATCTCTAAGCAGTGGCATGGTGGCTCAGTGGTTAGAGCTGCTGCCTCATAGGGCCAGGGATTCCATTCAGGCAGCTGTCTGTGTGGAGTTTCCACATTCTCTCCATGTCTGTGGGGGTTTCTTCTGGGTGCTCCGGTGCACAGGTTAGGTGTTGGCCATGCTAAATTACCCCAGGTTGTGCAGGCCGGGTGGATTAACCATGAGAAATGCAGCACTACAGGGACAGGGTAGGGGGTTGGGTCCGTGTAGGATGCTCTCTGGAGGGGTGGATTAGATAGATTGAATGGCCTGCCTCTACCCTGTAGGGATTCTATGAAGTTCTTGCTGTCCTGTGTTATTTGGATTTGCTTAATTTTAATTACTGGAAAATTGAATTTGTTTCAGTGCAAGGAACAATATATAATGAGGTGGAGACTGGACCTGTTTAACTCTGTCTACCTTGTTTCTCTTTTTCTCATTCTCTCTCTCTTCATTCTTCTTTGCATTGTATCTATTATTCTGTATCCACTGCTCTTATACTCTCACATTTTAAATGATTTTCTCGCATCTCTGTTCCACTTTCTCTTATTCTCTTTCTCTTCTGCATCTTGCCCTCCCACTGTGTCCTGTCCCATCACTGTCTCTTCCTTTCCTATCAGTATTTCTTTCTTTCAGTTTTACATCGTAAAGCTACATTTGCGCTTGTAAATAGCTGGGCACCTTACCAGTTATTTCCCCTTTATGGACAAGCTCACAACCTATGAATTTCTTAAAAAGCTGAAAGCTCTCTTCAGACAGGTGGGAATGGCCACTGACTGATAAGAGGAAGCCTGTTATAAATCAGGTAGCGTACTGTATATAAAATCTGCGGCTGACCAGCCTGTCAGTAATGAATGAAACAAAATGTTAGTCACCCCATATCTTGGTCTGTCCAAATCATCTAAGCAATCGCCTAGCCACTCTGACAATGCAGGGGGTTGGAAACTTGCATTATTCAAAGAACATTAGATAATTAAGAGACTGAGTGAAAGAGATAACTCAATTTCCTAACTGGGAACACACAAGCCATTAAAAACTATCTCCTTATCCATGAGCACTGAAAAATTGATAATGATGTATTATTTATACATAAATTGTCTAGACCTCTTGTGATTCCTAATTAATATATAGCTCTGATCTCAAAGCAGTACCCACACACCTGCTCTCTTCTGGTATATTCAAGATGGGACGGTCCTTTACCCCTCAGGTTGTGTTGTGTCTTTGAGGCTGTTTTGTGCTGAATTTGTGCATAATTATACTGACACTGATTTTCTGCTATATTGACTGACCGAGTCCCATTCTGTTTTGCTCAATGTGATTGCTTTTATCTATCAATTCTTTCCCTTCTGCTTGCAGGGAAATAATTTTTTAAAAGTGTTTTTGATTATAGCATGCAATTAGCATGGTTTGATGGATCACACACATGCTGCTGAGTCAGCAGCTTGTAGGTTCAAGTCCCATTCCAGAGACTCAAGGCAAAGTCTCAAGTGCTGGACTAAGGGAGCGCTGCACATTCTGAGCTGTTAACCCAAGGTTGTGTTTGCACACTTAGTTGACTGCATAGGAAACAGAAGATGGCGAGCCACACCTTGAACTTAATAAGGTCATTGCTTTTTGGTCTCAACTCACTCTCTTCTCATTGGAAAATATTTCCAAACGTCTCAGCCTGTAAGTCCAAAATACATTCAACAATGAAGCATCCACAGTTGTCTGGAGGTAAATAATTCCAAAGGGTTTCAAACCTCTAAGATGTATCTCCCCCCTCTCAATCCCAAATAACTGACCTCTTATCCCGTGACTCTCCGGATTGGGGTGGAACAACAGGCAGAATTTTTCAATCAGAAACTGCAGCCTGACATTGGTGCATGCAGGTAACAGAGAAAGCAGGAGCAAGAGTAGGCCATTCAGCCCTTTGAGCCTGCTCCACCATGCAACTAATTGGCAGCTTTCAAGTTTGCAGCCCTGTGCATGCTGAATCAGACAGGTCTGTATTCCAGCTAGGTGGATGCAGGTAGGAGGTGGCTGTCATTGGTCAGTGGGAGGGGTGGAGCAAATAGGTGGTAAGGAAGATGGACAGATTAGGGTCAGGTCGAGCAGGCAGGGTGGAGAGAAAGAACTGGGTCTGGGATGAGGTGGGGGCATGGGGAGATTTAGAAGCTGGTGAACTCTATGTTAAAGCCGCATGGTTGTAAGCTCCCTAGCTTCCAATCTCCCCATTCCCCACCGCCACCTCATCACAGGCCCAGCCCACCCTCTTCATCCTGCCCCTTGACCTGACCCTAACCTGTCCATCTTCCTTCCCACTGACCAATGACAGCGACCTCCTACCTGCATCAACCCATCACTATCACAGCCACCTTTTCCTCAGCCCCACCCCCTCCCTCTCCTTATTTCTCAGCCCTACTCCCCTCGCCAGTTCTCAGCATGGAAATATCCTTGCTGCCCCGGATGTGACATGCAGAAAAATACAGGATATGGACAAGCAGGTGAGTCATTATGGAGAGGAAATGCCTAACTGGATGTTAATCGACTCAACTGATTGAGGAGGGAAAAAGTGAGGACTGCAGATGCTGGAGATCAGAGTCAAGCATTTAATTCTGGCTCTTTTCCTCAAACTTTAACTTAGGCATCAATTATTTTGCTTTTAAAGAAAAGCAAAGATCCCTTACTATGTGATTCATATCGTCCTATAATTCTGCTAAATGTTGACCTGAAATTATTGTCAAAGCTATTGGCCTGACGTTTGGAAGTCATCCTTCCATCTATCATATCCTTGGATCAAGCTGGATTTATTCACAACAGGCACTGTTTTTTAATCTTAGACGGGTATTTAACGTTGTTTACAAATCTTCCCCATCCACTCTCCCGGTGGCTTTGATATCTTTAGATGCTGAAAAAGCCTTTGAAAGAGTAGAATGGAATTATCTTTTTTTTTACTTTGGAGAAATTCGGCTTTGGGGAAATATTAATTTCCTGGATCAAACTACTCCATGCATCACCATAGGCCTCTGTTAGGACCAATAACATGAATTCTGATTATTTCTACCTTTATCGTTCCACTAGGCAAGGCTGTCCTTTGAGTCCACTGTGGTTAGCCATTGTAACTGAACCTCTGTCTATTGTTCTACAGACTCATCTGATTTCTCTGGCATTATTATAAATGGTGTGGAGTTGAAGGTTTCCCTCTTTGCAGATGATATTTTACAATTTGTCTTGAACTTGTCTCTCTCCATTCCCACTGCACTTATAATTTTAGAATCTTTCAGTAAGATTTCTGCATATAAATTGAACCTTAGCAAAAGTGAGATATTTGCTGGATATAGGTTTGCTCGCTGAGCTGGAAGATTTGTTTTCAGATGTTTTGTCACCATACTAGGTAACATCTTCAGCAAACCTCCGAATGAAGCACTGGTGGTGTAGCCCACTTTCTATTTATATGTTTGAGGTTCCTTGGGTTGGTGATATCATTTCCTCTGATGACATCATTTCCTATGGTGATGTCATTTCCTGTTCTTTTTCTAATGATTCTGATTTTGGCATGTTTCTAGAACCGCTTTCTTCAGTAAAGGGGGCTATTTCAGCTATATATTCAAACATCCATAAAATATACGGAGATTTTTTTGATTCAGTTAAAGCTATCTGAGGGGCAGATCTGGAAGAGGTCATTCCGGGTGATGTGTGAGATGAGATTTCACAAAAGGTGTGCAGACCTTCTATCTGTGCAAAATATTGTTTTATTCAATGCAAGATTCTACACAGCACACACTACACCAAACCTCGACTTGCAAAAATATCTGAGGCACTGATTCTGTGATCAGTGTCAACAAACCCCAGTATGCACATGTGCTGGCTTTGCCCTTCTTTAAGTAGATATTGGACTGATACCTTTGACATATTATCTAAGGTATATGGCAAAAACCTTACTCCAAATGCTGTTACTGCTTTGTTTGGGGTGTCACCCTCTTTCTCTAAGCCTTCTTCCTCTAAAAAAGATATGGTAGCATTCACTACCCTATTTGTCAGAAGATTGGCAATGTTAAAATGGAAATCCCTAATTCCGACTACTCATACACACTGGGTTAGAGATGTGTTATACTTTCTTAACTTAGAAAAGATTACATCATCCTTCTCTGGCTCCTCTAATGAATTTACAAAAATTTGAAACCCTTTCCTTTCATGTGTTGTCTTTTTAACTGTTCTAGACTGAGATTGTGGTGCGTTTTTGGGGTTTTTAAATTTTTTTTCCATTTTCTTTTGTTAATGCAGTTATCTTACTGCTGGTTTAATTTATTATGTTGTAGCTTTGAATTTGTTTATATTTATTATGGTTGCTTGTCATTTTTTTCTTTATATTTTTAGGGGAGATATGTGCCGTGGGGAGGGTGGTCGGGGTTTTGTTTGTGGTTGTTTATTGCTTGTGATTGCATCTTGTTTTGCTGTTATTTTTTGGAGAAAATTCAATTTAGAAAAAGGAAAAGCACAGCTGGTCAGGCAGCATCCAAGGAGCATAAAACTCAATGTTTCAAGCGTAATTCCTGATAAAGAGCTTATGCTCGAAACATCGATTCTCCTGCTCTTCGGATGCTGCCTGACCAGCTGTGCTTTTCCAGTGCCAAACATTCTTTGACTCGACTGCATTGAGGGAGACACTAGCACAGTGGTTATGTCACTAACAGAACTCCCTATTCATTAAGAATCTCACCAAGGCAGCAGGTAAAGTTTAATTAATAAAGTTAAAGTCTGGCTTCAGTAATGGTGACCATGAAAATGTTATTAATTGTTGTAAAAACCCATCTGGTTTACTAATGCCCTTATTTGATCTGGCCTACATATGACTCCAGACCCAAAATAATGTGGTTGACTCTGAAATAGCCTAGCATGATAGTCACTTCAAGGGCAGTTAGAGATCAACAGCTAATGCTGGCCTTGCCCAGTAATGCCACATAACTTGAAGCATTAAAAAATATTGGTCCTACCAGTAGCATAAGCCCTCCAGCTCCAATAGCCTCCTGACCCTAGTACAAAGAAGCACTGCTATTGAGCAGAAGCCAGGGGACCACTCTACTACCAGCAACGTAGCAGAAAGCCTAGGAGGTGATAGTCTAGTGGTTTTATTGCTGGAATATTGATGGTATTGAAATGTAAATGGTAATAAAACCTGCAATTGTAAGTGTAGTGAGGCACCTTAGTAAACAGCATGTTGTGTTTGAAATAATTGGATTCAATGTCATGTCAAATTTGAACTAGTTTGCAAAGTGCTTTCACAAATTTTATCAATAAAGTAATTTTTGTAGGAGATAAGGTGAGAAAAGGTGCATTTTGTAAATCTATCACATAAATGAGCAATGTGGCATATGAATTTTAGTGCCAGCGTGATGTTGATTATTATAGCTCAAACATCCCAAAGGCTGGCAGATCGTATCAATCAGCTTTGACTGTCCACAACAGTGTAGGTACCGACCAGACCCAACAAACCTATGCTTGCAAAATTCAAGGCAGAGAGCCCAATGTGAGGTATGAGTCCACTATTGGACAACATTAGCTAAATAATACTGAGTGTGTTAAGAATTATGCTGGTAACTGATTTAAGATTGTCAGTTGTGCTCACAGTGTTGAAAATAAGGATCTAAAATTTGAATTTAGGCAATAAGTTCATGTAGATTTTTATTGGCCACAAAATGGTTTCTCGATTTAAAAAGAATACTATAAAATGGCCTGTGAATGTGTACTGCTGATTTGCAAAATTAAGCTGAAATTCAAAGATAAGAGGACAGTAGAGTTTTCATAAAATGAATTCTGATACATTAATTGACCATTTGAACTAACCCTGAACTGATATGTGGCTTGGAAAGGGTGGATGCTAGGAAATTGTTTCCGTTAGGTGAGGAGACTAGGACCCGTGGACACAGCCTTAGAATTATGGGGGTCAATTCAGAACAGAAATGCAGAGACATTTCTTCAGCCGGAGAGTGGTGGGTCTGTGGAATTCATTGCTGCAGAGTGCAGTGGAGGCCGGGACGCTAAATGTCTTCAAGGCAGAGATTGATAAATTCTTGATGTCACAAGGAATTAAGGGCTACGGGGAGAATGTGGGTAAGTGGAATTGAAATGCCCATCAGCCATGATTGAATGGCGGAGTGGACTCGATGGGCTGAATGGCCTTACTTCCACTCCTATGTCTTATGGTCTTATGGTGGCATGATAATTTACATAAATAAGATATCTTTTCTGAAGAATACGATTGGATTAGCCTGTCTTCAATCACATCACCGTATTACAGTTGATTGGACTTTTCTTGTAATTAAGAATCCTTTTCCAGGAAATATCATTGGATTAACTTGCTGTAAATCATGTCACCTTATTACATGTGATTGGTCTTTCTTGTAATTAAGGCTGTACTATTTATTAAAAAAAAAATAATGTGTAATTTTCAAATGTAATTGCGCAACCTCACCACAGAACACAGAAGCTTCAATCTCTGTGTTGGTGGATAGAATTGCATCAAGGTGCCTTAATTCAATAAACTAATGACCCTTGCTTTTTGAACAGACCATGTTTATTGATTCTTTTGACCAATCTCGAACTAAGAGGCCCCTCTTGAGGGGTCATAAATCTTCAAAGGCACTGGAAGCATATATACTTAACAAAATAGGTAACAACCATTACCTGGTTCATTCCTCATTTGACCAAACAGAATCAACCTGGTTTCAAAATTAAACAGAGTTTGGCAGTTACTGTCAGTCATTATCTAACCAGAGCATTCTCCATGGCAATGTGTCCAAAATTAGAATCCTTTTGCTAACCAATCAGTACTTTCTCCTCGCACAGTATTACACTTTTTCCCCTTTGCATTGGTATTTCTTGCAAATGTACCAACCAGGGCAAAATGGTGTAGGTGCTACTCCAGTAAAACATTGAGGGAGTCCAGCAATATGGAAAGTGCTGTCCTTTAGATATGTTGTCAAACCAAGACTCTACCTACCCTCTCAGATGGATATGTATAACTTGACATCACAAAGGGAAGTTGTCCCTGAATTTTGTCTCGCATTCCTTCCATGACCAGGTGCACCAATAACAGGTCAACAAGTCCTTTATCTATATGCGGTGTGTGTAAACTTGCTGTGAACTAATTTGTTTCTGCATTTACTCACCTAACATCTCTGGGGTGGTTTGAAAATCTGACATAGCTCTTTGCAAATGGTAAGTTCTGCTTTCTTTATTTTCTTGATATTCCATGAGTCTCACCTGTATTTCGGAATTGTGCTTCTTAATTCCAGCCATCATCTCATGGAACATCTGACCAATGATTTTGTCCCTTTCCTTTGAACTAGAGATAATACAGCAAAGGTTCAACTTAGTTGGTCCTTGAAATGAGGGTCATCCTGTTAAGACAGGCTGAGTAAATTGGGTTAATGCTGTTTGAAATTTGGAAAATTGAGAAATGACCTAATCGAAACATACAAAATTCTGAAGGGGGGCTTGATAGGGCAGAGGCTGAAAGGGCGTTTCCTTCTGGCTGGGAAATTGAGAACAAGGAGCAACAGCCTCAAGGAAATGGCTAATATGGGGACCAGTTTCCTCACTGAAAGTTTTGTGAATCTTTGGAATTCTTTCCCCAGACAGTCTAGAATTTAAGCCCATGATCAGTCATGAGCATATGACATAGTGGAGCAGGCTAGCTTGGCCAATAGATTTCCTTTTGCCCCTCTAGTGTTCAAGAAGATAAAACCAGTTTACTGCACACTTATGGGACTACTGACTGGCTTTCTGTTAAAATCCAGCAGCATATGAATTACAAATACCAGTTTTCAGGATCTCTCATTTGATAGTGCAGTTATCAGTTACTGAAGCAAAATCTAGCCTTACAATAATTAACATTAAAAATATTTTATATTCAATTTTCTTGTTACTCATTTCTTAAAAAGACAATCAGTTACATATTGAGAATGTTCAGTATTGATAGCATTGGACACAAAGCTTTATTAATAAATTGAGACAAAAATTGATAACTTTAAAAGTTTAGAGACGATGGATTTAAACACTATGGTGCCAAACAATTAGTATATTGGAAAAGTGAGATATATTTTGATGTTCCACATAAAACTTTGCTTCAATATCAAGTGTTTATTTCAGTTCCTGAAGTGTTATCGTGATGCTTTTCTTACTAGGGACTACATGAACGACATCAGTTAAATTTGTATATCGCCTTTAATTAGTGAAGTGTCTCAAGGCACTTCACAGGAACAATACCAAACAAAATTTAACAGTGAGTCATTATAAAGGAATTTTGGCCAAAGAGGCAGAGATTAAAAGGGAAGAGAAAGGGATGAGATGATTAAGAGAACGAGATCCACAATTGAGTGTTACCAGCTGAAGGCAGAGACATCAAAGTGAAATGAAATGGAAAATGTTTAAGAGGCTAGGATTGCAGGGAGAGCTGGAGAGTGGGTTACTTTCTCTTTCTTCCCAAAATGCTCATTTTGTTGAATTTAAGATTCATGGCACTATCTCCAACTCAATCGCAACCATTCCCTCAGACTTCAAAACCGGGTATTTTCTCCACTTTAATCAGTCTTTACTACTTTTTAAAATCTTAAGGCTGACATCGCATGGTTGATAATTCCTGAAAATCTCATTTTGCACACATTGATCCACATTGATTCCCAGGCTGACAAAGCCTTGATTTTAAAATTCTTATCTTTGTTTTCAAATCCATGTTTTTCCTCACCCTCCATATGTCTGCAATCCCCTCCAATTATACAACTTTCTAAATCTCTGTGCCCTTGAAATTCTGACCTCTTGCATCAATAATTTTAATCATTTCACTGTGCTTTCAGCCATTAATGTCATAGAGTCATAGAGATGTACAGCATGGAAACAGACCCTTCAGTCCAACCCATCCATGCCGACCAGATATCCCAACCAATCTTGTCCCACCTGCCAACACCCGGCCCATATCCCTCCAAACCCTTCCTATTCATGTACCCATCCAAATGCCTCTTAAATGTTGCAATTGTACCAGCCTCCACCACTTCCTCTGGGAGCTCATTTCATACACGTACCACCCTCTTAGGTCCCTTTTATATCTTTCCCCTCTCATCCTAAACCTCTGCCCTCTAGTTCTAGACTCCCCGACCCCAGGGAAAAGACTTTGTCTATTTACCCTATCCATGCCCCTCATAATTTTGTAAATCTCTGTAAGGTCACCCCTCAGCCTCCGATGCTCCAGGGAAAACCGCCCCAGCCTGTTCAGCCACTCTCTATAGCTCAAATCCTCCAAACCTGGCAACATACTTGTAAATCTTTTCTGAACCCTTTCAAGTTTCACAACATCTTTCTGATAGGAAGGAGACCAGAATTGCATGCAATATTCCAACAGTAGCCTAACCAATGTCCTGTACAGCCACAACATGACCTCCCAACTCCTGTACTCAATACTCTGACCAATAAAGGATTGCATACCAAATGCCTTCTTCACTATCCTACCTACCTGCGACTCCACTTTCAAGGAGCGATGAACCTTCACTCCAAGGTCTCTTTGTTCAGCAACACTCCCTAGGACCTTACCATTAAGTGTATAAGTCCTGCTAAGATTTGCTTTCCCAAAATGCAGCACCTCCCATTTATCAGAATTAAACTCCAAGTGCCACTTCTCAGCCCATTGGCCCATCTGGTCAAGATCCTGTTGTAATCTGAGGTAACCCTCTTCGCTGTCCACTACACCTCCAATTTTGGTGTCATCTGCAAACTTACTAACTGTACCTCTTATGCTCACATCCAAATCATTTATGTAAATGACAAAAAGTAGAGGACCCAGCACCAATCCTTGTGGCACTCCACTGGTCACAGGCCACCAGTCTGAAAAACAACCCTCCACCACCACCCTCTGTCTTCCACCTTTGAGCCAGATTTGTGTCCAAATGGCTAGTTCTCCCTGTATTCCATGAGATCTAACCGTGCTAATCAGTCTCCCATGGGGAACCTTGTCGAACGCCTTACTGAAGTCCATATAGATCACATATACTGCTCTACTCTCATCAATCGTCTTTGTTACTTCCTCAAAAAACTCAATCAAGTTTGTAAGACATGATTTCCCACGCACAAAGCCATGTTGACTGTCCCTAACCAGTCCTTGCCTTTCCAAATACATGTACATTCTGTCCCTCAGGATTTCCTCCAACAACTTGCCCACCACTGACGTCAGGCTCACTGGTTTATTGTTCCCTGGCTTGTCCTTACCACCCTTCTTAAAAGTGGCACTACATTAGCCAACCTCCAGTCTTCCAGCACCTCACCTGTGACTATCAATGATACAAATATCTCAGCAAGAGGCCCAGCAATCATTTCTCTAGCTTCCCACAGAGTTCTCAGGTACAACTGATCAGGTCTTGGGGATTTATACACCTTTAACTGTTTCAAGACATCCAGCACTTCCTCCTCTGTAATGTGGACATTTTACAAGGTGTTACCATCTATTTCCATACAGTCTATATCTTCCATATCGTTTTCCACAGTAAATACTGATGTAAAATACTCATTTAGTATCTCCCTCATTTTCTGCGGCTCCACACAAAGGCCACTCTGCTGATCTTTGAGGAGCTGAAAAATGTGTTGCTGGAAAAGCGCAGCAGGTCAGGCAGCATCCAAGGAGCAGGAGAATCGACATTTCGGGCATAAGCCCTTCTTCCTTGCCTGACCTGCTGCGCTTTTCCAGCAACACATTTTTCAGCTCTGATCTCCAGCATCTGTAGTCCTGAGTTTCTCCTAGTTGCTCTTTGAGGAGCCCTATTTTCTCCCTAGCTACCCTTTTTTCCTTAATATATTTGTCAAACCCTTTGTATTCTCCTTAACTCTATTTGCCAAAGCTATCTCATATCTCTTTTTTGCACTCCTGATTTCCCTTTTAAGTATACTCCTACTGCCTTTGTACTCCTCTAAGGATTCACTCGATCTATCATGTCTATACCTTACATATGTTTCCTTCTTTTTGTTAACCAAACCCTCAATTTCTTTAGTCATCCAGCATTCCCTACACCTACCAGCCTTTCTTTTCACACTGACAAGAATATACTTTCTCTGGATTCTCGTTCTCTCATTTCTGAAGGCTTCCCATTTTCCAGCCATCCCTTTACCTGCGAATATCTGCCTCCAATCAGCTTTTGAAAGTTCTTGCCTAATACTGTCAAAATTGGCCTTTCCCCAATTTAGAACTTCAACTTTTAGATCTGGTCTATCCTTTTCCATCACTATTTTAACTCGAATAGAATTATGGTCTCTGGCCCCAAAGTGCTCCCCCACTGACACCTCAGTCACCTGCCCTGCCTTATTTCCCAAGATTAAGTTCTTTAACCTCAGCTTTAAGCCACATCACCTCTCTATCTTTCTTTTCTCCTTTAAGATTCTCTATAATGCGCTTCTTTTATCAAGTTTTTGGTCACCTATCTTCATGTTTTTTTCATTTGAATCTTGTCAAAAGTTTAATAATCATTCCTGCGATGTGCTTTGGAACATTTTACTAAGTTAAAAGTGCTATTTAAATACAGTTGTTGCTATTGAGCTGAATTTTCAATAGTACATTGGTATATGAGTATCTCTGGCAGGGTAGGTATTTATTTTCTCATCTGAGACCTTGGGAAGATGATGGAGCCTTCTATTCCTGAGATTATTTTTGTAGAGAAGAGTGGAAGTGTCGGAGGCTGAGGGGTGACCTTAAAGAGGTTTATAAAATCATAAGGGGCATGGATAGCATAAATAGACAAGGTCTTTTCCCTACGGTGGGGGAGTCCAAAACTAAAGGGCATAGGTGAGAGGGGAAAGATTTGAAAGGGAGCTAAGGAGCAACGTTTTCATGCAGAAGATGGTGTGTGTATGGAATGAGCTGCCAGAGGAAGTGGTGGAGGCTGGTACAATTGCAACATTTAAAAAGCATTTGGATGGGTATATGAATAGGAAGGGTTTGGAGAGATAAAGGCTGGGTGCTGGCAGGTGCGACTAAATTGGATTGGGATATCTGGTCGGGATGGACAGTTTGGACCAAAGGGTCTGTTTCCATGCTGTACATCTCTATGACCTTAATGACTCTATGACCTTAATGGCTGAAAGCGCAGTGAAATGATTAAAATGATCAAAGCAAGAGGTCAAAATTTCAAGGGCAAAAAGATCTAGAAGGTTGTATAATTGGAGGAGTTTGCAGACGTATGGAGGGTATATGAATAGGAAGGGTTTAGATTATATGGGCCAAGTGCTGGCAAATGAGACTAGATTAATTTAGGATATCTGGTCAGCATGGGTGGGTTGGATCGAAGGGTCTGTTTCTGTGATGTAGATCTCTATGATTCTAAGCTATTATTTCTATGCCTGAAGGACTTGCACACCCACTTCTGAAAGCAATTAAGAGTCAATAACATTTTAATGGAATCATATATTGACTTCCTAAAGAACATGAGTGAACCACTTAGAGCCTTATGACAATCTGACATCTTCATATTCTCTTTGACAAAGATAAAGTCGTTATTCCTAGATGTTTTCAAAGTTTGAGTTAGTCCTTTAAACTGTGATTGTTAGTTTTAAGTTCTGGGTAATTTGCTCATATCTATGGATTCTACAGTTATAGTGTCTTTATAGCACAAAGGGAGGCCATTCAGCCCATAGAGACTACGTCAGCTCCAATAAAGCAATTTCTTCTACTCTATTCCCTAACCTTGCAATGCTTTTTAATTTAAGAAGGGTCACTCAACCAAAAACGTTAACTCTGATTTCTCTCCACAGATGCTTCCAGACCTGCTGAGCTTTTCTAACAATTTATATTTTTGTCTCTGATTTACAGCATCCACATTTCTTTTGATTTTTATTTGATTCAAGTGTCCACCCAGTTTCTTTTTAAATTCATTCATTGTCTCCAATTCCACCTCTCTCATCAATTCCACCCTTCCCCACATTGTCTCTCCCCAGCATCTCTTGACCAAAAATTTAAATCTCTGTACCCTGACCCTAACATCAGATAGTGGAAGCATGTTTTCTCCATATACTTTATCTAAAGCTTTCATAACCTTTACCAGCTAATAAGAGAACCCCTAATCTTCTATACATCATCAAAGACCCCTCCCACCCTGGTAATAATTTCTTCCAACAGCCTATGTCGGGCAGAAGCTTAAACACACATATCAACTGGTTCAAGAACAGCTCCTTCCCTGCTGTTATTAGATTTCTGAATGGACCTCACAAATTTCAAATTTAATGTTGATCTTGCTTTTTGTACAATTTATTTGCAGCTGAAACTTTGTATACCTTGCTCTGTTCTATCACCCTGTGATCTTTGTGTCTTTGTATATTATGATTTTCTATACTGCTTGCAGAACAAAACTTTTCACTGTGCTTCAGTACATGTGCCAATAATAAATCAAATCAAAACTAAATTAAATACCAGCTCAAGGAGAAGTAATATTACAGATATATTTCTAAGGATTAAATATGACCCCAGACTAAATGGATTTAAATTAATTTTACATGAATTTGGAAAGTTGAAAATGCACCTTTGTTGTCTTCTTATCCTCTATAATCCTCTCCTGCCCCTCTATCCCGCCCAGGTGCACAATGTTCTACTTTATCCAGTCTGATTCAGACTGCTCTGGGTTAAATTCTTCCCCCTCATGTGATTTGATGGCTAACACTGATGCAGGAACCATTCCCACTTCCTTCACAGCTACATAACTCACAAGGTGTTGATTATTTGACACTCTGAGGTGTAAAGAAGTATTTAAAAATTCAAATTGTAATCTTTGTCACGTTTTTATGTTCCTGTGTATTTTTCACATCACCTGAAAAGCTGTCAGTGGTAGATTTCTCCCTGGGATCCAATTTGTCCTTGTTACAGTGGATCTTCATCCCCGGTATACTAAGTCACATACTCAGCACCTCCTACACTACTTTAAATAACTTTCTATTAATTTTAGACAAGACCTAAATGTATGTAATGAAAATCTTTCATTGCAAATATGCTACTTTTTATTAAAAATCTTCAGAATTTTGGATTAATGATTAGCTTTTGGGCTCTGCTCATGGCTTTGCTGAAAAGTTAATAGAAATTCAATTCTAACCTGTTGAGTAAAAATATAGAATGAAAGATGTTACATTTATGCAATGCCACTTCCTTCTTTAGTCTGTTCTAAAGTTCAGTACAACCAATGAAGTGTGGTCACTGTTGCAATGTACGAAATGTGGCAGCAAATTTGTGCACAACCAGCTCCCATGTACAGCAATGTGTTGTTAATTAGATAAGCTGCTGTTAAGTGTTGATTGAGCAATAACTAATGGCAAGAACAGATGGTAGAGTTCCTCTTTTCTTTCAAAATATTAACATGACATAATTTATACCTGAAAGGTTACATGGTTCTTTGGTTTAGCATTTCATCTAAGCGTGGCAGTTCTGCATTTCCTTTATACTGAACTTTATAAATTGGTGCTATTTCGTTATTGATCCTTTTATTACTTACTTCTATCTGAATTTAACAGAGGGCCTGTCTGCTCTCTCAGGTAAACTTATAAGGTCCCATGGTGCAACTTTGAAGCAGAGCAAAGGAATGCTTTCCAGAGGCCTGGCCAATATTTATTACCCAACTGATATTGCAAAAACAGATTTCTTGGTCATTAAGACATTGTTATTGATGGCAGCTTGTTGTGTGTAAATTGGCTGCTGTGTACTCTACATTGGCTACACTTCAAAAAGTACTTCATTGGCTCTGAAGCACATTGAGACATTAACTGGTTGTAAAGAAACACTATATAAATGCAAGCCTTTATTTTTTAAAATCTTCATTATGCTAAACACCTCTATCAAATCTCCCTAAGGTCTCCTTGGCTGTAATGAAAACAATCTAAGCTTCCCCAATTTGTCTGTGCACTGGCATTTTTCATTCCAATTGCATTGTCTCACAATTATTTAAATCGAACTCCATTTGCCATTTTCTTTCTGCCCAACTGACTAGTCTATTGATACTTTTAAGCAGTCTACAGCTTTCTTCCTTATTATCAACTACATGGTCAAGTTTTACATCATCTTAGTCAAACTTTATCATCAAGTTTCTTAATCATACATCCTACATTCAGGTCCAACCCATGGATATTAATCACAAAAAGCAAGGAGCTGGTACGATGCGCTGAGGAACCTCACTGGAAACAGCCTTCAAGGCACAAAACACCCATTAACAATGTTAAGGTTTCGGGTCCAGTGAGGATCATTGAGTCTGAAACATTAACTGATTTCTCTCCACAGATGCTGCCAAACCTGCTGAGCTTTTCCAGCAATTTCTGATTTTGTTTCTGATTTACAGCATTCACAGTACTTTTGGTTTTAACCCATTAACAATCTTCCTTGCTTACTTCTGAATGAGTTTTAAGTCCAATTTGCCACTTCATTTTGGATCCATGATCAATCTGGCATTTTGGATCTTTGCAAAACAATAAAGATTCAGAATGGACAATGACGATACTTTTACACTCTGTATTGAACGAAAAGGCTATTTAAATCTCTTCCAGAGTCTAGGGTTCAGGCTTTGTGAACTAATATCAACACTCAGATTTGGCATGGAAGGATGGATATATGGAAAGATATTTAAACAGATATTTCTGTGAGGCAAGGCAATTAAAAGTTGCAAAATTAAGGCAAACATGATGCAGATCTGTCACAATAAGATTAAATGGTTGGACAGTTTCAAGGGGCTGAATGGCTTCCTCTTCCTTTATAATTGGTACTGATTGAATAAATGCAGCTAGTACTATTTGCTTATGTGGATGGTAAATTCTAACACATGCTAACTGAGCTGAATGATTAGGCTCTAATGAAATTACAGACTTTTTTTTAAAAAAGCAGTAATTTAAATACTTGGTTAATCCAAAAGGTGTACTAAAAATAACATTTGTGCAATTTCATTAAAGCTTAATGGCTTTTTCAGAAATATCAACAGATTTTAATATCGGAAACGAAAATGTAAGCTGTGTTTTTCAGTTTGAGAAAAGGGAACAAACTGGCTTGCCCTGGACAGGGTTTCACAGATCAGTAATTGAAAAAAGATAAAAGGATTTGTTCATCAAAATAGGGAGAAATTATTTCCTTTGGTGGGAGAATCCAGAATAAGGGAGAATAATCTTAAAATTTGAGCTAGCCTGTTTAAGGGTGAGGTTAGGAAACACTTCTTCATTCAAGGTTAGTCAGAATGTGAAACTGTTTCCTACAAAGGCTACAGTTACATTATCAAGATTGAGGTTAATAATTGTTTATTGAGTAAGGTGATATACATAAGGCAGGTAAATGAACTGAGGTTGAATTGAAAAGTGGAACAGATTCAAGGTATTGAATGGATTATCCGTGCTTCTATGTTTCCATGATCAGACCTCTCCTTTGAACTATGGACTTAATCTCATACAATGTTCAACACTATTTAACTTCCAATCTCTTGATCTCTTGATCACAAGACTGCCCACTTCCAGCTCTCCAACTTGTTCTGCCTATCTATTGCAGAAACCCTTATTTAAGTTTTTTTATTATCTTCTGGCTTGACTATTCCAATATAGCACTAAGAACTGTAGATGCTGGAAATCTGAAACAAAACAGAAATTGCTGGAGAAACTCAACAGCATCTGTGGGACAGAAAACAGAGTTAATATTTTGATTCCAGTATAATTTCTTTAGACCAAACCAATGTTGTCCATCACCCTCCACCTTTTATAAACTGTGTTATTTTTAAACTCTAGTCAGATGAAACCAGTTCTGTCCATATTGACTTAAATTAGCTATGGATCCAACAACATCTCAATATTAAAATTTTAATTCTGGTTGGGATCACTACATGGTGTCACCGTGTTCTATCTTGGCAACCATGCCCAGCCTGCAACCTTCCTAGATCTCAGTGGTCCTCCAGCTGCGGCCTGTTTTACACCTGAAATGACAGCCATGCCCTAAGGTTTGGAATTTATTTCTCAAGATTCCCCCTCCCTTTTCCTCTGTGCTCTGTTCATATATTCAAGCCCTTAAGGCTTTGATCATGCTTTTTGGTGCTCCAATTAGTACTCGTTTTTTAGCTTTGTGTCCATGTTTTGCCTATTGTTTCCTTTATGGGCTGTGGGCGTAGCTGACTAGACCAATATTCATCGCCCACTCCTGATTGACCCTCCTCTACCTTGGGAGTATTCGAATGATCAAAGCGCTATGCAAATACAAATTGTCGTTGTTAAACTAAGGGCAAGAGCACATTTCAAGTCTAACCTTGATTCCTCTGGGCTGACTTCATGAATAACCATATTCCCGATACAAAACCTTGGAAAACATCCAAACCTAATGGAAAACCTCGACAAACGATTGGCCAGCTGAGATTGGGCTGTAACCGACAGGTGTCGCTGCTCTTCAACCTCCCTGACCCTCCGCCCCCCATTATCAAGCGACTAACACATTGAATATAAAAATGTACAGTAAGAACATTCCTAACTGGAATTAAGCATTTGCTGTTTCGTTTTAGATTTGTTCTTGTTCAAATTTTAGAAATTGAAGTGTAATCATGTTCCCTTTTCTGCATTCAACTCAAATCCCAAATTCCAAGGGGATTCTCAACTTCTAATCTGATCCTTTTTGAAAATAGTGATCATTTTAACTTCTCATTTTTGGAACAGGGTGATAATGGAGACAGGAAAAAATATTCCTTTGTTTAATTGTTTGCTTTTTTTCTTGTTATTTTGCGAAATTTATCCATTTAAAAGAAAACAGCAGCGCACAAAATGCACCGATTTAGAAACTGAAGCTATTTCTGAAGCATTTCTCGAAATGGACGTTACTTGTGTTTGTTATTAAAAACAAATTGTGATATCAATTTCATTTATTAGGAGCCCATTGATTTTGTTTAGACGGTGCGGCTGAAGCGCACCCATATCGTCTATATTTTGGATTTTATTTTAGGGCAAATTTTCTAGCATGTTTCTTAAATATTTCTAGGGATTTGAGGGATTTGCATTCCCATTACTGAGAAACCGAATACAACTCCAAAAAGAAAAACAAAATCATTACTCATATTTTATCCCTCCCCCCACCCTTCTTCGATTCAGAACTCTAGTTTTGCTTTCCCCGAGTCGTTTCCAATTCCCTTGTCTATAACTGTAAATTCCAACAGCAGTTTTGTCTTAATCGCTGCCTTTAAACAAAAAGTACTTATTTTCAATGTTCCTCTTTTCATTCGAAAGTCTTTTCCATACTTTTCTTTCCAACAAATGAAACGTAATTTTAAAATTAATTTCGAAAATAATAAAATTTAAGAATATCAGATAATTAAAATATAAAAGTTACATTAACTCAAACAAATAAATTATTAAACTCAAAGTATACAAGTTTTCTTAAAGCCTCGAATCACCTCTATTAGAATTTTCGTTACCACACCATACTCTCATTTTGTTAAAAACAGTCCAAAGACCTTAATCTGCTCAATGAATTCCAGGACAGGAATACGCTTGCCACTGGGCGAGAGAGGCAAAATCCTTATTTGGTTTTGGCCATTATCCTCCCTAAAACATGCACACTTTTTTAAAAAACGTGTTCGAAAATGTTCCAGAAAGGTATCTTGTTATGATGCTATTAGGAGTGCGGGATCAAAGAGCACTGTAAACTGCCAGTAAAGTTAGGACCCAGAACCCTGCATTCCCCTGTGCAGTACTTTCAATTCCAACAATATACATCTGTATCAGGGACAATGGAATCTATTGAAGTAACTCTTAATAAAGGGCCGATAGTATCCAGTAATGAGAACTGGTCGATTTGTAAATCAGGTATGCCATCGATTCGGTTTGTAATAGGGCATCACTTCGATTTTAGGACTCGTCATAGTGGACATGAATAAGTTGCTGCGCTTTCTGTTTTTGTCCTGTACGTGTGTGCATTTTAATCGATGGTTGTAATTCGATTAAATAGTTATTTCAAACACGAATCTTTCCTAAGGGTTTTCTGTTGTGACAGTGCAGCGTTAATGTCAATATTTAAACACTAAAAGCTTTCTTATTTAACCAGTGGAAACAGAAACTGAATTCAGAATGACACGTTTATAATCTGCCTTGTTAGAATTGATAATGGGTGTTGCACTGAGATACAGCAACGAGATTGGGAAGAAGGACAGCGAATATTAAAATATATTTATCATGGGCTATTTTTCAGTAGAGAACTACGATACATCTCTGTCCAAAAAAAAAGTTGCAAACTCGTTATTAAGAGCCATTCTTAAATATTCCGATTTCAACTTTAAAAAGAACGAATTTAGCTGAACTTTAAATCAGCGCATTACCTTCACAGGTTTCTACTTGAGAAACATGTTAAATTAAGTACTCGGTTTTAAAGCTAGGAAAGTGGTTGGATTTTATTCGATATTTAGAAATAAAACTAAACTCTAAAAGTAACTGAAAAGATTCATTAATTTAATGCACCGGCGGTGGATTTTTACAGAATTTATGTTTCTGTCACCTGTCCAATTTAACTTAATTTTTCTGCTAGTTTTGCAACTGTTTGTGTCTAAATACAGAACCATGTTGGGTGGAGTTTTTTTTTCTTGAAGTCAACAATCTGGATTCAACTACCCCGGTTTATTTTGAGTGGGTCGGGGGTGGGGGGGCGGGGGGGGGGGGGGGGGGGGAGAGTAGTAAACACCCTGTTGAGACAGTGAGAGAGCGAGACCCACAGAGAGACCCTCACCTCAACTCAGGGCAACACATAGTTCACACAGTCCACTTGCAGAATACGTTCCTCAGGAATGGATCAGTAAAGCGCTATTCCAATTGACTTCAGTTTACTCTGAAACTCGGAGTTTCAGAGAGAAGTCCATCCGATAGGACTGATAGAGGGAAGCGGCACAGACAGTGCGGAGAGCTGGTCTCGACATGTCCCCTGCAATAGCATTTTCCAAGTCTATTCGCCGGCAGCTTGTTCTGAATACAACGGAATACTTGAAGCTGTTTTGTAGGAAAATGATATCAAATGTATATATCAATTGTAATTTTTAAAATACAGTACATTGCCTCCATCTTACACAGGGATAGTGTGGAACACCTTACCAGTACTGTATAGTCTATACAATACCTCGCATATATAATGTATAAAAGATATCTGAACTTTAGGTTAAGGCCTGAGTTTTAACATGAACTATGTGAAGGCACTGTATAAATAGAAAGTGCTTCTGTAAGTGGGTGAACAGGGGATGAGCTTTTACCATTTGCTTGGTTAGGGAATAGTTACACTATCCAAAAGCTAAGCGGTGCCTCGTGACAAGAAGCTCCAGCCTGCAACCGCCCCACCCCCAAGAGACTGACCAAGAACTTGTACATTGCAGGCGGCTATCCACCCAGAGCACCACAGCCCCTCACCCCCCAGGCTCGGGGGCCTCTCGGACCAATTGATTTGACCTCCTCTTTTTACAACCATTTAACACCGGGACATTAAACAAGAGACAAGCCAAGTGAGCAAGTAGGGATGAGAAGGGGGGTCAACGGACCGCGCTGTAGTCACCGAATGTCAATGGCTGTTCCAGCACACGGAAGCTCAAAGCAGCCACACTGAACACGTTGACCGCAGCACCCCATAGATACTTCGGTTCAACTTGTTTAAAGCAAAATAAAAACATAAAACTAAGGCACACCTTTAAAATACTGATTTAAGCTCGACCCTTGACGTACAGACGATGAGTATCTGAACAGCAGAACCTACTGATTAAATGGTGTTCCATGATGGACACAGTTTAGGAATCTCTGTTCTCATTTTTAAATAAGACGGTTTACGAAACAAAATAAACTGCCCACCCAAAAACATCAACTTTGTATTTTTAAATCAGCTGATATTTGGAAGTATACAACAGTGGCTGTTTTCCTCTGACATAAATACAAGATTAAGACAGGGGAACATACTAACCGGATCCAACTCAACACATGCTGCAGGATAGCATTGCATTTCACTGTTAAGGAAGACACCCATGAAGCAAGAAAGTTTTAGACAAACTTAGATCATCGAGTTTATTTTTGTTAATAAAAAGCCTGCATGTCTGTTTCTGATTGTTGCATCCTGCAAGACAGGCGCTCCATAAGTAAATCACAAGCAAAGATTTGGCTGCATAAAGATACATTTAATGTTTAAGGAATTCGTCTGTGCTCCGGCCTGCGTGAGTTTGGGAGGAGGGACAGCCGGCACCAGGAGCTATCCATAACTACACTCTGGAAATAAACTCTCTATATTCCAGAGTAGATTAACATTGGCCATGGCGATATGTATGAACTACACGTGTCCAGTTAATGTTACTACGTTGAGCAGTGGCTTTAACTAAACCCCTCAATGTAACTGCATTCTTCAAGCAGAATGTTAGAACCGAGAAGGTTTTTTTTAAAAGCGAACGAAAGAGAAATGTTTTACATTAAAATCACCTAATTCTGATTATTACCCCCACCCAGCCACCTCGTCTGTCACCCGCTCCCTTCTTGCTTAGAAAATTGCAACCTCAAAAGTGCTCTTTTGTGTTGTCTGCATTATGCATATGTAAAAGGTCTGTTCTGAAATATATTGCACATATAAAATTCGCCGATATTTTTCCTGCTTGTCTCAGGGTGAGGGAGAGGAACGTTCTGAAATTTGGGAACGGGAAAATATGGAACCTTCCGAGCAACAATTTTACATTTTCAATATATTTGTGCTTTTTTCGGCGCTGGCGATATTTGCAAAATAAAGTGTAAAATGTCAGCTACTGCGTTCTTTATTGTCGTGGGAAATTTTAATCGCGGATAAGTTGTGTCTTAGTGTGGAGATCTTATAGAAATATGCAGATATTTCAGGTAGTTTAAAACCTCTAAATATGTGCATTGTTGTGCATTAACCACACGTGCCGAAAACTGTTTTAAATACAGGTCATAAATACCCGTCCAAAAAAAAAGTGCTTAATGTCTCAGTTATTTCACAGAAATTTTATTTATTAAATAACATGGTTTGTTGTTAAGGTGTGGTTTTGATTAAAGATTGCAGTCTGAAACGTGATCCAGGGAATTATGTCAGGTGATGTGATCTTATTTTAGAATTGTCTTTCACGGGATAAGACGTCCGCACTCCTACCTCACTAAACAGCTAGCATTTCAAGGTCACTGTACTTTTTCGCTATTTGAGCGCTTTGCTGCAGATCGGTGTGAAGATCATTCTAGATTGTTTAAAAATAGCTAGCCCAGGAACTGTAGCAGAAAGACAGAAAAATAAAAGCATTACATGCACAAATATGTACAGTTATAGCGCAAATCCATTCCTGATTCGACAAAATTCAGCTCCCGTGAAAGTATCAGGACATAAGGAAGTAATTTCAACATAAAAATCCTGTTTAGAAATCCCTGCAATGGTGGAGTGGGGGGAATTGTCTGCATTACTCTGTCCACTGATTATGCCTCATTTACATTTTAATTAACGCCCTGTTTAATTTATACCACTACCTGTCTATCCCCTTTCTCTAATTTTACACAGCTGCTACACGGGTTAAACAAGTGCTTGCTTTACATCAAGGTAGCTATAGCATTAACAGTGTTTGAAATACTTTGCTGTGTTTTGAGTTTTTTTATTCCTACTCACACCAACATCGCATGCACAATTATGTTTTTATTTTCCGAAAAGAAGCATTTCCCGAGCAGATTTACGGCACTAGAATTCATCCAACGAGGACAAAGGAGAAAGGCAATTCGCCGAAAAATGAAAGAGGTGACATTTTCATAACAAGTAAATTCCACTGATAAACTATGACTGATATTTTAATTTAGCGACTGGGTGCGTTGGCACCGGGTCCTGAGAATTTAAGACTCTCCTCTTCACATCTCTCCAGAAGCACTGTCGTGGAGTCTCTGTGTAGTTCTGAATTAAACATTAATGCAGAATATGCAAAAAAATTAATGAGGACCGGATAATATATTGTGAATCCGTTTAGTCCACGACGCTGACTGACGCAAACGCGTAGTCATAAAGGTGGCGAATGTTTTTTTTTGGAAAGACTCCCTCCCATTCCTGCAATGGGCTAGATCATAATTTTATCAGAACGCATTGAAAATCTGAAAAGGGAAAGGCGGCAACTGCATTCCACTCACAAAGCGGCACAATACCCGTGAAAATGCAGTTTTTCTTTAAAAAAAATGGGAATAGGATGGAAGTCAAGTCTAGGCTGCATAGAAAATACGGGAGACGTATCTATTTAACCTCACGTTGAGCAACGTGACCCAGAACTGGGCTCCCATCTCCATCGTGTTAGGAGCAAGAACATGCCAGGCTTATCCCAGCGGCATCCTAGCGCCCAGTTTTATAGAGATTGCATGTTCTGAAAGCAGATGCCATCAGGACTGGTTCTCTTTAGAACAGGAGAGAGAGAGAGACAGAGGGAGGGAAAGAGAAAGGCGCGATTCAGTGTATGTCGGTTGAAAAATACAAACGGCTGAGTCGTTTTGGTGGTGAGAGGGAGTTAGACCAGCTGTGACCTGGAGCGATTATTCCTGCTCAAGAGTGTGGCGTGTGCGCGATTTTTATTTTGAAAAAACAAATATCAACCTGCCACCACCGTGTTTGCCAGCTCGTGGAGGGGAGGTGTCAGGTGATTCGAGAATAAGGAAAGGTGTACTGAACGGTGGCCGAGAGAGAGAGAGAGAGAATGTAATAGGGACAGAGAGAGAGAGATGAGGTGTCTTCAAACCATCTAGTCATTGCTTCATTAATTAACTGCCAAAAAAAGTTGAGGTTAGCGTAGAAAAGCAAATCTTTTCAGAAAAGGCTGAGGGGACAACGGGAACACTCATTCTCAAGTGTTGGAGAGAGAATGTTTAACGCGCCGTGTCTTTGATTTCAGAGCTGGTCCCTCTCTGCTTTGGGAAGACATGTTAGCCCATCTATATTTTTCTCTCTCTTTCTGCTGAAATGAGACAGGGTGTGTGTGGGAGTGGAGGTGGGGGGGGGGGGGGGGGGGTTGGTGGTAGTGTAGCGCGAGACGTGAAGGGTTTGCGGGGCTGGGGGTGGGGGGAGAGAGAATGGGGGTGGTTGGGGAAGGAGAGGGAGGGGGGTAAAAGAGCAGATCACACAGAGATTGAACAATGGGCATCAATTCAGCTGGACAATGAGTTGTGAGGCTGGGCTGTTTGAGTTTCTGAACACGTCCTCATATGGTTGTGGACAGTTTGAATTCCAGCGCGGACTCCCAGACACCCGGCACAAGTTATGTGAGAAAATTAGTACAGAATCAGAAGGGGTGGGGGGGGGGGGGAGGTAGGGGGAAGTCGTTGGAAAGAACTGCAGCCGTCGTCTATTTAATTTTATTTCGGTCCCTTGCAATTCCACTGTCGTTTGAGCAAAACCTGTGTTAGGAATCGAGAAGAACTAAAAACTATAAGATCACCACCAGAAAGCAGTGAAGGATTTCCAATTTTTAAAAAAGAAATTCTTAAATGCAAAATTCACGCAATGCCTGACTGCGTAATGGACGAAGGACTAATGGAGAGAATTTCATTGGTCACGAACATGTAAGTAACATAAGTGTTTTCTTTTAAAAGTCTTATTTAATTTTAAAATGAGAGATTAGGAAAGAGAGAGAGTGGGGGAATGCAACTTACTTTGCAGCTGTTACCAGTCACGTTATGAATGTTCATTTCAAAAGCTTTATAACCGAATGCTAACTGATGGGGAAAAAAAACGTTTGGATATTTTAAATATATTTTGAAAGCTGTTAGAAAATTGGCCTGCCTTTGAACCTGACATTTTTTTTGCAGACTGTATCCTAGAAAGACATTTTAAAAACATAGACGTGTATATTTCAGCCTAGAATTCCTACCCAGGCCCTACAGCAACTTGCACTGGCCCGAATGCTTCTGTCGCTGACAAACCCAGTTGTCTTAATAATTTACCGGTTCATGGGAAAATTTCACTGAGGACCTTGCTCTGGGCTAGCGTGACACCAGAACCCGTTGTCTGGTCAGATTCTATTCTGAAAGACGCATTATTATGATAATACCTTTCTCTCTGCTGTTGAACTTGATTTTGACTTCTTTTATTGCCTTCCATTTTTTGCGGTCACTTGCTTGTTAAGAAGAGAGAGGGGGTAAGAAAGACAAAAAAAAATTCCCCTCACTCTCCTGGGAGTAGCGTGTGAAATTAAAATATTCTGAATTAGCTCGGTCCTTTTTTTTAATATAATCAAGGCCTGTGTGGAGGGAGGGTGGAGTGGGGGGCTGGCGATGAGTGGGGGAGTTAGGGGTTGGATGAGATTTGAAAAGGCATATCAAGATTGGCAGGGTTGTTTTATAGATGTACATTCAGATAATCGGGGAAGGAGAACGTCACATTTTCCAACTGTCAATGAAATGAGTCTGTTATCCAGGGAAATTTGAAGAGAATATGTGTGTGAGAGAGAGAGAGATAGAGAGAGAGGAACTCTGTGTTAGGTCCTGTTAAAGTTACACTGCGGTTGGCCGGTGCCTCATTAAACTGAACTCCATCATTGCCGTCACGTTCCGTCTTCCAAGATTTCGCTCCCAACCAAAAGAGATTATTCTACACAAGCTTGTTGCTACAATGGGTTCCTTCACCACTCTGTATACCAGAAGGTAAGAGATTGCAATGACTTGGATGAAGCCTCGATCCATAAGTGTGAAATAGTGAACCAAATAAGAGGATATAGAAACTGCTGCATTTTAACCGTTGCGCCGCAGTATTGGAAAGATTAAGCTCTGTCAGTCTTCGGACAGTAGTGCACCCTTAATACTTATTTTTTCAAAATTGGGCTTCTTATTAGCTCCTCACCTCGCTCATTAAGACTGCTCACAGCGGTTAAACGTCATGGTGTCGAACATGTAGTTTTTAAAAGAGATATATTACATTTTTGCACAGACGTGTGTTGTGGTGACTTGTATAATGCTCGGTGACAATACTGCAGAACAGGAAACTCGGGAATCCCGGTTGCAGTGTTCACTGTTCGGAGAAAGCTAGTCTTAGACGATGGGCCTAACGTCACAAGGGAGTTTGCTGGGGTGTGTGTGAGGGGGTGGGGGGGAGGGGTGACGGGTGAAGGGATATTCTATAAATTCTCAAACGGTGCAAAATTTAGCTTTGCTGCTAAAGGTAAACTGATCGATTTCACCCGCGATGTCCTCAATATTATTGTTGTGAATTATTATATTCTTTGTCGGGTCTATCCCGTGTTCATTCTTTCTCACATTGCAACTGGACGCATCAAAATCTATCTGAGTAAGATAACTTACAACTCGTTTCTTATGGTAAATAATGACTCGAAATAGTTCCCGATTTCAGTGCTAATTTTAAGTAGCGTTAAGGGGCAAAGTTTAGCTTGGCATGTGCAAGCGATTATCCGTTTAAAAGCGCATACAATATTCGATATCTTATTATACAGTGTGGCAGAGACCCGTCACTGTAAAGCAAATAAAACACACGTAATTTGTTTTGCCTTTGTGTGTGAACTTCAATACTGCAGAGCTGTCTATTGCCACAGTTAGATTGCTACCGTCAGACTGACAATCAATCGTTCTTTGTATATTATGTATTTACTGTAACGCTTTATAAAACAGAACATACGAGGCATATGCAACATATATGCGTTTAATCCAATTTGGATGTCAGTAAATTATCTTGAACTCTTAAGCTGTTCGTATGACCATGAATTCCTCCAGTTGCTTCTACTGCACTGACATTTAAACAATTCCTCTTTTCTACCTGGCCTGCACTATGTGCACCCGCCAGGTGTCCAAGTGAAATTCAAAGCGGTGCCCAAAATAGGAAAAATGCCAAGGTTGGTGCTAGTCAGGTAAAGGTATAATCAGTGCCTGGCCTTGCTTGGTCGCAATATCACCCCTTAGTTCATATCATACTCCTAACGGATCCAAAACCCGAATCAAACTGGCACTGGTGATTCAAACCCCGAGCTCGGTAATGTACAAAACTCCGTGCTCAGAAAGAGGGAAGGTTTCGAATTAAATCAAACAGAGTGGACACTTGTCAGAGGCATCTGTCACCTTTAAAAGGCCAGCAAAGGCCCAGGACGTGATAAACAAGAATTACCTGCAGATACTGAATAGCAATGGGAATGCCAGGTTCGGTTGGTTTGTGTTTTTATTTGGGGATGGGGTGTGCTGGAATATTTAGTTATTACTGTATGGAATGTGATGGTAAAAACTGGATAGAAGAATGCCCCACACTTTTATTGATGATATCAATTTCGTATTTTAAAGTGATATTAATTTTTGGATAATCATTCATGCAATGTTCTGTCAATCATTTAACGTTATCGGTGCATGTACTTTTAATAGCAGGCTATCCTCGTTAGATTCCGTACAGTTGTCCCTGACTAACGTACCTAACACTATGGGGCAACTCACCTGGCCTACACATCTTTGGATTGTGGGAGGAAGTCCACACAGACGCGGGGAGAATATACAAACGCCACACAGTCGCCCGAGGCGGGAATCGAACCCGGGTCCCTGGTGCTGTAAGGCAGCAGTGCTAATCACTGAGCCACCATGCCGCCCTTAAAACAACGTAGAAGGCACTCTCCCTTCGTAATGGCGAGTTGTTGATAGTTACAAATTAAACTTGTCTGTGAATTTCCCCTTCCTCGTCACACACATTATCTCACACACTTTAAAACACATTTATACGCTTACTCTCTCACACACAGTCTCATACACACATTTAAACGCACTCATTCAAACACAGTCAGACTCATTCAAACACACATACAAACACATATCCACACAAACTCTCACGCAACCTCACTTATTCAAACACACTCACTCGGAATCAGACACATGCAGTCGCGCCCATACACACAAAAGATGGAACATCAGATATGAAGGTAAAGGGTGTAAAACTAATTTCATTTTACTTTTCAATATATGTGCACAGTCTCTCCTACAAATAGAATTCAGGTACCTCAGCATCATTTCTAAGCCCTCCCATCATCTTCTCATTAAACGGTTCTTAATGGAGCTGACCATGATGCATTTTTCTGAACAGGGATTGGCCCACATTTTTCTTCAAAAGATACAAGGAGCCTCTCAAATATCTTTTGGAAAAGGTGTTGCAACCACCTTTTTTGTTTGCACTTTTTGTACAGAATATTTTTGTTCCCACCGAGAGGTGATTAGTGTAGGTTTCCCTTTCCAGTCACCTGCATCAATACTTGATGAGATTGCAATGAAGTTTTATCTTGTCGTCACGTTGATATCTCTTAAGTGTGAGATTTTATTTCGCCGGCCCACTTGTGATGCTGTAAAATGTACAAGGGAAAATGTTCACTCGATACAATAATAGTTCGCCAGGATGGAATTGGGGAGGGGGGCGGTGTATGTGTGTGTACATGTGTGTCAGACAGACTGTGTGTGAGTGTGTGATATCTACAATTTCCGGTTGCGTTATCAACCGTAGGTTTACCGGAGGAGGAAGGTGCTTTTGGCTGATATTCTGTCGACACTAAATTCATCTTTTATAGAATCTCTGTTTTCGATGTGTTTTGGCTAAACTTATAGTAAGCGGGATATTTGTTGTTTTAACTGTCTGGGAGTTCTAGATATTTTGTAAGGAGAAAATTACAATATCTCAAGATGCACACTGAAACTACATTTTAGAGTGGAGAGGTTTTGAAAATGTGATTTTTCAGAATGTTGATTTTTTAAAAAGTGTGTATTATATGAGTGCGTTTCTGTGTGAACGTTAATATAGCTACAACCCATACGTGCGCAAATAGATATTTACCTGTCGATGTCTTTATTAATCCGGGAGTAGTCGCCTGGATTCTCAGTGTGAGTTCTCTATAAGTCGTGGGCGATATCATTGCTGTCCTGATGTCGGTGCAGAGGGATTTTGAGCTGGAAACAGTTTGATTTCTGTACAAGATGCTACTTGGCCTAGTTCCCGGCTCGTACTTAAAATAAAATCAATTATTTTATTTTAGAAAAGACTCTTTCGATTCTAACGACTTCGAAGGTTGAATGAAGTTATTATTAAGAAGAAATACTTGACATTTCCTCTTACACAGTTTTGCAGAATGTGAAACGACAGTACGTAGTTGTTAGATTTAACTCGGGAGCTGTATCCATTTAAAAAGTTACAGCTCCGATAAAATAATAATAAAATATTCTCCCTTCCCAAGAGTTCTCCTTCTGCATGTGGATCAGACATTAATAAAACGGACAACGGTGAGGGGGAAATTTGATGGCCATTGAAAACATTAAAATATTTTTTAAATAGCTTGGGACTGTTATGGGCACTCACTTTACCTTCAGCACTAACGGTTGCTCAAGGCTGAGTGGAGGGGAGATGGCGGCGACGGCGAGAGACATTGTCCTGTCCTTTTCCTGAGATTTGTCCGCTCGTATGTGCGCCTTTAATCGGATCCGGGTTTACAAACTACCCATGACACCCGTCTTCAGAGAGATCCCGGGCACAGGTTCCTCGGGATACGGGTAGGGTCAGGGAATGGTCCGAGGAAGATTGGTTGCTTGGATTAATTCACAGAATTTTACCACCACTGACGGTGCAACCCTCCCTGCTAGAGATGTCAGTAACAAGAGGAAATGGAATGAGGATGTTTGACTGAACCCAATCAATCTGATTGATTGTTAGTGAGCAACCTGGGGTGAATGGTTAGCCATGATAGCCTTAATACTGAAACAAAATGGGAAACTGCTGGAAAAGCTCTGCAGGTCTGGTAGCATCAGTGGAGAGACAAACAGAGTCAACGTTTCGCATCCAGTCACCCTTCCTCAGAACGTTTCAGCTTTAATACAGGGTTGCCCCAGTAGGAGGTACTTGAACAGAGAGAATCTTGCCCGGGTGTTCAGGACGTCTCAAAGTGATTTGAAATAATTGGATAACTCTGCAATCGCAGACATTCCTGCAGCTTGTAACTGTGCACAACAAGATCCCAGAAACAACAAATGCATAACGAGGCCGGCCCTCTCTGTTGATGTATGGAGACCTAGCTGGTGGGCCGGATTGGATGAAGGAGCACCGGCCGTATGGAGCGGGTTTGTGTCCATCTCCCGCTGCACAAAATATTTCCACAGAAAGGAAACAACGCTGAGGAGAGTTCCCGTCTTAATCAGAAATTACATTAAAACCAAAACTGTAAAGATTCAGAGAGAAGCTCAGCATTAAATGTCAATTAGTCACTAATAAATCCAGATTCTGGATCAGTGGTGCTGGAAAAGCACAGCAGTTCAGGCAGCATTCAAGGAGCCGCGAAATCGACGTTTCGGGCAAAACCCCTTCATCAGGTGCCTTTACTAATAAATCCAGTCGGGAATTCAGGAGAAACATGTTTACCCAGAGAATGTGGAAAACTCGCTCCCCTCGGCTGTAGTTGGGGCTGAATCGTGTAGAGGTATTTGATGGTGAGCGAGGCGGGCACGTGAAGGAGAGAGAGCCACCGGAATATGTCAATGCGCTGGGGCTCGGAGAATACTCAGGGAAATCGTCAACACCAGCACAAACCAGTCAAACCTAATACCAACCCTTCACCCGGCATCACGGGCAAGGGATTTGCTTTTTAAAGAGTACACTGTAGGAAGAAGGGGAGACTGAGGGAGGAAAAGGTCACAAGTTTTTATGAAACAATTTAAAAGGGCTACAGTTGGGGAACTGTCACACCGTGACTTGATTCGGTGAGCTCACAAGCAGGCGCTATATGAGGAAGGCTGGAGAGAGCAGAGCAAAATGGACCAAAAGGTGACATGAGAAGCGGCCGTGTGTATATAGACGTCCACATTATGTTGTGTACAGAATAACTAATACAACCGTTACAAAGTTAATATGTGTTAACTGCTATCTCATTGTAAACGAGTAAAGATATCGAGCTGGTGGCTAAATGAATGAAGACTGCACAGTTCCTCTTACAGTCCGAATTTGTGTATTACTACACTGCTGGTCCAGGACTGCACAATCTGAACCTTTCTCATACAGAGATCCTCACTCTACTTTGTAAATATGTAGACTTTATAAGATGCTGTGGCGATTTGACTGCCCGGGAACCTTCGAACCATCGGGTTCACGCGGGGCTGGAGTAACACTGGACATGGGCGGAGCTACAGTGATGTAAGAGGCTTTCGGACACCTCCCCATCGCTGCACGTCTCCATGTATCAGTGGAAGAGTGAAGCAATCTGAAAAGGCAGCTAAGTTAATTTGTTAGACTTTATTAGATTTCTAGCTGATGTTGGCAGTTCCTCAGCTATTTAAACAAAAGTTATACATTTCAAATTCCAGGTTCCTGCAAATCTAATATGAAAAAGTTCAATGGACAACAATGGAAACTCTGGATCTAGTTCATTGAATTTTCTTTTTAAAAGTCCACTCCTTCACTTAGTCCCGTTAAAGAGTTGATCCATTCGAACACACTAAAGAGCACAGTGGTGACCTGTGAGGGAAGGATGAGGATTCTTGAAAGCTTCCAGAGGATTGCAATAGTGAGTTGAGCGCCCCATCGGGCAAACCCACACAGGCAATGCTATAGAAACTCAGCAGGTATGGCAGCATCTGTGGAGAGAGAAACAAGGGTTAACGTTTTGAGTCCGGTATAACTCTTCCTCAATATTCACGCTGAGCCGGAGCATGAACTGTGCTTTCTCTTCACAGATGCTGAGTTTCTCACCATTATCTGTGTTGTTTCAAGTTTGCAGCATCCAATTTTGCTTTCTTTTTAAGGTCATGTTATTTTGTTTTATGAATCAAGGTGTGTGTTTCTAAAATAGCCATTCGTTGTGAATGTTACTGACTTAATTTATTGCTCACCTTAATTGCCCGGAGGCCAGTTAATATTTCTGTAAGTCTCCAGTCCCATGTAGGGTTGACCGGTAAGGATGGCAGATTTCCTTCCCTAAAGGGCATAAGTGACCCAGATGGATCTTTATGATGATCTACAGTGGTTACACGGTCACCGTGCAGTTGCCTTTTAACCCCAGCTTTTTTAAAAAAAAAGAATTTGAGTTTTATCCCTGCCCTGAGTGGGATTTGAACCCAGGAGATGGGCTCTGGGCCACTAGTCAGGTGACAATTACCACCATGTCACCGCCTCCCAGTTGGAAAGCAGCATAGCATAAACGTTGTGAAATAGGTTTTTCCATAAGTATAAATTGAAAGGATTGCATTTATGTAGCGCTTATATTGACCCTCTGACCTTTGCAGCCTTGGAGTAGTTTAGTTGTGTAATCATTGTTGCTATTCCTGAGAAAGGGCTTATGCCCAGAATCGCTGCCCCTCCGGACGCTGCCTGACTGGCTGAGCTATTTCAGCACCACATTGTTGCAAAAGGGTAACCATCAAAACTGCAGCAGCAAGATCCCACAAAACGACAATGTGATCAAGATCAGATCATCACTTTTAGTGACGTTATAAATGTTGGCTCAGGACCAGAGAGAAGTTCTTGATTTTTCTTCGGTCAAACAGGATTTCAGTTTCATTTCAAATCGTCCAGGCGGGACTTTCGACAGAGCAGCGCTCCTGCAGCGCTGCTGCCGAACCTGCCTGCAGTATGGGCCCAAATTTCTGGAGGGCTTCTCGAACCATGAGCCCGTGATACAACGGCGAGACTATTTCTCAAGGGCTGCAAATTGAGAAATGAGCCGACAGCTGAGGGAATTCGATATTCCGTCCTGCATCCAAGAAGTGACTTTAAAACATCAACACATTTCATGTTTATACAACCTTTACTGGAGTAAAACGTCGTTAGGCGCTTCACAGAAGCCGTATCAAACGAAACTTGACCTCGATCTGCAAAGGAATGTGGGATTGGTGGCTCGGAGGTGCGTTTGAAGGAGTGATATACAGAGAAAAGGTTCTGGCCGGGAGGTGGAAAGAAATTTCATGAATTTAGGGCCGAGGGAGAAGGTAACGAAGCAATTTTAAGTTGGAGTTATTTTTCAGAGTCCTTAGGGCCCAGAAACACATGGAACTCACAGAGTCAATGCAGATTAAGGGTGTATGCACGTCTTTGGGCAGGTAAATCAAATAAGCTTACGAACAGAGGCCAGTGTGAAAAAGTTACAAATATGTATCACGACTCTGATTTAATATCTCGTCAGGTTTGGGTTATTAGATTGGATTCGTTTTCCTATATACACCCGTCTTATTGCCAAACTTATTTGAAGTCAACAACAATGTTGCATTTATGTGGCGTCTTTACTTTAGCAATGGCCTCTCGTCGCCATTGTTTCACAAATTGGGGCTGGTGCCAAATGCGTGCTAAGATAAAATGGAACGGGATGGTTGAGGGAGAGAATCCCCGAGTTAAATTCCCAGTCAGTTAAAGGCACCACCGCTAATGGTGCAATCGATGGACCAGGAATATGTAACTCCAGAATTGGGGAAGAGTAGGGCAGGTGAACCGAGCTCTGAAAATTGGTGTTGGAGTTCAAGATGTGATTATTTTTGTTTAGAGCATTCGTTGCGGTGTCTTGGGTAAAACAGACCTGTGACTGAATCATTATTTTCCGATGGCCTGTTATAACTCTGACACCCAACTCCCACAGCGAGCAGGAGCAATCTCTGTGTGATGCTGCAGTCATTACATTGTTCTCAAGTGGCATTGCTCAGGCCGATGAGTACAGGAGTTGGGACGTCATAGTGTGGTTGTGCAGGACGGTGGTGAGGCTGTGTTTTGGAGTCCAGTTCTAGTCGCCTTACTCTGGAAGGATATTATTAAATTGGAGATGGTGCAGATCTACCAGGATGTTATCAGGACTGAAGGGTTTGAGTTGGTAGGAGAGTTATAAGCTGGGACTTGTTCCCGGGAGTCAAGATTAGAGTGGTGCTGGAAAAGCACAGCAGGTCAGGCAACATCCAAGGAGCAGGAAAATCGACGTTTCGGGCAGGCGCCCTTCATCAGGAATCAGCGCCTCTCAAATCTTGACTCTAATCTACAGCATCTGCAGTCCTCACTTTCGCCTTGTTCCCGGGAGCATAGCAAGTTGAGGAGTGACGTTATAGAGGTTTATAAAATCACGAGAGGCGTAGATAAGATGATGAGCAAAGGTTTTCCCGAGGGTAGGGAGTTCAAAATTGGAAAGGGCATAATGTTAAGATGAGAGGGGAAAGATTTAAAAGGTATCTGTGGGGCAACTTTTTCACATACAAGCTATTCCGTAATGCGGAATGGGCGAAAGGAAATGGTAATTGTGCGGACAATTTCAACATTTAAAAGTCATTTGGACAGGTACCTGAATAGGAAAGGTTTAGAGGTAAATGGGCCAAACGCAGTTTAGAAAACTCGATCATAATAGGCGAGTTGGACCGAAGGGTTTGTTTCCGTGTTGTATGACTCGAGGCTCTTTCAACCCCCTGGTATAACTCTGGGGTTAGGCCACCCATTAGAAAATTTGTGACATCCTGGAATTCTTATTCCGATCTGAGACATCGGTATCAGTGCGGTTCCTGGCAGAGAGTGAATACAGAGGGTGGGCAGAATGGACCAAGTCCTGAACTGGAACCGCGGCCCTGAAGTGGCCAGACTTTCGATCTATCAAATCTCATCCAATCCTTTCGAGGTGTCCCTGCTGTCTGGAAATCTAGTTATCCAACACTGGGAAGCAGCGTGTCACAGGCATTTGGATCAGCGGGATTGCTGTGGACTAACCCCATCTCACACCCCTGTATTTATACCCACACCCCACCGCCTCCGCGCTTCAGGAAGGCAGTTCGATGGCAACTTCGGCAAAGCATTTTATTCGTTCACCGGCGGGTGGGTGTATCTGGTTAGATAAATAGTTATCAGGGAACATCTCTGGTCTGTACACCAGCCAACCCCACTTTCCCGTGGCTATCCACTTCAACTCCCCCTCCCAATCCCCCCATGAAATGTCCATCTGGGCCTCCTGCGCTGGCTTCCCAAGGGCATCTGCAAACTGAAAGAGGAACATCTCATCTTCCCCTTGGCAGCTTACAACCACATGGCATGAGCATTTAATTCACCAGTTTCCAAATCTCCCCTCCTGCCACCACCCCATCCCAGATCCAATCCTCCAACTCAGATCCGCCCTCTTGACCTGTCCTCCCCGTCCATCCTGCTTTCCCACTTATCCTCCCCACCGAGCTATCACCATCACCTCCCACCTTCGCCCACCTATCGCCTA